>NC_073262.2:47291562-47600390 GCF_029289425.2 Pan paniscus
CCTCCCCCTCCAGGGTTCAAGTGATTCTCCTGTCTCAGCCTCCCAAGTAGCTGGGACTATAGGCGCATGCCATCCCACCCAATTTTTATATTTTTAGCAGAGACGGGGTTTCACCATGTTTGCCAGGATGGTCTCCATCTCTTGACCTCATGATCCACTCGCCTCGGCCTCCCAAAGTGCTGGGATTACTGGCCTGAGCTACCATGCCAGGCCTTTAATTTGCATTTTCTAAAGTGCTTTTAGCTTTTAAAAACGTTCACACCTACATCAGTTCATACAACTGCCTGAGAGAAGTGTAGCCACCATTAAGAACTCCATTATAAGGCTGGGCACGGTGGCTCACACCTGTAATCCCAGGACTTTGGGAGCCTGAGGTGGCTGGATCACTTGAGGTCAGGAGTTCGAGACCATCCTGGCCAACATGGCGAAACCCCGTCTTTACTAAAAATACAAAACTTAGCCAGGCAGCGTGGCACACGCCTGTAATCCCAGCTACTGGGGAGGCTGAGACAGGAGAATCACTTGAACCCCGGAGGCGGAGGTTGCAGTGAGCCAAGATCGCACCAGTGCACTCCAGCCCGGGCAATAAAGGAGACTGGGTCTTAAAAAAAAAAAAAAGAAAAACAAAAATAAAAAAATCTCCATTACATAAATGACAAAACTGAGGGTTACATTGTCAAATAACTTGGGTTAGTGCACAAAGAAAAGAAACATACTGGTGAGTGACCACTCCCGTCAGTAATCTGCTCTAATTTTATCCTCATAAGAACCCTTAGAAGTGGAGGTGGGTACCTTGGCCCATTTTACAGATAAGGAAAGTGAGGCTCTGAGTGTTGGGTGTTTGCCCAGGTCACACAGCTAGAGAATGGAGCTGAACCATGGTTTGGCTTATCACATCGCTAAGCCCTTTCATCCCCTCTGGGCTGTGAAACATCACTGCTCCTTCACTCGGGGAAGTGTTGCCCCTGCGATAAGACCAATAAGAACCTTTTTCTTGGAATGAATAAAATACAGTGAAAGGAATGAAGGAACAAGATGTTAGGGGCCCATCTCAGGATGACTCCTACATTAGAACAGTGTAGAATTCTACAGCTGTTCTAAGGCCTTGGAACCCAGGCACTGGTGCCACACTCCACCCTCTTTTCTGGCTAGATCTCTGGAGAGTCCACTAACCAACCATTCTAATCTAAAATAGGATAAGATTTTATGAGGGTCAATTTAGATATCTATGGTAGTCATTTGTGCTGTTTTCCAAATAGTCTGGGTCTCCTTTGCCGACATGTGGTAGGAGGCCATGCCTTGGGCCTCTTGGAGTAGGCATGGTCATGTGACTCACTTTTGCCAGTTAGCAGAAGTGACTTATGCCACTTCCTGGAGAAAATCGTAAGAGCCAGTTCACAATAGTCTTGTAGTCTCTTTTGTCTTGTGTTCACAAAGTCAGAGACAAAGAGATAGAGCCTGGGTTTTCCCTTAGTCAGGAGGATCAGCCCCCAGCTGATCTACAATGAGCATGTGGTATAAGGGAGAAATATGTTGCTTCTAGTTGCAGAGATTTGAGGATGCTTGTTACAGCAGCAAATTCTAGCCTATCCTAACTGATACAATAACATATTTGAGAACAGTATACTTTCTATACATATACTATAATATGTATTTGCATCACTCTTCTCATCTATAAAATAGGGTAATATATCATGAGGATTAACTGAATAAATACATATAAATGATTACATATGTGCCTGACACATAGTATACCTTGTATGTGTTAATTGTTATCATTAATGCTGTTCTTCTTCTATGTAACTATTATTATGAATGTTGTTCTTGCTGTTGTTCTTTTTTAAAATGTTTCCTGCATAAGCCCCAATGCCCCAATAAAAGCGGAGGGCAAAGGTGAGGCCAGGTCTTCTGAGGAGCAGTCAGCTCTGGAGGTGACTTGGTTGCAGCACTCTCTCTTTGATGGCAATTGCCCTATCTGCCTTCTTTAAAACAAATTCTATTATAAAAGTCATGCATGTTGTCCATGAAAAATCAGAAAACATATAAAAATATAAAGAAAATAACAAAAATGTTCTGTAATCCCACGTCAGAGTTAACCTCTTTTAATATTTTTGTATGTATTCTTCTCATCCATTTTTCTTGCACCATTTTATTTTTCCAAGTAGAACTTGTACTGCACATAGTGGTCAGGCAACCTGCGTTTGCCTTTCTTATTATTTTTTCTTTTAACTAAAAATATGTCAAGAACATTTTCCTACTTTATTAAATGTTTTCCTACAAAATAATTTTAATGCAGCTTAGTAAGGCACATATGAATGTGTAGGAATTAAATTACTAATTCCTGGTTCAAAATCAAACCACAAAATTACTGAGAATTTACTACATGCCATGCACTGAGCTAGTGCTAGTGAGAAACTGATGACAAAATCAGGCCTGGCCCAGCCCTCAGGCGCTAACCCTTCACTGTCTCCCAGGGGATATTCATTCAGGTTCTTGCCCTCAGGGGAGGGGGGCAGGGCTGTTATCATTAGTGACGTAGTGATGCAAAGAACATCCTTAAAGCTACCTCTTTGTGCCGAATCTGCCTGACTTGTCATTCTGATAGGTGCTAGACAAGATAGAATAAATGCCTTCTTAAGTGCAAAACTGAGTTCAAAAAGAAATGAGGGTATCAGGGGCCAAAAACAGAAAGAAACATGGAAACCAGTAGACTAAATAGGTGTAAGCATTTCAGATACCCGGAGGTGGAAAGAAGATGGGAGTCCATTTAGGTACCCTGGGGCTTGGGTTTATAGCCGTACAAATATAGGAGAAGAAGTCTCATAAGCCAGATCAGGATGAAGAGCTGTGTCTCAGATCCCTGCAGAAGGTGACATCCACAAGAAGCTCCATATTTGGTAAAAGAGCAGATTGCACCCTAACAAAGAGAGAGAAGAAGGAAGCTTGTCCATTTTAGCTTGAGTGCTGAAAAAAAGGAAAAATGGTTCCTGAGAATTTGTAAACTCTGCAAACAATGTCCACATCGTTTAGAGTTCAGGGTTTGGGGTTCAAACGTATTGTACCTCATGGCCTAGGTACCGCAAAACAAATAAATTAACATGAGAAATATCCCTGGGTTGGTAACACCCCCTGGACACCGGCAGAAGTAACAGCCATCCTCTCAATCCAGGCCACAAGGAAGTCCTACAGATAAAGCCCCAGTGCAGATGAGCTCCCTCGTCAAAATTAGAAAGCTGTTGAGGAAGTGAACCATAAGGAGAGGAGTCAAAAGAAACAACAAATAGAGAATTAGGCCTTCAAATACTTCACATAATGAGATTATCTGATAAGTACTATGAAGTGTCTAAAACTATGGAATACGTAAGTAAAGAAATGCAAATCATTGAAGAACAGATTGTTGTGTAAAAAGAGAGGAGCAGGAGCTCAGCAAACAACCATGGCTATGTGCGATGATATCAGGCATTGCTCACACCCCAAGAGGATGCCTCTATCAGTATCGTGTTTGACTGCAAATAACAAAAAACCTACTGACCAACAGTGCCTGAAACAAGCAGAGATTATTTTTTTCAAAAACCTACCAGTTTAGAGGTGGGCTTCTGTTGGCATTGGCTCAACCATTCATCTGTGGCATCTAGGGCCCAGGCTGCCATCACTGCACTTGGCCTCCTTTAGTAAATCATTTTTTATGATTGTCCTGGCTACCTCAAGATTTCAATGACTGCTACCTCTTCAGATATCATGTAACTGCAAAAGTGGGAAGGGAAGAGGTGAAGGATGAAGAGCCAACTACATATGTCCCTGCTTATAACAAACTACCACCACTACCACCATCACCACCACCACCAACATCATCACCATCACCACCACTACCAATACCACCATCACCAGCACTATCATCATTATTTCCACCACCACCACCACTACCACCACTACCACTACCACTATCCCCACCACCAGCACCAGCACCATCATCATTTCCACCACCATGGCCACTATCATCACCATCATCACCATCACCACCACTTCTGCCACCACTTTCACCATCATCACCACTTCCACCACCACCACCATCACCATCACCACCACTACCACCATCACCACCACTATCACCATCACCACCACCACCACCATCACCACCACTACCATCACCACCACCACCACCATCACCACCACCACCACCATCATCACCATCACCACTACCAATACCACCATCACCAGCACTATCATCATTTCCACCACCACCACTACCACTATCCCCACCACCAGCACCAGCACCATCATCATTTCCACCACCATGACCACTATCATCACCATCATCACCATCACCGCCACTTCCACCACCACCACCACCACCATCATCACCATCACCACCACCATCACCACCACTATCACCACCACCACCACCACCATCATCACCATCACCATCACTACCACCATCACTACCACAACCATCATCACCACCACCACTACCACCATCACCACCACTACCACCATCACCACCTCCACATCATCACCATCACCACCACTACCACCATCACCACCACTACCACCATCACCACCACCACCATCATCACCATCACCACCACTAGCACCATCACCACCACTACCACCATCACCACCTCCACATCATCACCATCATCACCACATCATCACCATCACCACCACTACCACCATCACCACCACTATCACCATCACCATCACTACCACCATCACCACCACCACATCATCACCATCACCACCACCACCATCATCACCATCACCACCACTACCACCATCACCACCACCACATCATCACCATCACCACCACCACCATCATCACCATCACCACCACAACATCATCACCATCACCACTGCTCTGTGACTCCTTGGCTCCCCTCATACTAAGGTCTTCAACCGTCTGCAACCCAAATCCTCGCACAAAGCCACCGCAGACCAGATGGTCCCAGACCAACACCTTGCAACAACACTCCAGTCACCAGCCGTACATGGGACTGGTGGAAACAGGAAACTGGAAACAGGAAACAGAAGTGCCACTTTAGTGAGCTGCTGTGAGGACAATATCAGCAAATGCACCTAGGACAGCCCAGCGCAGCCGCCCAGGCTGGGGTAGTCAATGCACATTCCCCTCTCCTCTCCCTTCCCTCCCGTGTCTCCATATGAAGTACTTAGAGGCTTTCCCAGTGTTCCTCCAAGCAGGGTGCTCCCAGGAATTCTTGCCTAGCAGAGTGGTGTTGCCACCAAACGCCTCCAGCCAATGAAAAGGAAGCAGCCAAGTGTGTGACCACAACATCCATCACCCTAGAAACATTGCCCCCACTTCCCAACAGCCAGTGGTCAGGAGAGGGACAGCACCCTGGGCAGGCACCTCTGTGGATTTCATGAGCTGAACCACACAAAACCTTGGCAGCAGGACCTGGCCCAGAGCAAGAGCTCAAGCATTGTTGGCTGCTGCTAGGAGAGTTTTTTTTTTTTTTTTATTGTTATTATTTTTTTAAGATGGAGTTTCACTCTTATTGCCCAGGCTGGAGTGCAGTAGCATGATCTCAGCTCACTGCAAACTCCGCCCCCACACCGGGTTCAAGCGATTCTCCTGCCTCAGCCTCCTGAGTAGCTGGAATTACAGGTGCCCACCACCACGCCCATCTAATTTTTTTGTATTTTCAGTATAGACGGGGTTTCACCATGTTAGCCAGGCTGGTCTCAAACTCGTGACCTCAGGAGATCCAACCACCTCAGCCTCCCAGAGTGCTGGGATTACAGGTGTGAGCAACCACCCCCGGCCACTAGGAGAGTTTTTAAAAAGAAAGGTCCAAGGGACCATGTGGCTGTGTAGAGGAGTTTGTGGGAGGACAGGCTGCAGAGGTCACATGTGTCTGGTGGCCCCAATGAGACTGATTGTTGACTTCATTCCTCTACCCCATCAGTGCCTCGTGAGCATCTAGGACGCACTGGCCCTGCTCTGCAGTGCACGGGGAGGTCAGGGGCACAGAGAGGCTCTTCCCTGAGGTGCTGACGTTCCCACGCAGTGTGATGTTCAGCCTCAACGTGTCCGGCGAGCCTGTCACAGCCTTTTCCAAAGCTTTTCTTGCATATTTTCAGATAATCACATGCTTTTCCTCCTGCTATTCCTGGAATAAATCCTGGTTTGTCATGGTGTAGTGTTATCCAATTTAATTTTCTACTATTTTGTGTTTTTACATTTATTTTCAAAAATGAACTTGGTCTACAGTTTTGTGTCTGACTTTATCAAGTTTTGACATCAAGGAAATTTGAAGGGAATTATTTATTAAAAGTTTGACAGACTTTGACTATAAAATTGCTTGGACAAGTGAGAAAAGGTAATAGAAAAAAGTATTATATTTATAACAGCAATAAAAATAAATATCTAGATATAAATTTCCCTCCATAATACTGTTCTTTTTCATTTGTATGTATAAATTGATGTACAATTTACATACAACAAAATATGCAGATCTTTACTGCTCAGTTCAATGAATTGTGACAGTTGCAAACAGCCAAATCAAGATCTAGAATATGTCTATCACCCCGAAATTTCCCTCATGCTCTTTTGCTGTTGATACCCCACAGAATCAACCACTGTTCTGATTTCTATCACCAGAGATTAGTTTTGCTTGTCCTAAAAATGTATATAAATGGAAACATTCTGTTTGAACTCTTTTGTGTCTGGTTTCTTTCACACAGCAAAATAATTTTGTGCTTCAGCCATATAGCTGTATGTATCAATAAGTGATTCTGTTTTATTGCTAAGTAGTAGGCCATTGTTTGTATCAAAAATTGTGTAATTCATTCACCTATGGATGGATCTAAGATGTTTTTAGCATATGATTATTTGAATAAAGCTGCAATGCACATTCATGTACAGATATTTTTAAGGACTCCTGGGTAAATACCTAGAAGTCAAATTGCTGGGTCACGGGTAGGTGTATGTTTTAGCTTTATAAGGAACTGTCAGAGAGTCCTCCAAAGTTACCGTCCCATTTTACATGCCCACCAACAAAGTATGAGTTCCAGTTCCTCCACACTCTCACCGATATATGATATTGTCAGTTATTTTAATTTTAGTCATTCTAATATTTGTATAACGGGAATTCATCATGATTTTCACTTTGCTTTTCAACAATGTTGAACATCTTTTCATGTGCTTATTGGCCATTTACATATCTTGCATTGTAAAGTGTCTATGAGTCTTATTACCATTTTAACTGGGCTGTCTGCCTTTTTATTATTTTTAGTAATTCTTTACATATTATGAATATGGATTCTTTATCACTGTGAATATTTCCTCATCTGTGGCTTGCTTGTTCATTTTCTTAATTGTATCTTTTGATGAGTAGAAATGTTCATCCTGATGATGTCCAATTCTTATTTTTTTTTATTTATAGTTAAAGTTTTTTGTGCTGATTTGGTTGGTGTCTTTGCATTCCCCAAATTTGCAAATATCCTGCTATATTTTTTTCTAAAAGATTCAGGGTTCTAAGTTTACATTTTAGGTCAATGATTCATCTTAAATTATTTTCCATGGGGGTTAAGTTTATTTTTTATATAAATATCCGGTTTGTTTTAGCACCATTTGTTTAAAAGGTTTTCTTTTCTGCTTTGAATTAATTTGATTCCTTGTTCAAAAATCAATTAACCATATTGTGGAGATTTATTGCCTAACTCTCTACTCTGTTCCATGGATCCATTTGTCTATCCTTATGTCAGTACGATACCATCTTGATTACTGTAGCCTTATAGGGAGTCTGAAAAGCAGTTAGTGTAAGTTGTCCACTTTTAAAAATTTAGAATCAGCTTTCTTCAAAAAGACTGCTGACATTTTTTCTTGAGATTGTGTTGAATCTACAAACCAATTTGGAGAAAATCAACTTCTTTTCAATATCCAAGAACTCTAATCTATGAACATGGTATATTTCTCCATTAACGCAGGTGTTATTTCATTTCTCTCAACGATGTTTGTGCAGTGGTCAACATGGAGGTCTTGTGCATCTTTCTTCAGACACATTCCTAGGTATTTGGTGGGTTTTAATGCTATTTTTAAAAGTATTTTTAATCTCACTTTTGTAGGTTTTTGGATACCTTCTTTATCAGATCAAAGAAGTTCCTGTTTATTTCTAGTTAGTTGAAAGTGTTTAATCATATATGTGTTTGAATTTTATCAGATGCTTTTTCTGTATTTATTGAGATGATGGTATGGTTTTTCTCCTTTAGTTCTTTAGTCTCCTTTAGCCACCACCTCATAGTGATGAATTACATCGATTTCTATTGGAGTAGTAAATAAACTTTTCACACCTGGGGTAAATCGCACTTGGTCATTATATACTATTCTTTCTATGTATTGCTGGATTCAATTGGCTAATATTTTATTAAGAATTTTTGCAAATATGTTATTAAGGGATATTGGTCTACAATTTTCTTGTCAGGTTTTCATACCAGGATTATGCTGACTTCATAAAACAAATTGAGAAGTATTCCCTCCTCCTCTGTTTCCTCCAGAGTTTTGTAGGATTATTTTGTGGTATTATTTCTTCCTTAGATATTTGATAGAATTTTCTGGAGAAGCCATTTGAGCCTGAAGATTTTTTGTAAGAAGATTTTTTATTATAAGTTTAATGTCTTTGATAGACATAGGGCTATTTAGACTTTCCATTCTTGTGTAAGTTTTGGTAATCTGCAATTTTCAAGAAATTTGTTGATTTCATCAAAGTTGTTGAACTTACTGTCATGAAGTCATCCTTAATATTCCCTCATTATCACTTTAATGTCTATATAATCTGCAGTGGTGGCCTCTCTTTAATTCCTGATAGTGATAATTTTTTTTATATTTTCTTTATTAGTCTTTCTAGGGCATTTTGTTAATATTTTCAAAGAAGCAGCTATTGGTTTAATAGGTTTTTCTCTACTGTTTTCTAGTTCATTACTTTTCACTCTCTTTTCTACCTTGGGTTTAATGTACGCTTGTTTTTCTAGCTTCTTAATGTAGAAGTTTAAATCAGTGAATTTGAACCTTTTTTTCCTAATATGTGTTTAAAGCTATAAAGTTTCCTCTAAACACTGCTGTAGCTGCATCTCACATTTTTTTTTTTTTTTTTTCCGAGATAGTGTGTCATTCCGTTGCCCAGGCTGGAGTGGAGAGGAGCAATTTTGGCTCACTGCAAGCTCAACATCCCAGGCTCAGGTGACCCTACCACCTCCACCTCCCAAGTGGCTGGGACTATAGGCACATGCCACCATGCCTGACTAATTTTTGGTCTTTTGTAGAGACAGGGTCTTGCCATGTTGCCTAGGCTGATGTTGAACTCCTGGGCTCAAGCGATCTGCCCACCTTTGCCTCCCAAAGTGCTGGGGACAACCATTCCCAGCCACAAATTTTAATATAGTATCTTTTCATTATTATTCAGGTGAAAATATTTGCTAAGTTATTTTATGATTTCCTATTGACCCATAGGTTATTTAGAAGTGTATTATTTAATTTCCAAATATTTATGAATTTTCTAGATAACCTTTTGTCATTGATTTCTATTTTAGTCATATTGTGGTCAGAGAACAGATTCTATATAAAAATCAAAACACTTAAATTTATTGAAACTTATTTTGTGGCATCTTTACATTTTTTAGGGGTCGATCAAGTATTTTTTGTGTGTTTTAGTATCATCTATTGAACTTTTAGATATAACTCTTCACATTACTTTTTAGTACAGTAAGCGCTCACTTAATGTCTTCAATAGGTTTTTGGAAACTGTGACTTTAAGTGAAACGACGTAAAGCAGGTTCTCCAATAATGTCATTTTGTTCAACATCATTTCTTTTTTTTTTTGAGATGGAGTTTCATTCTTGTCACCCAGGCTCGAGTACAACGGCACAATCTCAGCTCACTGTAACCTCTGCTTCCCATGTTCAAGCTATTCTCCTGCCTCAACCTCTCAAGTAGCTGGGACTACAGGCACCTGCCACCATGCCCAGCTAATTTTTGTATTTTTTAGTAGAGACAGGGTTTCACCATGTTGGCCAGGCTGGTCTCAAACTCCTGACCTCAAGTTATCTGCCCGCCTCAGCCTCCCAAAGTGCTGGGATTACAGGCGTGAGCCACCGCGCCCGGCCCAATATCATTTCATTTCTCAATGAATTTTCCATGTGCACTTAAAAAGAACAAGTATTCTACTATTGTTGGATATAGTGTTCAAAATGTCAAAGTCATTTTGATGATGTCATTCAAATATTCTGAAACCTTACTGGTTTTGTCTGCTCATTCTATCAGTTACTCAGAGAGTGGTGTTGAAGTGACTAAGTATGATAATGGATTTGTCATTTTCCCCTTTAATTCTGTCAGCTTTTGCTTCATGTATTTTGGGGCTCTGTTATTAGGTGAATACACATTTAGGATTATTATGGTTTCATGAATTTTCCTTTTATATTTATGAAATGTCCCTTTTGGCATTTATATCTTTATTTTGAAGGCTACCTCTTCTGATATTGATATAGCCACCCCAGCTTTCTTGTGGTTAGGGTTTTCATGGTATATCTTGTTCCACCCTTTTACTTTCAACCTGTCTTTATATTTAAGTTGTTTCTTATTATATAAACAATGTACAGTTGGATCTTTCTTCTTTATCCAGCCTGGCAGTCTCTGCATTTTAATTGGAGAGTTTTTCTATTTACACCAAATGTAGTAACTGTTATGCTTTGGCTTGAGTCTACCATCTTGGTATGTTTTCTATTTGTCACATTTGTTTTGTTTTGTTTTGTGCTCTGCTCCACTTTTCCTGAGTTTTTTAGGGGTCAATCAAGTATTTTTTTGTGTGTTTTAATGTCATCTATTGAACTTTTAGATATAACTCTTCACACTTTTTTAGTAAAGTAAGCTCTCACTTAATATCATCAATAGGTTCTTGGAAACTGACTTTAAGTGAAACAATGTACAGCAGGTTCTCAAATAATGTCGTCGTGTTCAACATTATTTCATCATAACGATGAAAAAATGGTTTTATTATATGTCATTTTACTCAGTCACATTTTCCAAGAACCTACTGATAACATTAAGTGAGGTTTACTTTAGTTACTCTGGGCAGGGGTGTCCAATCTTCTTTCTTCTCTGGGCCACATTGGAAGAAGAAGAATTGCCTTGGGCTACACATAAAATACACTAATACTAACATTTTAGCTGATGAGCAAAAAAAAAAAAAAAATCGCAAAAAAAATCTCATAATGTGCCAGGCACATGCCTGTAATCTCAGCACTTTGGGAAGCTGAGGGGGGCAGATCACTTGAGGCCAGGAGTTTAAGACCAGCCTGGCCAACATGGTGAAACCCCGTCTCTACTAAAAATACAAAGCTGGGCGTGGCGCTGTTTGCCTGTAATCCCAGCTACTCGGGAGGCTGAGGCAGGCGAATCACTTGAGCCTGGGAGGCAGAGATTGCAGTGAGCCAAGATAGCGCCACTGCACTCCAGCCTGGGTGACACAGTGCAACTCTGTCTCAAAAAAAAAAAAAAAAAAAAAAAAAACTCTTAAGGTTTTAAGAAAGTTTACAAATTTGTGTTGGGCTGCCTTCAAAGTCATCCTGGGATACATGTGGCCACAGGTGGACAGGCTTGCTCTAGAGATTAAAAGGCACATTTTTATAAAACATTTGACTGATTTTGGCTGCTAATTCTATCTGTCACTCAGAGAGTGGTGTTAAAATGCCTAGCTATGATCAAGGATTTGTCTATTTTCCCCTAAAATATTAGAGCAATATATTTCATTTACTCCCTCCTGTCTTGTGCTTTTGTTTTCATATATTTTACTTTTATTTATTCTATAAATCCCACAATTCCTTGTTATTGTTTTGCTTTGGTCAACATTTATAAGTAGACATAGGTCTAGAGGTATACATACATCTTTCTAATACTCTTCGTACCTTCCTGCAGATCTGGGATTTCATCTGGCATCATTACTCTTCAGCTTGAAGACCTTCTTTTAGCATTTCTTGAAGTGTAGATCTACTTGTGATTAATTCTCTCAGTCTTTGTTTGAAAATTTGTATTTGCCTTTATTTAAAGATACTTTTTTTCTGGATATATGTTTCTTGCTGGAAAGGGTTTTTAATTTTGTCTTTTTATTTTTTCATTTAAAATTTAATATTGTTCCATTGTCATCTGCCCTCCATTGGTTCTAATAAAAATAATCAATGAAAATTGACTCTTATCATCGTTCCTCTGTGTATGTGTTTTTTCTCTCTAGCTGATTTTAAGATTTTATCTTGGCCGGGCACAGTGGCTCTCGCCTGTAATCCCAGCACTTTGGGAGGCCAAGGTGGGCAGATCAGGAGGTCAGAAGATCGAGACCATCCTGCTCAACATGGTGAAACCCAGTCTCTACTAAAAATACAAAAAATTAGCTGGGTGTGGTGACGCATCCCTGTAATTCCAGCTACTCAAGAGGCTGAGGCACAAGAATCGCTTGAACCCAGGAGGTGGAGGTTGCAGTGAGCCGAGATTGCACCACTGCTCTCCAGCCTGGTGACAGAGTGAGACTACATCTCAAAAAAGAAAAAAAAAAGATTTTATCTTTATCCATGGCTTTTAGCCATTTGAATATGATGTATCTAAGTGTGGTTTTATTTGTGTTTATTCCATTTGAAATTCACTGAGTCTTAGATCTGCGGGTTTCCTTCATTAATCTTGTTCAATTCTCTGCTATTATTTCTGCTAAATATATCTTCTGCTCCATCCTCTCACTTCTCCTTTTAGTGCTCCACTTACACATATATTGGACCATTTGCTATCACCCCAGAGATCCCCTCTGTTTTGTTATATCCTTTTCTCTTTGTGTTTCAGTTTGAATAATTTCTCTTAACCTGTCTTCAAATTCACTGATTGGTTGTTCCCTCTGTTGTTCCCAGTCTGCTGATGAGCTCAACAGATTTTGCATTTCTAATAAAGTATTTTGCATTTCTAAAATTTGCATTTGGTTCTTTGTTGTAATTTCATATCGCTGTTGAAATAACCCCATATACTTACACATGTTGTCCATCTTTTTGGATGGATTATTTAACATATGTTTTATAGCTATATTAACATCTCTGTCTGATAATTCCAACATCTAGGCCATCTCTGCATCTGATTCTATTGATTATTTCTCCTCTTGACCATGAGCACATTTTGGTTTTTTGTGTGTGTCCCTTGTCATTTTTTTATATCTGGCTTTGTCTGTAAAATAATAGTTGACACTAAAGTTAATGATGTTCATACCCATACAGGACATTCCCTTTCTTTTATCAAACCACTACTGTGGAGGGTTGACCTAGGTTTTGACTTCAGTGCAGCTTCAGTTGGCAGGTGGGTTCAGACTCATTATGTGATTGGGTGTCTTAAGATACTAATATGAGTACTAATGTGAGAACTCAAGATATACAAGATACACACGTAGTCTGCCAGGCCACAAGTGACCACTAAATGTTCAATAAAATGTTGGCTGTTTCCTCTTTCCCTATAGCATATTCTCCCTTCCCTCCCCAATCTACCAGGGACAAAAGCAGTCATATGCCTAGTCTGCTCTCTGGAATTTAGTACATTTACATTTCTTTATAATCTCAGCTCTCTGAGGAGTTTTTTAAACTATGACTTATGTAGCTTATCTACTTGTTCTCACTGTTAGGATGAATTCATAAATGTTATTAAGAAAATAGACTCATAATTTTTAAAAAGTTATCTCTATCTCATATGTTATAGCAAAATAAATTCCAGACAGATTTTAATTTTAAGTGTTAAAAAAGGATACATGAAAGATATTAAAAGAATTTAAAGATGGGCTTCTTATAGTCTTCAGGTATGGACAGATTGTCTAAACGTGACCCCAAGATGAGAAAACAAAGCAAATTGATGGATTTGACTAAACAGAAAACTAGAACTTATATATGGCAAAAATATATAAAAGAATTAAAACGTAAATGAAAATTTGTGAGAAATTATTTCTAAAATCTATGAGAGATGAGGGGTTAATACCATTAACATTTAAAGAACTATTAAAAATAAAAAGAGGCCAGACACAGTGGCTCACACCTGTAATCCTAGCACGTTGGGAGGCCAATGCTGGAGGATCATGAGGTCAAGAGATTGAGACCATCCTGGCCAACACGGTGAAATCCCATCTCTACTAAAAATACAAAAATTAACTGGGCATGGTGGCTCATGCCTGTAGTCCCAGCTACTCGAGGCAGGAGAATCCCTTGAACCTGGGAAGTTGAGGTGGAAGTGAGCCGAGATTGCGCCACTGCACTCCAGCCTGGCGACAGAGCGAGACTCCATCTCAATAAATAAATAAATAAAATAAAAAATAAAAAGACAAACACCTCAATAGAAAATGAACTAAGGAAATGAATGAGTAATTTGCAAAAGGAGAAAAATAAATGGCCAAAAATAATGAAAATAATTCATTTTAATTAGCAATTAAATTGATGTGAATTGAAACCACAGTAAGATACCATTTTTCACTTATTGATCTAGTGAAATTTGAGAATAATAATAATCCTTTATTCCATAAATATTTGTTTGGGGCTGGGGGCGTTGGCTCACACCTGTATTTCCAGCACTTTCGGAGGCCAAGGCAGGTAGATCACCTGAGGTCAGGAATCTGAGACCAGCCTGGCCAAAATAGTGAAACCCCATCTCTACTGAAAATACAAAAAATTAGCTGGGCGTGGTAGCAGGTGCCTATAATCCCAGCTACTCAGGAGGCTGAGGCAGGAGAATCCCTTGAACCTGGGAGGCAGAGGTTGCAGTGAGCTGAGATCGCGCCTTTGCACTCCAGCCTGGGCAACAAGAGTGAAACTCTATCTCAAAAAAAGAAAAAAAAAAATTTATATATATATATATATATATGGGGGGTATAGCTCAGTGGTAGAGCATTTGACTGCAATAAATATTTGTTGGGCACGTTCCACATGGGAGATCCATATGTATCCCTGGGCACTGGACTCCAGAAATGCCCTTGACAGTGTCTGCCCTTAAGACCTTCTCTTCTAGTGTGGAGAGACACAAGGTGATAGGTGTTAGGAAGAAAGATAAGGAATAATAAGGGAGTGGGGAAGCAATGGAGAAAAAGGTGTTATTCTTTCACATAGGATGAACAGGGAGGCAATTCTGATAAAATGGTATCTGAGCAGACACCTGAAGAAAGTGACGGTGTAGCCATTTGGATGTCCTGGGAAACATATTTCAGGCAGAGGGATTAGCATGTGCAAAGGCTGCTGAGGTGAGAACATGCCTGACACATTGAGGAAACAGTAGGAAAGTCATCGTGGCTGAAACTGAGAGAGTTGGCGGCACGTACAATGGAGTCAGAGCTATGTTATTCCTGGAAACGAGGACTATCATAGACTGCTGGTGGAAATATTCACTGGCAACCCCTTTTGAAGGACAACTCAACACTATATACAAGAAGCTTTAAACCACACACATTCTTTGACTCCAAATTTCAAATTTCCTGAATGTATTCTGATGCAATAACCAGTGCACAAAGATGTACATACAAGAATGTCCATTATAGCAGGAATTTACAATTGGAAACAACCTAAATGTTCAACATCTGTGACTATTTAAATTGTGGTATAAGTCATGAAACAGAATTCTATATAGCCATTAAGATCAATGGGCTGGGCACGGTGGCTCACGCCTGGAATCCCAGCACTTTGGGAGGCCGAGGCAGGCAGATCACGAGGTCAAGAGATGGAGACCATCCTGGCCAACATGGTGAAACCCCGTCTCTACTAAAAATACAAAACTTAGCCAGACGTGGTGGCATGTGCTTGTAATCCCAGCTACTTGGAAGGCTGAGGCAGAAGAACTGCTTGAACCCAGAAGGTGGAGGTTGCAGTGAGCCGAGATTCCAGCCTGGGTGACAGAGCAAGACTCCATCACAGAAAAAAGAAAGAAAGAAAGAAAGAAAGAAAGAAAGAAAGAAAGAAAGGAAGGAAGGAAGGAAGGAAGGAAGGAAGGAAGGAAGGAAGGAAGGAAGGAAGGAAGGAAGGAAGGAAGGAAGAAAGATTGAGCTGCATGGGCATAATCTCCTAATCTTATGGTCATTAGTGAACATGAGTTATGATAATTTTTTTTTTTTTTTAGTTATAAAAAAAAGTTAGAAGTAGAATCCACCACTTCTTGCTGTTTCTCTTTTTGTAGACCCCATGGTGGGGCAGAGGGAGAAACAGCTTATTATAAGCCTCATGTTCTAGAATCCCTTTATTCTGGCACAAACATTAGTAACTGCAAATGCCATGATTAGGATTCTGAGAAAATTAATTCTACAACAGAAAACTCTTTTAAACATTTTTAAATTTGGCTGGGCACGGTGGCTCATGTCTGTAATCCCAGCACTTTGGGAGGATGAGGCAGGTGGATCACGAGGTTGGGAGTTCAAGACCAGCCTGGCCAAGATGGTGAAACCCCATCTCTACTAAAAATACAAAAAATTAGCAGGGCATGGTGGCGGATGCCTTATAATCCCAGCTACTTGGGAGGCTGAGGCAGAGAATTGCTTGAACCCAGGAGGCAGAGGTTGCAGCGAGCCAAGATGGCACCACTGCACTCTAGCCAGGGCGATAGAGCAAGACTGCATTTCAAAATAAATAAATAAATAAATTTTTGCTCTTTTCAAATTCAGAAAGACTTTAAGAAATGACAATATTCTATGCTGTAAGAGGGGTGAGGCGGCACTGCCATTTACTGCTTATGGGAGGCCAAACTTGAACCATCCTGGAAAGGAGCTTGGCATTAAGAATTAAGGCTCTTCAAATGATTCCTCCCCCCAGCCCCCATTTGGTCCAGCAAATGCTCCTTTAATAAAGTATCCAAAAAAGCCTGAAATGCAGACAACAATTTGTGCATAAGAGTGTTCCTTACAGCATTCTTTTAAATGAGAAAAAAATGAACAATCAGAAACAAAAAAGTGAAATACCAAAGAAGTATAAAGGCCTAACACTAAGGAAACAGTGAAGTAAATTATGGTATGTCCAAAATTGGAAATATTGAGTAGTCAAATATTATGTTTATGAAGTTATTCTTAGTAATTTACGAAAATGCTTGGGATAAAATATTAAGCGAAATAAAGCAAGATTCAACACCATGCATGTGGTGTGCTCTCAACTGCTACATGAACATGCAAAAGAAAAAAGACCAGAAAGAAATAAAAACATCATTAGGAGTTCATTCTAAATAATTAAAGTATAGATGAATGGCATTTTTTCCTTACAACAGTTTTCTACTTCCCTACAGTTTAAATGTTTTCCAGAGTTGATAATTACAAAAAAAAAAAAAAAAAATCCACCTGTTAAAAATTTCAGAAACTGAATACGCTTCAGCTTGCTATTCCACTCTGCCCCAGCCCAGGCCCAGCTGCTACAGTGGGAAATGGGTGCATCTGAAGGGGGTGGGTGACGTGGCTGCAGGGCAGGAATAAAACGGCCACTCTGCTCCCGTGAGCCTAGCTCCTGGAAGGAGGCTTGCCCACTAGCTCCTACAGATTCCAGCCCAGCATACAGCCAGGCCCAAGCCACCACCCCTGTTCCAGGGACAGGTGGGCAGGTGGAATGGGTGTTCTCAGCCCTAGCTCCATGTCACAATCACCCACAAGCATTTCAAACTTGGTGCCCAGGCCCCCTACAAGAGGCCCCCTACAGACTCTGGCTGGCCCTGGAGCCAGCATTTCAAAGGTATCCATCTGATTCTCTTTGCCCAGGGCCTAGCCCTGCTGGGGAAGTAAAATCCTGGTAAAAGGGGCACAAAAACCAGAGGGCTAGAGATGGCGGAGGATGGTCGGAGGGTGCTTGGACTGGGCCTGTGCCACGTGCCTGAACCTGGGAGCAGGACTGCCCCTCTCATTGGCAGTCCCAGCCAGGGCAGCAAGCCAGACCAGGCCCCACAGGCCAAGGCTGGGAGGCGCAGGCCAGCACTGGGCTGCAGTCACAGGGAGTCTCGGGCGAACAGAGCAGATGCCTGGACAGAACTGCTCTTCCATCATTCATACCCACCTTTGATGAGTACTGATCAGACGGCAGGTGGGCAGGGCCCACAGGTGCACCCTGTAGGGTCTCACAGGGCCAGGAGACTGGCACCGTGATGCCCACTCCCTCCAGACGCAGATGTACTTTTCTTTCTTTTTTTTTTTTTTGAGACAGAGTTTCACTCTTGTTGCCCAGGCTGGAGTGCAATGGCGCAATCTCGGCTCGCCACAACCTCCACCTCCCGGGTTCAAGCGATTCTCCTGCCTCAGCCTCCCAAGTAGCTGAGATTACAGGCATGTGCCACCATGCCCAGCTGATTTTGCATTTTTAGTAGAGATGGGGTTTCTCTATGTTGGTCAGGCTGGTCTCAAACTCCCAACCTCAGGTAATCCGCCCGCCTCGGCCTCCCAAAGTGCTGGGATTACAGGCGGGAGCCACTGCACCTGGTCAGATGTGCTTTTCTTCACGTTAAACTTTTTATTATAACTGTGGGTTTGCACGCAGTTGAGTTCCTTCACCAGTTTCCCCCAGTGGCAAGTGGCTAACATCCTGTGGAAATACAGCACAGTATTTCAAGCAGGCTATAACACAGGGACAGCAGCAACCTTGTTCAGATTTCCCCAGTTCTGCCTGCTCTCATTGGTGTGTGTGTGTTCAGTTCTGTACAACTTGATCACATTGTTTGAAATATGTGAATACACCCATCTCATTTGCATCTCCTGGTCCTGCCACCTCCCTCTTCTGCAGGAGGCATCTTTTTGCCTCAGGCGGCCTGGACTCTCAAGAATGAAAACTCGGCTTTAGAATTCCAAAACCAGGCTTTCTGAGTTTGCACCTGGCCCATGGGCTTGAAAGGCAGACTTTGTTGAGATGAGGATTTTGTAAATCTTTTATCTCTTAATATTTCAAGATAGGAGTAGATGTCCTGGAATACAGAGGTGTCTGTGAGGGGCTCTGTCTGCCCTTAGGAGCCTCTGGGTGTAGGCTGCTCTGCAGGGCAGGCCCAGCAGGATAGACACGGTGGAGCGGAGGGGCTGAGTTTGTCCTTCCTGGGTTTCTCTGTGGCAGAGATAGAGCCCAGAGGCTTCTTATGCCTCAAATGGGGATGCAGAGCTTGACTGAGGTATGGGCAGGGGGCAGGCTGGCCCCCCATGGCCCACCAGGGCTGGCCTTTTCCCATGACAGCCAGGTCTGGGGGTTGTGGTAAGGCCCAGAGTCCTGCCAGCTGCAGGCCTGGTGCCTGTGCCCATGGCACGCCAAGCAGGCTCCATCAGCCTCCCTAGCTGGACAGTGGCCAGCTCACACCGGGGCCAGCCGCTGCCTATGAACCTCGCCCTTTGCTCTTGCTTTGGGGCCCTCTGGGACTCCCAAAGAATTCAGATCTCGGAAGACCACACATTCTCTTGGGGTGTGTGAGTAGGGACCAAGCAGCCTTGAGACAGGGCCCGAGGGTGACCTGAAGCTAGAAAGCAGAGGGCAGCACTAGCAGGGAAAGCCCGTGTTGTCCTGGGTTGGCTTTCGGTGCTCCGCTGGGGAGGGCAGGCTGCAGCAGGGACAGGCACGTGCTGCCAGCCGTGGAAGCCGGGGACTCCGGGGAAGGGCAGGAATTGGCTCACTGTGCTACCCTCTCTACTTTTGTGTGAATTTAAACTCTTCGTAAACAAAAGTTAAGAAATCAAATAGAGCCTAACAATTATTGGATCAGACTGGGATTACAAGATGGAAGTAATACAGGTTTTCTCTGCCACACAGTGGGATGGGCTCTCAAGAAGATGGGCGCAGATAAAAAGAAAAAGCTATGATTGAGTTCTGGTCTGGACAAGGAGGTATAGACCCATTTCTCCAGCTCCCCTCTTCTAAGTTCAGCTACAAACCCTGGAAATGGCACCAGAGATAGAGTCAAAGGAGGGCGTGGAAAGATGGAAGAGGAAGGTAAGTGCGTCAAGACCCTAGGACAGGAGGAACAGCCCAGCAGCAGGGCACCTTACAACCCCACCCGGCAGGAGGACGTGGTCCAGGCCGGGCTGGGGGCTGGGGGCTAGGCTCTGCCCAGGAGCCCAGGACTTGGGTTTCTCCAAGGGCTGGGAGTCGGGAAATGGGAAGGTGGAGAGGACCCTCAACCAAGGCTCTCACCAGGGAGGGGACACTGTCCCCTTGGCCAAGTCACTATCCTCTGCTCAGCCTCAGCTCCCTGACCTGAGAAATGAGGGAATTATGCCCATAGGGCAGCCGAGAGCACCGAATACAATCATGCACAGAGGAGGCCAGCGCACAGGAGGGCCTGGCACACAGGAGAAGCCGAGTAGCTGGTTCTGAATATGCGGATGCTGATAGGGTGCTTCCCACAAATCGACAGTAGGAATACCTAGCCCTTGGCATAGACAGGGCTGTGGAATAAGCGTTTGCTTGCTTATTGCTTACCATGACCCTATGAAGTAGGTCCCATTATTATCCTCACTTTACAGATGAGGAAACCAAGGCTCAGAGAGGTTAAGTAACTTGCTGAAGGCCACACAGCTGGTTAGACAGAGCTGGGGTGTGAACATAGCACCTTTACACCTAATGATAATGTTTAACTTTGTTTTCCTACAACTGAGGCTGAGACCTTCCTCCTTGGCCCCCAGCCCAGGTGGTCCCTCCAGGGACCAGCCTGAGGGTAGGAGGAGTGTCCCAACCCCAGTCACCCAAAAGCCAAAGTCAAGGGCAAAACACGTACCAGGAGGCCCTCACCCGGCCCAAGGCTGGTCAAGACAGCATGGCAGTCGCGACGGTATAGACGTGGGTGGCATTGGTGTGGACTCCCTTCTCCAGCCCCCTTACCTGAGGGGTGCCTCTCCCAGCCTCGCGGCCTCAGCTGAGCACCCACTGGCTCTGTGACCTTGGCAAGTGGCCTCGTGTCCCTGGGGCTCAGCCTCCCCATCTGTAAGGAGAGGCCCACAGAGCTGCTGTTGGATTATAAGAGATGTGACTGACAAGGGCTCAGCACGCAGACCTTGCCCATAGGGTGATTATTGTTGACAAAGACACAGCCTGAGGCCCTGGGTGGAGCGGAGCCTCCGGCCCAGCAGGTGTGAGCCACACCCCATCCCGTCTGCTGACAGAAATGTGCCTCCCTCTTTCCTGCTGGCCTGAACAGCACCACAGCACTTGTCACCAGCCCAGGCCTTCAGCCAGGTGGACCACCTGGTGCACCGCACACCCATGGTGTGACCCTGTCCCTGGATGCTCTGAGAATAGAGGAGATGCTGTTGCTGCCCCATAGGCCCTGGGCCCAGAGAAGGACGCAGACTCCTCCCACCAGGAGCCAAGGTTCCCCTCCCCCAACCCTGAGTGTCTAATTCCCATGAACTCTCCTTCTTAAAGGAGGGCAGGGAGAGAAACGAACAGCAAGAACCATAGCTATTTGGTGCAAAAAGAAACGTGGTCACTGAGAGATTCCAGGAAGTGTCAAGGCCAGCCAGGTTTACCGCTGCCGTGCTGAGCCCTGGCCTAGGGACAGGTGAGCCCCCTCCCCACAGTGCCACAGGGGCGGGCAGGGCCTGCTCCATAAAGCCACCATTGTGTCCCACCTCTGTGCCCCCACCCAGGGCCCGGGTCTCACCAAGGCCCTGGGGCCCTGCCCAAGAAGAAGCTTCCATCAGAACAGTCAACTGACTTGTCAAGCCAACTGTAATCTAGCAAGAGGGCGACTCTTTAATAGCAGTGGCGATGAATGGAGGTAAAGAGAGCAGGACCTGGTGACGAGGAGCAAGGGGGCCGGCCATCATCCTCCAGGAAGGGCACTGGCACCAAGTGAATTCCACAGACAGAGGGGTGGCCAGTCCAGCCAGCAGAGAGTGGAGCAGAGTGGGAGCTGGTCCCGAGCCCCAACGATCAGGCAAGGCTGCCTGGAGGGCACTGACCATGCCCTTCTAGGCATCAGGGCCCAGGACTGAGGCCACCTTCTTCCACCTGTGCCCCGGCCCCTGGTGGCTTAGGCAGCTGGGGTGGGAGCAGCAAGCACCCCATGGTTGAGTGACTTTTCTCGGACTAGACCATTTCACCCTGAAAAGAGCCGCCACCCACCCCACCCCACCCCCAGGGAACATCCCCACCAGTGGAGCTTGTCAAGCTGCTCAGTGCCCTCTCTGGTGGCTCCCCCGACCCAGCCGAGTCGGAACCCCTCTGGGCAGTGAATGACAGCCATCTGGGAGGAGACCCACTGGCCACTGGAAGCTGCGAGCAGTCACCCCCCACCCCATCCAGGCTGTGATCCCGCCTCCGCCCTAGTCATCTAAAGACATGTCCCTTGGGAAGTTTCAAGCAGAAGAACCAGGACGATGCCCTTGGGGCAATGTTACCAGGTCCCTGTCCTGCCTCCCAAGCTGGCAGAACCCGCCAGGCCTGCCCACAGTCCCGCTGCCCGGGGAGGAGGGTGGGCTCCACTGGACAGACTCCGAATCCCGGCCAGGCAGCAGTCCAAGACCCCCACTTGCCAACAACCCCACGTCACACGCGAGGGCAGGGGGCCAGCCAGGGGGAGGTCACCGAGCCAGCAGGGCGGGGGGGCGGGCAAGGGCCGGGGAAGCCCAGGACCACGCTGCCCCTCCGAATTGCTCAGGTTCTCCTCTTCTGTTTATCCTACCCTCTTCCCCTAAGGACTGAAGCGGGCCTGGAGGGCCTAGAGAAAGGACACAAAGAACAGCGAGGCCCTGGGCGGGCGTGGAGGGAGGGGAATGGCCCTTCCGAAGCCCGGGGCCTCTTCCAGCGCGGTCCTCGAACCGAACCGCAGGACCCCTGCTGTCCCCGGGCAGCGGCCGGAGCGCGTCCCTCGGGCCCTGGGAAGACCTGCCGCGTCTGCGGGCTGCCTGGGAGCCCAGGCGCCCCGCGGTGCTGGGGGAGGAGCCCGGCACGGGGCCGCTGGGCGGCAAAGGGGCCGCGGGCTCCCTGGAGGAGGCGGCTGCGGACGGGGCCTGGCGACCTCGGAGAAGGTGGCGTCCACGGCGCGCAGCCCGGCGCCCCAAGCCTGCCGCCGGGTCGGGGTCGGGGCCGGGGCCGGGGCCGGGGCCGGGCCCCGCGGGTCCGCGCGCGCCGGAGTCCCCTCTAAAAGTTTGTCCCCAAACGAAACCCCTCTCTCTGCCCCGCGTTGGCAGCGGGGCCAGCCCCAGGGGAGGCTCTGAGGACAGACACGACTGCCCTCCTCCATCCCTTGGCAAACAACAATGGGCGGCCGCCGGACGAACGACGAGGGAAGCGAGTGTGGAAAATCCCCCAATTTTTTGCAAAGTCAACCGCGGGCGCTCGGGGGCCGGGCCGCGTGCTGCCCCCGCGCGGCCGTCCGCGGGACTGTGCGCCGGAAGGGGGCGCCGCTGTTGATCTCGTGGTTCTCAGACTCTGAGACCGCACGGTGGGCCGGGAATGAGGCTTCATTCCTGAAGCCGAATGTTAATGCCTCTTCTGGGATCATCACAGCCTGCCACTAAGCCGTGTTCTTTTACTTTTCTTTGCCATTAAGTCAGAGATCACGCATTAAAGAATTGGTGAAGTGGATCTTCAGGGGACAAAGCCACTGAGCAGAAGAGCTGCCAGTGCTTTTCCTTGGACCCCACAAGCAGTCAGGGACAGAAGCTGCCCCTAGCAAACACTTAGCTCATATGCACTCTCGGGGCTGGGGCAAACCTTGGCCACGCAGGAGATCACCCAGGGAAGAAAGGAAACAGCGCGCAGAGCGCGCCTCCTGAGGCCCTGGCTGTGTCCGCTGACCTCCTGGAACCCCACGCCAGCCCCGGACTGTGCGTTTCTGTCCATTTTCCAAGACATGACACTGAGGACTCATCGCGGGGAGTAGCGGGAAGTGGTGGGGAGTAGCGTGATGCAAGCTGCCCCGCCAACGAGGGCTCGAGCTGCCTTCCACTCGGCTCAAGTGTCCACTGATTGATGGGTGGCTCATCTGACTTGACTTTCAGAGCCCAGAAACTCACCTACAGCATTGGGGTCTCAGGTGCCTGTGCAGGGCTTCAATCAAAGTGGAAGACTGAGCAAAGTCCTGTAGCCAGCCAGGCAGATTTCCCTCCTCTTAAAAGAATTCTAGAAAGAAAGGGCTTCCTGGCTAATGTGAGTGCTTCCCATCAGCCAGTGTGGCAGGTATGAAGTTGGATTAAATAGCTTGTTCTGGGAGATGTTGCTCCATGGGTCAGGCTGCTCTGGCTCCCATTCAAGGGTGGGACCTTATCACAGGCACTTTGTCCCTGCCTGGGCCTCAGTTTCCCCCTTGGGACAGTGAGATCATCACAGGGTGGAGCCATGGCCCAAGTACCGATGGCTTCGTTGGCCTTCGGAGCTGCTCCAGCTTTCCCTTGAACACTCTGGGCCCACGTTCCCCCTTGGTGGCAGTGACAGTCACCAGGCTCTCAGGAGTGGCCCCTATAGACGCTCTCACTGTCCTCATCCCTGGCCTAGGGAGCTGGGGCAAGTGCAGAGGTGGGGAAGGGGAGGGTTCTGGGGCTCACAGCAGGAATCAGGATCCCAGCTCTGCTGACTCTCATGGGGTTGACCTTGGAACCAGGGTCTTAACCCCTTTGAACCTCAGTTTTCTCTTCTGTAAATGGATATCACAGCCTACCCCCGCAGATTTGCTGATGGAATTGGAAATGACACCTCTACAATGCCTGGCACCCAGCAGGTCTCCAAAAGAGCAGCCTTAATTATGATGTAGCACGAGGATCCTTATCTGGGTAAGGACATCTGGGGGGTGGACCCGGGGCAGCTGTGCTCCCCTAGGCCATACAGGAAGGCTCCCCAGGGCTCAGGCACAGACTGCATCAAGGGGCTGCAGGCAAAAGCAGGCAGGTCCAAGCACACTGCAGGGCGGCCCCACCTGTGTCCCATGGGGACTGCACCCCCACTCCTATAGGAATGAGTCACTTCTGGAGAAGCTTGTCCAAGCTGCCCCCAGGACCCTCGGGCCAGGGACAGTTTTAAAGCAGCCTACAAGATGAGCAGGGGCTTCGGGGCCCTAGGTCCCACTGAGGACCCCACACCATGGACTCCAGGGTGCGCTGGGCTGTGTTGAGGGTTCTGCACCCGCCTGTCCACAGCGGATATTCCTGCGGTCCCTTTGGAAAATGCATGCCGCCCGCTCAGCTGGGTTTGGGGTGTTGGTTTTTCCAGCTCTCTGGGTTTGCTTCCAGGAGGGCTTTCTGGTGTGATGTTGTCTACGTTTAACAGCTTTACTGAGGCATAATTGACACCCCATGATCGCTTCCGGTCCCTAACAGAACGGAAGGCAGGGCACCACCCCGCCTCCCCCCCAACCCCGTCCCCGGCAGGGCTTGGTGTGGACACTGGGAGCCCACGCCTGGCAGCCAGACTCGCTCCCGGAGCCCTCGCTGGCCTGAACCAACACACTAGGGCCCACCGCGGCCGGCCCTGCAGCTGTGAGATCCTGGCAGGTCCCAGCCCCACTCCTGCGCTTCCGACGGGCTGCAGCCTCCGAGTACTGCCAGAGCCCAAGCAGCGTGAGTGGGCACCTGGCGGGACCCCCCGCCCCACGAATGCCGCGCGTGCTTGCCAGGCTGGGCGGCGGCGAGTGAGGAGCCCGCACCACCCAGCCCACACACGAGCCAACGGGGAGCGAGCCCTCCGCAGCCAGGTTGGGCCCGGGCCGCTGGACTCTCCAACCAACCCACGAAAGACAGAATATTTGGTGGGCACTCACGATTCTTAAGAATTGGCTCAATGTTTTATAACTCTTTCATTGGAGTATAATAAACATGGATGGGGGAAAATGCACCTCGTCTGATATTCCTTTCAAACAAGGAGGAAGCCATAAAGCCGCTCCGCAGGCCTCTGCAGACAGCCCAACATCTCTTCAATGCGGGGCTGCGGGGCACTGTCCCAAAGCCAGCCGCAGGGGTGAGGGGGTCGAGCAGGAAAGGAAAGCCTCGCTTTCCCTCTCGGTCCTGGTGGTGGGCGGCCCCCGCCGCCCTGGTCCCTGGAAGTGCAGTCCAGTAGGCTAGCGTCTAACTTCAGCGCCCCAGCGTGCAAGGTCAAGGCCTTTCCTCCCGCGCGGGCTGCGGGGACGTGGGCGGCTGGGACTTGGGGAGGAGGGGTTACGGACCCAGGCTCCAGAGGCGCCAGCCGCCGCGCCCCCTCACCGCGGCCCCCGCCAGGAGAGTCTCCCACGCCTCGGCTCCGCACTGCCGGTTGGTCCCCCACTCCCCTGAGGGCGGAATCACTTCCCAGTTGCTGGCTGCCCGCCTGCTAGCGGCCTCGCCACCGCAGCAGACCCAGGTCCCGCGCCCAGCACCCGCGGCGAACCCCGGCACTCCGGAGGCGGGGCCGAAGATCGGCGCGGGCGGCGACGGCAAGAGACGCCACGGGGGCGGGCCAGGGGCGGACCGGGGCGGGGCGGCGGCGGCGGACTGCGGAGACGCGGCGGCGCGCGGGGCGGCGCAGAGCGTTCTCGGCGCGGAGTGGAGCGGAGCGGGCTGGTGCTGGGGGCGCGGAGAGCGCTGTGCTGGCCGGGGCCGGGAGCGGGGCCGAGCGGGAGCGGAGTCGGGCGTCGGGCCCGGGGAGCCGGGGCCGGGCGGGGAGCAGCCATGGCACCGCGGAGGGTCGGGGCCCGCGCCGCTGCCGGCGGCCTGGGCGCCGAGTAGCCGGGCCGGGCCGGAGCGCGGGCGGCGGCGGAGGCAGCTGCGCCCGCGCCTCCTGCCCTCCCAGGCCCCGCGCCCCGCGCCCGGGCCCCGGCGATGGTGACACATGCGGCGGCGGCGCGCCGGCGGCAGGACCATGGTTGAGCGCGCCAGCAAGTTCGTGCTGGTGGTGGCGGGCTCGGTGTGCTTCATGCTCATCTTGTACCAGTACGCGGGCCCAGGACTGAGCCTGGGCGCGCCCGGCGGCCGCGCGCCGCCCGACGACCTGGACCTGTTCCCCACGCCCGACCCCCACTACGAGAAGAAGTACTACTTCCCGGTCCGCGAGCTGGAGCGCTCGCTGCGCTTCGACATGAAGGGCGACGACGTGATCGTCTTCCTGCACATCCAGAAGACGGGCGGCACCACCTTCGGCCGCCACCTCGTGCAGAACGTACGCCTCGAGGTGCCGTGCGACTGCCGGCCCGGCCAGAAGAAGTGCACCTGCTACCGGCCCAACCGCCGCGAGACTTGGCTCTTCTCCCGCTTCTCCACCGGCTGGAGCTGCGGGCTGCACGCCGACTGGACCGAGCTCACCAACTGCGTGCCCGGCGTGCTGGACCGCCGCGACTCCGCCGCGCTGCGCACGCCCAGGTGAGCGCCCGGGCGGCGGGATCCTCGCGCAGCTGCGCCCCCGAGGCCGGGCCGTATGCCCGCCGTGCTGTACTGGGTCGGCCCTGCCTTCCCTACCCCCTTCTGCCCTCTTGGGGGCCCCCACTCGCCGGCACCCCTCCCGACCTGCCGAGCGCCCGAAGCTCCCAGCTCCTCTGGTTGAGCCGGCTGTCACCGCGCTTTCTGACCTCGCTCTCACTCTCTTCCTTGCCTTGTGCTGCCCTACTGCCGGCTTGACTGCGCAGCGCCCGGGTTTTCTCCAGGGTCCCCGCCCGCTGCCCTCGGGCCACCTTACCTGCTGTGCGCCGTGAGGTCTGGCCCGCCGGACTTGGGGACGCGGGCTTCTGGGTGTGTGCGTGGCCTACCTGGAGTGTTGGCTTCCCCGTGCCGCTTCGGTGCTGTGGTCCCAAAAGTGGAAGTGAGAGTAGTGAGGTGCCGCCCCTGTGCCTGGAGTGCCTGCCTTCAGAGGGTGGGGGAGCTGCCAGGGAAGGGGGCTGGCTCTGCCCGCCTGCCTGCCGGTGTGTGCAGGTAGAACAAAGGCCCTGTTGACCTGGGGCTGGGGGCGGGGAGGAGGCAGTACCGCCTGTCCTCCCAGTGGGGCCTGCCAGCCGAATTCTTCCAGGCACAGGCTTGCCTGGAGAGAGGAACAAAAGCCACCCGATGGGGGACCACCTTCCCCAGGAAGCTACCAGCCAGGTTGGGGGTAGTTGAGCTGGTCCAGGGAACCTGTGCTGCCACACCCCTTCTCCGGGGTCCCCCAGCCCCATGTCAGAGCTGAGCTGCGTGAGGACACAGAGCATGGGAGGGGTGCCGGGGCAGCTCTTCTGGGAAGCCGTTTGTAGGGGAACCTGGGGTGCTGCTGGGTTTCCAGCAGTTAAAGTTGGGGTTATTTTCCTCCTGTTCCTGTTGGTGCCCATTCGTCCTGCAGGGATGCCCTGCGGGGCCTTTCTCCCCAAAGTCTGGGCTGGGAAGGGCCAGGAGCAGGGCTTCTTGTCTGCCTTTTGTTTCTCTTCCAAATTTGCCTTAGGACTGAATTTGCAGACAGGCTGGTGGTAGGAGGCTGGGCGGTTGTAGGCGTGTTGGCTGGCACTCTTGGGTCCAGAGGCTGTAGGCTCTCAGGTGTGCCTGGGGAGCCTGGAAGGTCCAGCCAGCCTGGAGCTGAGCAGAGTCCGAGACACTGCTCCCCTGCACAGACCTCAATCCTTGCTCTGTGGTCTTTCTCAGGCTGTCAGGAAATTGGGGTCCTAGAGTTGGAGGGGCATCTTCCCACTTTTCTTTCTCCCCCCTCCCCCAACTGTACACACACACACACCCACACACACACACACACACACACACTGCAGCTCCCAGCCTGGGAGGTGATGTTCTGAGCCTCTTACAGCCACATTCTACACTTGGCGGTCACAGAGCTGCCTGTCTAGGGACCCTGAAGGAGTGCTTCCGGCCCAGCACTTAGTCTGCTCTGCACAGATGCACGTTCCTGCTGCCGGGCCCCCCTAACCCTGGTCCAGCTTCTCTGTGCTAGGCTCAGCTGTGCCTGGGACCACAGCCATGCCCCCACCCACCCTTCCGCCAGTCAGAGCAGTAGGCTCCCAGAGTTGGTCACTGACCAATACCAACAGACGCCTCCCTACCTGTGGGGGGTGCAAGGATGGGGGTCACCCCCTTTGCCAGAGGGACTTAGCTCGGCAGCCTAAGAGGATTGCGTGGAAGCTTCGGGCCGCCAAGAAGCCGGAGCTTTTGAAACAAGCCTGCTCAGCAGAGGCCACCTCAGCCTTAGATTGCAACCAGGATGCTCTTCCTGCAGCCCCGCACGCCTGTGGGTCCCCAGGGTGAAGAGCCTTGGCCTCCTTTCTCTGGAGTTTGTCCATGAGAGTGGGAGGACCAGGTGGGGCCGATGGGGCCCCAGGTGCTACACCAGGAAGGCCCGGCTCCCCCTGCCCAGGGAGCATGTGTGGAGCAAGAATGGAAAACGCAGATGCCTCTGGCAGAGGTGGGCTGCCAGCCTAGAAATTGCTAGCTCAGCAGCATGCGGCAGGGTTGGGAGGGGCTTCCAGGGCCATCAGGAGGCCCCCTCTGCCACCCACTCTGGAAGTGGGTTGTGCCACCCGGCAGGTGACAGCACCCCACCCTCCGAGTCCCTCTTCTCCGCCTCCACTCCCTTCAGTTCTGTTGCAGGCACTAGGTAGATTGCTTTTTTAATGAGCTTCATCAGGAGGCCAAGGTAATCTTGCCTTTGTGCTCGCAGGGCCAAGCTGCACTGAGGTCCACCTGCTGAGCGCTGCCCCGCCACCTGAGTCTTCTGGCCCAGGCTGGAGCTGGGCTAAGCTGTTGTGCTGTGGCGGTTGGGATGCACTTCCCCCATCTGCCCAGGGACCCAGCAACTCTCTATCAGGGGCAGTGCCCATCCCTGCTGGAGTGCCTGGTGTTAAGTGGGCTTGGTGTCAGGAGACTCAGGTGTCACCCTGGCCCTCCTGCGATGTCTTCACTCTGGCTCTGCACTGCCATCTCCGTGTTCTCTGGGGACTGAGACTCTCTTTTCCTTCTGTCTCTGCCTGCCTCCCTGCCCAAGGCTGGCTCCTGGAACCTCTCCACCAAGCCCCTGCCATTCCCTGCTGCGGTTTGGGAGGGTCTCAGTGGGCCTGTGGTGCGCGTAAGAGAGGTGGGGCTCTTCCCGGCTGCCAGCCTCCCCATTGCACAGCATCAGCCTGGGCTGCTCTGAGCTGGGCATCCATGGAGATGGACAGGTTTTTGATGTCTTCCTGGAATATGGTTTGGAACTTCTAGTGGCTGTTAGTGCTTGGCTGCCTTGGTAGAAAGGAACAAGAGTGAGCAGAGCATTGGCGGGTCCCTCTTTAGTCCCGTGTTCACCATGGGGGCTGCCTCATCTGCCGACATCAGCCAGGGTGCTTGTAAGACTCCACTGGAAGGACGTTTGCTGGCTGGCCTTAAAGAGGTGTGGCCATCCCCAGGCAGCAGCCAAATGGCCAGCCATTCCAGGGACCCCTCGGTTAGAATGTCTCAGCACCCCACACTCCGCTGTCACTCAGAGGGTCCAGATGGTGCTCCAGAGCCAGAACCTCCCTCCTTCCTCTTCCCGTCTGCCTGAAGGCAACGCAAGAGCAGGCATGGTCAAGGTCTTGCCCGGGCCACCCTGGAAATGTCCCTGAAATCATGTAGGCTTCATTTGGGGCCACGGAGGGCATCTGGAGCCCAAGTGTGGCATCTGGGCCACCTTGGCCGCGAACCCGGGACCAGCTCACATCCTCTCTGCACCAGGGCCTCTCTGGAGCCCTTAGTGGGCTCGCAGCCTCTGTGACGTTGCCCTGCAGAGACCTGTGCTTCCTTGCTGGAGGGATGGCGCAGGAGCCCGCAGCCTCGCCTTTGACCTGCCCTCCGTGATCCTGAAGCCTTCTCAGACTCCAGAAATCCGCCTGGTGCTGGACCTGTGTGCCGTCCACCTGGTGTGCCTGCTCTCCTCTCCCACTTTTCTGCCTGCTCCTCCCCTCCCTTCAGTCTGCTCAGATGCCCCTTCCTCCAGGAAGTCTTCCCTGGCTTTCTGTTCCTAGGCTCCCCTGTTGCCTTAGGCGCCTCGACTGCTGTCCCATCTGACACCGTGCCACCTTGGCACTGCCCTCATGCTGGCACCGTGGGAATTTTTTTTTTCCTGGGCTCTGCAGGATCTGGGCTCTGTCCCTGCCCTTTCCCTGTGACTCAGGTTCACGGAGTCAGCCTTGAGTGTCATGGTGTTCCCTGAGAACCTGGGGACTCCTTGGTGGGGCAGACCAGGTAGGGGTGGGCTTGGATGAGAGCCTTTGTTTCTGTGGCACACGACAGTTTCCACCTTACCTTCATAATCGCTTTCTTCTTTGAGATCAAGGGAGAAACCCTCATCTGCTGTGATGGGGACAGATGTTACCCAGAGCATGTGACTGGGGCCAATGAACAGGACCTGGGGACCAGGCTGGGGGTGTCACTGTGCCTGCATTGCCTAGAGAGGCCTTTGGTTAAGATGAGAAGGGAATCTGTGGTCAAGATGCTCCTAGATTTTCACTAAAAATAGATTTAAAAATCCTTTTTTTTTTTTTTTAAGCAAACACATGATAAGGCAAACTTACGAATGGTTGGGTGACAGGATCGTTTTAGATGGTCCTCTAGCTTGGGGGATCATTTCTGCCATGCTGCTCTGGTGGTCTTCAAGCCACAGCTTCCTGTCCTAGGCACTTCACGCATAAAACTGGGGCCTGGGGACTCCTGCTCCTGGATCAGAGAGCCCGGTCCCAGAGAGTGCAGTGCCCACCTTGGTCCCTAGGGCCGGGGAATCCAGGTTTCTTTCTCAGCAGGAGTTCTGGCTGCCACACAGGGGAGTGGCCACCTTGGGTCTGGCGTCCTCCAGGGCCCAGGAGGGAGGAGGAGAAGGGGCCTGGTCTTGTCGTCCTTCAGGGAGTTGGAGGCTTTTGCTCTCACACTCCCCTTTGTTGTGGTTATAATGATTGTTTGGTAGATGAGTGGGAGGAAAGTATGAGGCAGAGGGAGAAAAGGAAAATCATCCATTCCCCATGCATGGTTTTTCCACTGTAATTGAAGCCATCATATAAATTTCACCATAAATGTTGTCTGTTGTCATTAAAAACTTAATATTTGAGTGGCTGCAGCTGCTCCGCTCTGAGTGTGCCACCGCTGGTTGGCAGTGGGTGAGTGCACAGGTTGCTCATTCTGTACTCTGTGGGGACTGCTGCAGGACTGCTCCTTGTGTGTAAATGTTCTGCATAGCTCTGATTTCCTCTGGAGATTCCTAGGAGTGGAATTTCTGAGTTGAATAGTCTGAATGTTTTACTGCTCTTGGTACAAATGTTACCTTCCTCTTCAGAACACCCACTCCTGGTATGCTCCCACCTGTGGTCTGTGAGCACCCATGTCAGTGGCACGCTCATTGGTACTGAATAGCATGTGAATTTTTTTTTTTTGAGATGGAGTCTCACTCTGTCCAGTGCAGTCTGGACAATGATGGCACGATCTCAGCTCACTGCAACCTCTGCCTACCGGTTTCAAGCGATTGTCCGACCTCAGCCTCCCACGTAGCTGGGATTACAGGTGCCCGTCACTACAGTTCGCTAATTTTTTTTATATTTTTAGTAGAGACGGGGTTTCACCATGTTGGCCAGGCTAGTCTCGAACTCGGGACCTCAGGTGATCTGCCCGACTTCGCCTGCCAAAGTGCTGGGATGACAGATGTGAGCCACCGCGCCAGCCTATTGTGAATTTTTTTTTTAATTTATTCTCTTAAATCACCGAAAAGTGCTAATCTTATGGTTTTTATTGCAAAGCCTTGCCCAATGAGTACACCCTTGGGGTGGCCCATCTATGTAGGGCACTTGGGAGCAGCCATGCCCAGTCACCCACATGTCGCCACCTGCTCACAGGTGGCTGAGTTTCACCCCTGCTGGGAGAGGGGTGCAGCTCCCAGGGGCCTGGGGTGCACCCTCTCTGGGTGCCCATCACCATCCCATGTGGCATTTTGCGGGACTGAATTCCGCCTCTATGAGGAACAGGCGTGACAAGCCATGGGGGCATGTAGAGAGGCTGGCAGGGTGACTCTTGTCCCCTGCACACTTAGCAGGCACTTGGAATGGGTCATCTTGTTTGGACCCAACACTCCCCCAAGACAAGTATATGAAGAGCAGCCCCATTTTCCACACAAGGAAGTCAGGCCCCAGAGAAGGTGGAGAATGTGTCAGTCCCTCAGCCTGGAGGGCCAGGAGCTAGCATGTGGACATCTGTCTGTCTGTCCTGAAGGCTATATGCCGCACCCAGCCCTCTGCTCCCAGCAACCCCTGCATGCGCATGGAAGGCTGTCTGCAGGTGGGGGCGATTGCCGCTGGCCTAGACCAGCCAGATGTAGAACACTAGGGCTTCTGAGACCTGGGCAGACATGGGCAGTTTCACATGTAGGCCTGTGTCGTTGCGTTTACTGGAAGACATCTGGCAGCCTTCACTCAGAGCAGAAGGACAGGCATCATGCCTGGGCTCTGGGCTCTGCAAAGGTAGTGCTGGCAAGGCTGCCTGAGAGTCGGCCCCTGGCAGCAGAGACTGCCCATGGCGGTGCTTGGCTCCTGGCGCAGTGTGGCCACCCCTTCTGCCACCTCCCCCATAAGATTGGGCTGTTTTCAGGTACTCCTCTGGTCCTGCACCACCGATGCCACCACCGGCCCAGGGAGGATCAGCCCTGCAGGAGGCAGTGCTGTGAGCCTGTGTGGGTGCAGGTGGGTCTAGGCCATCCCTCTGCTCCAGTGTCCTTGCTCTGCCCCAGTGAATGCTGGAGGGTGAGGAGATGGGAAACCCAGGAGTCTCCCCAGCCCCTCAGCTTCCCTCTCTGGGTGCCATCACCATCCCACATGGCATTTTGTGGGGCTGCATTCCCCCTCTATGAAAGACTGTGGGGTGTTTCTAGGTCAGACCTCAAGCATCACGGAGGCAGCAGGACTGGGCTCAATCCCCGCTTGGTGGTAGCGTGTGGTGGGTCTTTTGGGTTTGAGGCGGGAAGAGCATGAGAAGCCGAGCTCTGGGGAGCAGTTACTGAGTGGTAGCATGTGGGGCCCAGTCAGAGGGGAGCCCCACTGGAAGGGCTGCATGATTCAGGCGGGAGGCAGACTCGGGCCATCCCCTGCCAGCACTTTTCGGGCACTTCTCTGCAGCCACCTGGACACTCACTGGCACCTGCTCTCCTCTCCTTGAGGCCCACTCCACAGCAGTATTTATAGGTGAGGTGACATTTTGTTTGCAAGAAGGTTTTCATCTCTTAGGACTGTTCTTGCCTTCTCAGAAACTCAGTTGGCTCTGTGAAGATTTGCTGTCTGTTTTGGGTTTGGGTGGGGTATGTTATGCTGAAAAAAATAGTCCTAGACCTAGGGGATGAGGTTGCTCCAGCCAAATGACAGTGAGCTGGTGGTAGCAAGAGGTGTGGGCTGCAGTGCCCTGAGGGAGTGGAGAAGCCTCCCACACACAGGGTTTCGCAGGATGAGCAGGGGTGTGGAGTGGAAGCAGCGCTCAGAAAGCACAGTTGGGTTTCAGACACATCATCCGAGACCCTGCCACTCACAGCAAGTGGGGGCAGTGGAGATGGGACGGCATGAGTGGAGAGGGGCCCCTGCAAGCAGGCCAATTGCTTTCTGACTGTGGGACTTGTGGCCTAATCTCTTTGTTCCTTTCCTGAAAGTGCCCCTTTCCTGACAGGGCATTGTCCCAAGTCCCCAGCTTGCAAGGGATGTTGTTTTGGAAAAACGTGGCAGATACACGCCCACACAGGAGTGTTCAAGTGCTGATCTCAGACCACCCAACCCAGGGTGGAGGCTGTTAGAGGACATTTAGGATCCGCAGATGGGCAGAGGGAGGATGTCCAGCCACCAGAGACCACATACATCCTACCCCAGCTGTGGTGTGAAGATGGGGCTGTTTTCCTTGACCATGGAGCAAAAACCATCCAGGACAGCTCTCCCCCTCCATGCCACCAGTTGCTCCTGAGCCAGCTCTGTGGGTGCTGGGAGCTGCGCTAAGGATTTGCACCTGTCCCCACCAGCTTGTGGCCTTCTGCTGCCGCGGTGCCTCTGCCCTGAACTCCCTCTAGGACTCAGGACCTTTGGGGCCTCACACCCACCCCACTGTTGGTCCTTGATTCCTTGACTCACACAGTGTGTGGTCTGGGGCTGGGGCTGGGGCCCAGCTCACTGCGGGGGGGTGCCTGTGGGGGTGACACGCCGCAAGTTCCACGGGGCCACCTCGGGAGCTCTTGGGTCCTCTCTGTGCAGACCAGGCGCTGAGGCTGCAGTGGAGGGCAGGGAATCCATAGGGACTCAGCTGCCTGCTCAGGCCCTGGGCTGTGTGTTGGGTGGGCTTCTGGAAAGCTCTGCTGGGAGTCCAAGGAAGAGAGGAGTGCCCTGGGCAGCCCCTCCTACCTTGTGGCTGGAGCCGGTGGGTCTCATGGGCCCAGATAGATACCTGTCTGAGCCTCAGTCTTCCCATCTCTAAAAGGGGGGTGGCAGTCTAACATTTGGTTCTGTAGAGGAACCAGTGACTTATTAACTGTGACCCTGGTGACCGCATGATCCCTCAGCCCCGGACTGTGTCCATGTCTTATGGGAGCCATGGCCACTCATAACCCCTTAGCATTCTGCAGCCTAGTGCAGGCCCAGTTCCTCATCTGGAGAGCGAGCCGTCACCAGCTGTCCGCGTGCCGCGGGGAGACTGACCGCGGGGCCAGGGCTTCAGTGAGAGGCAGCTCCCGACAGCCTGCACCTGGCCTGCCTTTGAAGGCCACACGTGACCAGCACAGCTGCCTAGGATTATTTACACACAGAACGTTAAAAGGCCCAACAGGAGGGCCATCAGAGCAAATCACTAATTGTCTGGAAAGATACAAACTGGAGAGATTGAAACTCTGGAGTTAATTGTTTACGAAGCCTTGAAGGCCACAGAGGTCAGTGGCCGTGGGTGACCGCCCCCGGTGGTCATGAGCAGGGGCAGGGGCCTGTTATCTCCCTGTGACAGGGCCTCCTGCTGGGGCAGGCCTGGTCCTTGTCCAGGATCACAGCTGTTCCCTAGGAGGGGCTCTCCACTGGTCAGCCCAGGCCACTGCTCAGAAGCTGTATCAGGTGGACATCTCTGGGGCCAGCCCAGTTTGCATTCTAGCTCTGGCCCCATTCCTGCCTGGAGAAGTTGGGAACATTCAACCTCATTTTCTTTTCCCACCTCATGGAGTGGTAGGAGATGAGAGTCCACTCTGTAAGCTCCACACTATCCTTCACCCTCCACAGCAAACTAGGACAGAAGGTTCTATGTGTAACCCAGCAACAAGGAGGGCAGGTAAGGCTGGCCAAGACCCATCTCGGGGCTGGGGAACCCCGGGACCATACCAGGGGTGTCAGCAGAGCAAAAGAGAGGCCCCAGGCTTGCAGTCAGACCAGCTGGGCCAAATCCTGGCTTTGCATCTCACAGGCTTCTGCAGCTCAGGCTCCCCATCTGTAAAATGGGCATACTCATAGTGCCTGTGCAGGAGGTAGACAGTTGGAATTCTACCCACAGTTCCACTGTGGCCTCTGTACTATAAGAGGCTAGAATCTGACCCATCTGTCCTGGAGACAGGGAAGAGACCTCCAGAGCCAGCTAGGAAGTCAGCTCTTGTTCTCACTCCATGAATTGGTTGGTTTGCAGGGAGCTTCCCTCAAAGCAGCTGAAGTCTGTGCAGGTTGGGTCCTGTTATCTGGGACATCACCAAGTGTCATCACTGGCCTTCCAAGGTGATGACCTGGAGCATGCTGTGTTTTGGCTGTGGGGGTCTCCTGCTCACCTTGGGCTATGGCCTTGGGACCACCCAGTGCCTTCCTGACTGTGCCCATTTGACAAAAGGCTGTCTCTACCAGGATCTCCAGAAAGCTCTGGCCCTCTCTGGCCAGCAGCCAGGATGTAGAGACTGTGCACATCTGTCCTGGTGCCCAGGTCGTGAGACCCTGTGGGTGGCAGCCTGACCCCACCCCCAGCCATCTGAGAACCTCGAGACCCAACCAAGAGGAACTCAGGGTCAAGAGGAGGAAGGGGTGGATGCCACGTGATGCTGGCCCTGCACAGAGGCTCGCCTGGCTGAGGGCCCAGGCCTTGTTCCTTGGATGCAGTGGTTCCTCCCTTCCCTAGACCCCACCAGCTGCTATCACCCCCTACATGGTATCTCCGGGGGTGTAACTGGGGAGCCTTGTGGAGTTTCACCTCTGTTCCCACTGCAGGCTCAGCTGGGTGCGGCTCGCAGGTGAAGACCCCATGCACTGTGCTCCACCCCACCCCTGCCTCCCTGCAGCCTCGCTCAGCACCGCTGCCCTGCGTTTCACGTGTTTCCTGCCCTTGTGTTTATGCTTTCGCTGTAGATGTGTGTATTCCTTAAATGATACACAGTGCTGTTTTGATGTTACTAACTTTCCAGAACCCTTATCAAACTCTGCTTGACCTTCTGCAACTTGCCGTCTTCACTCAGCCTTGTTTTGAGATTTATCCCTGTTGGTCCCTGACATGCATGTTTAATTCATTGACTGCTGGACTTAACATCAAGGTAGTCCAGACGGATCTCTGCTCGGTTCTAATGCAGCTGCGGGGAGCATTTCACTTTGGCCATCACAGTCCAGGTGCGGCCACGGTGCTCGCTCATGGTCCCTGTGTGTCCCTAGGATTGTGTCAGAGGGAGGTTCTCCTCACCACCATGCTGTGCCCGTGGTTCCCGATTGTTTGGGCGGGCACTCTTGGCTCATTTCTGCCAGGCCAGGAGCCAGGAAATGGGACCTCTGTGCTCTTAGTGCATGTTTCCCCATGGCAGAGAGATAGCATCTTACCATGTGTTTATCGGTCAGTGAGGTCTCTTCCACCGACCTGTTCATGTCTTTGGCCTGTTTTCCCCTACAGGGCTGTTTGTGCTTCGTGTATTGGTTCGTAAGCGTTCTTTATGTGTCCTGGTGCCAGGTTCCATGGGTAGCATGCTCCCCGCTTCTCTCCTCCTGTTCGTCATTTCTCCATGTGTGGACTTGGGCCTGTGGCATCCCGGTGCCTGCACCAGGTAGGGCCAGGCTGGCCCAGGTACATCCCATCCTCCAGCTGAGTCACATGCCAAGAAGAGGTATGCCTGCTGACCTCTGAACCCCATGGGACCCTGCTGGTGGTGAGAGCTCAGCCGGGGGCTTGTTAGTGTGAGCGGGTGGACAGATGGCAGCTGACCAGCATCCTCCCTGCAGCATGCACCCCCCAGGGCCTTCTCTGGAGATCCTCAGCAGTGCCCACGGTGGCACCTGCACAACCCTGAGCCCAGGAAGGCCAGACAAGCAGACAGTTCCTCACGTACCAGGGCCCCCTCACAGCGATTTTGCCGCATGTATTGGAGTCCCTTTGAGATTGAGTTGGAAGGAAACCCAACTAAAACCACCTAAAACCAGAGCCTGGAACCCATGGCTCTGAAGTCACAGGGCCCCCCCACCCCAACTCCCAGTGAAAATCTGGGTGGGCGTTTCCCAGAGGGAAGCCTGCCTGTGTCACCCCCCAAGCCCGGCCAAGGAGCTGGATGTCCACGCCCTGTGCCTCAGCCTCCCCCCATGACAGTGACGACACTGCTGTCTGTGCCTCCAGCCTGGTGCCTGGCCCTGCCCTCACTCCCCAGGCCCCTTGGGCACCGTCTGCTGCGGGTGCACCCAGGGCTGTCCCTGTGGGGCACTGCTCTATGGATAAAGCTTTTCGCACCCCCTCGGAAAGGAGCATGGGGGTGGTAGCCCCCTCATCATCCCAGCCTTGGAATGTGCCCCCACCCCATGTGACCCCAGCCCCATATTTGCAGTACCCCTGCTGCCGTGCCCCCACTGGCTTAGGACAGAAGGGCCTACACATCACCATCCACCTGAGAATTAGAAAGCGCCTTCTGCTGCAGGGCTTGCAGGAACAAATGTTTGCAGCCCCTAGGTGGCAGGGGGAACATCTCCCCTCTGAGTTATGAGCTTTAGAGGCTCCTGTGTAAATATTTACCTCTCTAGAGCATTGGTGACCGTGGGAGATCGGGATCTGTAAGCACTGAGGTTTTCTGTTTGCGTCATCGTGGCCAGGGTGGGGTGGGGGTGTCGTCCTGGAGCAGGGAGCCAGGCTGTGGAGTGTGCAGCTGCGTTCTCCCTGGAATCCTGGTCCACATTCCCTGGCAGAGAAATCTTCGCAGCGGTGCAGCCACGTTCTCCAGCCCGACCACAGTTGATGGAGGGAAAGCCAGGGAAGGCACTCTCCTGTGGAGTGACACCAGCGTGGTAGCCCTGCTGAGGAGCGGAGGCACAAAGGAGGGCATTCCTGTCCCGAGGGTGCAGTCTGGGAGCAGGGAGGGGCTGTGACAGTCTCATTCAGGCCTCATTGTCAGGGGCGCTGTTTTGCAGATGAGTAAACTGAGACTCAAAGAGCCTAAATAACTCATCAACTAAGGTCACCGGTGGCAGAGCTGGGATTCACACACAGGCCTGTGCCTCCAGGATTTCCCCCAAACTCCTCCCAGTGACAAGTCGCAGGCAGGTCACTCCCCAGAGTGGGGAGCCAGGCGTGTGGCTCATGTCCGCCACAGTGCCTGCCTCTGGGAGGGTAACGCAGCTGCTCTGCGAGCAGGTGGGCTCACCAGGGAGTCCAGGATGGTGCAGGGACCCTGGGCAGGTCCTGAGGGACTGCTGGCCCACCCTCCTCAAGGTCCAGCTGAATGAGTGGCCTGCTGGAAGCAGCCGTCACCAGGTGTGATGCTTCAGCTCCCCTGAGAGGATCAAGGGCAGGCAGAGCAGATGGTCTCCCGGGGGAGTTGAGAGGGTTGTGATGTCACCCGTAAGGAGAGGCCCTGCCCAGGCACTAAGCCGGGGAGAAGGTAGGCCCCAGAGTGAGAGTGGGTTCCAGCTCTGCCTGGAGAACAAGGGCCTTAGCCAGCCGGGCTCCAACCCTTGCCACAGCCTCCTTCCTTCCCGCCCACCGCAGACCCCAGGGCTCCCGGTTGGAGGGGCTCGGCCCCTCCTCTTCTGCCTCTGTTCCCTCCTGGCAGGCAGGAAGGTGAGCAGGTCTGAGCAGTTGGTTTAGCTCACGCAAGTCCAGGCAGGGCCGCTTGTCGGCACACGTCCTGAACCCTGCAAAAGTTCAGGCCTCCCAAGTCATGCTTTAAAACTGTCCAAGCAGGCCCACCGGGAAGCCAGGCCCAGCAAGGAGGGGTTTGTTACTCTGCTTTCCTGGAAGCTGGGCTGGCAACGTTCCCAGCAGAGAACATCATTCTTACAAAGTAGAGGGGTGTCAGGTTTCAGCCAAGTGGGTAAAAGGCAGGTAGTGGGATTGGTGTGGCTGTTCCAGGACAGGAGCAAACCCCCATCCTTCAGCAGGTGGGTCAAATGGGGACCCAGGCAGGCAATGGGTCAGGCCAGCAAAGGCTGGAGAATCCAGAATGGAGAGCTTAGGAGGCCCTCATAGCAGGGAGCTGCCTCCTGCATGACACTGACCCTGTGCATTCCACACAGATCACAGGCACTGCCCTGGGCCACCAGGAAGGCCCTGGGGACCGTGTTCCATGGGTTGCCACAGAGCCAGGGGATGATGGCCTGCAAGTGTGTGTGGGTGCTCAGTCACCCGCCCTCCCCAGTGCAGCCCAGCCCAGCTGCAGGAGAGGAAGGTAGCCATTCCTGAGTGTCATGAGATGCTGAGTGCTCCAGGGTGGGTCCTCTCACTGACCCAGTGAGGGCTGCCACTGCTGTGCGACACTGCTGTGAGCACTCTGATGGGACACAGTGTCACTGTCACTGTTCTCTGGTACATGGGTGCCTCCATATCTTCCCAGTGGCAGAGGGTTTTTGGCCAGCATCTGACTACAGCGGCTGTGTGCATTGCTGCAGTGCTGGGCTCTCCCGAGAGGGGACCCACGGGCAGAGGTCACCAGCCAGACGGGGAGGGCCAGGGTTTGCACCAGCCAGCCCAGGGACCTTTCTGGAGTCCTGTGCAGCTGTCCGTTAGCAAGGCAGCCTCCAAGGGATGCCAGGGCCTTACAGTCTGTGACAGGTACTTGTTTCGTCCTCCTGCCCCTTAGCCAAAGACAGCTTAGTGCCCAGGCAGTGGTCCTGGTCCTGAGGGGCTAGAGGCCCTCCTCTCACCAGGCCTGTACCATGCACCATCTCTGTCCCTGGGGAGCACCCACACGGGGAGACCCGGTTTCTAAAGACTCGGACACACTTCAAGAGGACGAGCATGGCTGGCAGCATCCCCCAGCGTAGGGGTCGGGGAGGGGGAGCTATATTAGGGTTCTCCAGAGGGACAGAACTTATAGGATATATAGAGACAGGTGAAAGAGGATTTATTGGGGGAATAGGCTTATGCAATTAGGGAGACTAAGATGACCCGAGATCTGCCATCTGCAAGCTGGAGAACCAGAGAAGCCAGCGAGCAGGCTTAGTCCAAGGCCAAAGGCCTGAGAACCTGGGGGCTGTGGTGTTAGGTCCCAGAGCCCAAAGGCCCAAGAACCTGGAGTTCTGATGTCCAAGGGCAAGAAGATGAGTGTCCCAGCTCCAGAAGAGAGAGGAGATTCACCCTTCCTCCACCTTCCTGTTCTGTTGAGGCGTGCGGTAGATTGGAAGATCTCTGCTCACGCTGGAGAAGTCAGTCTTCTTTTCTCAATCCACCCATTCAAATGCCAATCACAGACATACCCAGAAACAAAGCTTTACCAGCAATCTTGGTGTCTTTTAACCCAGTGAAGTTGACACCTAAAAGTAGCCACCACAGTGGCCTTTGGGTGAGGACCTGGGCACCCACACTGGGCTGCAGTAGCGTTCTCCCAAGGGAGCCTCAGCCATTTATTTCTAGGCACCTCCCAGATGTCCCCTTTAGCAGGCAGGCTGGATGTCATGAAGCAGAAGGATGTTGGCCAACAGGTGGCAAGTGCCCACTTGACGGGGTTGGCCAGCCAGTGTCCCCCCACCATGTATGGAGGAGCATCTGGGCCCAGACAGGTGCGTGTGCAGGTGGGACTTTAAGCTCAGGGTTTTGCATGATTGGGTGCTAGATCTGGAAACTACGTTTTAGGTACTTCTCTTCGGTTTTGTTCTTACTGTAACAGTAGTGCATGCTGATTCTAGAACTTGTTCTCAAGCACAGAGGCACTACATAGAGCTGTCCTCAGCCCTCAGGGTGGCCCCATGGGTGTTGTGCTGTTAGGGTCAGGGTCAGCCTGCTCCCAGCTCCTCTGCATGGCCCCGTGTCCCTGGGCACTTCACATGCCCTCCTGGCCTTGCCTTTACTGTCCTCTGTGATGCTGCAAAGCACCTCTTGGCTGCATGTTTGGTCTGCATCTTGGGGCATCCTTTCAGAGAACGTCGAGAGTGGAGGTGTCCTGGCTGTGTGCCTCGCCCTTGGGCATCAGGGGTGGGGCAGGCCCAGGCCCCAGAAAAGCCTGGCATTTCCTCCTGGGAATGGGCAGCAGGTCGGATGTGTGGGCCTGGCTCCTGGGGTTTAGACTGTGGGGGACCAGAGAAACATGTGGTCAGCACTTTGGAGGAACACACAGGGAGGGGTGAGGACAGGAGGGCGTTGCAGGCAGAAGATGCCGTGAGCAAGGACCTCAAGGGCAGGCGGTCGGGGGAGAAGAGGCTGGAGCAGCTGAGAGGCCAGGCCTTGCCCTGTACAGAGCAGGGAACTGGCCAGCTGTCTTCCCAAAAGAGGCCTTGGGAGGGTGGACTCAGATGGGGGCCGTTGCGGAAGAGGCCCCACCACAGAGCCGTTGGAATGGAAGACCTAGCCACAATGGGAGACCTAGCCTCAAGGGCTGGGCCTGAATCAGGAAATGCCTTGAAGCCCCGTGGTGGCAGGGGCTTGGTGGGGAGCATCCCAAGTGCAGCTTGAGGGAGTGAGGGGAGGGGAGCCAGCCACCAGGCACAGGAGTAGCAGGGGGTTTGGGAGGGAGCCACCATGTCAAGGAGCCACTCAGTCACCAGCACCTGCGTGCAGAGCCATTGCTGGGCCCCAAGAGAGGACTGGGTCCACCCTTGGGGAACCGCTAGCCCTACACCTAGAGGAGCTGCAGATGGTCACAGGGCTGGGGCTGGGAGGGAGTGGATCAGATGGGAGTGTCTTCAGCTGGATGCTTAGTGAGAGAGTCCCACACATGCACTCCCACACATGAACACACCACGTACACATCAGTAAACATGCAGACACACATGCACGCCAGCCTTGGCTGCACAGCCCCAGCTCAGCCTGACCCATGTGTGCTGCCCATGGCATTCTTTGACCTCAAGGTCCCCAGTTTAGCAGGTGGCCAGTGAGTCATGGGGCCTGAGACCAGGTATCCTCCCCTAGTTACACCTCTCAGACTCCCTGAGGCAGCAGCGCCAGCTTGGAGCGCAGCACCTGGCCGGAAGTCCCCATGCACAACCTCCACTCTGGTCACACTGAGCAGTGACACCTACTGCCTCAGGGTGTCCTGAGGGATAGGACTGGCTTCAGGGCTCTGGCGGGAATGTCTTCTCATTGGGGCATGACTTTATCCAGGGAGAGGAGCTGGCGGCACCATGGAGAGCCCAGTCCTCTGCCTTCCCTCCCCTCAGGCCAAGCTGGAGCCTCTGAGCTGTTCCCACTAGGGAGACACCGGCCAGCATGGTGTCCCTGACTGTCTGGCAGCCATGATGCCTGCATGAGCCAGTGGGGCCCAGGAACACATGCTGCCCGATGTCCATGAGTGCCGGGGACCCCATGGAGGCTGGGCCCAGCGGGCGGGATCAGCTGCAAGCTTCAAACCAGCACACATGTGCCCCTGAGGGTGAGAGGCTGGAGAACTCCCAGGGTTGACCAGGGGCTGACAAAGCACGCACGCTCTCCCACACACGCACGCTCACGCTCATATACACACATCCCCGGCAGTAGCTCATGCTTTGGCGCCAGTGGTGACTCAGAAACATTCTGGAACAAGAATTCCTTTTTTCCTTACAAGTGGTTGGCACTTGGGGATGTTTCTTCGTATTTGAAATTCCTTCCCACTGGTCCCTTTAAGAGCTGAGCAATTTTCCACTCTGAGCTGGGCTTTTCTTCCATCCTGAGCCCTCAGAAGTCTTTGGAATGGTCCCAGGATATTAGAGGAGATGCTTTTCCAAAGACGATCTGCTGTCATTGCAGACACAGGAAGGGTAGCCTGGAGCCACATGGCCCCTGGGAACCCCTGCCTGACACACAGGGCGCAGGAGCCATGCAGCCCCTGGGGATCTCTGCCCAACACAGAGGGGTACAGGAGCCATGCAGCCCTGCCTCACACAGAGGGGTGGCTAGAGCTACGCAGCCCCCAGGAACCCCTGCCCCTCACAGAGGAGTGGCTAGAGCCATGCAGCCCCCGGCGACCCCAGTCCAACACAGAGGGGCGGCTAGAGCTACGCAGCCCCCAGAAACCCCTGCCCCTCACAGAGGGAGGGAAGGCTGGTTTCTATAGACCATTCAGGAGGCTGTTGCTGCATGTACCCAAGCACCCAAAAGCCCAGACTCCTCAAACTTTGTGACCCAGGGCTCCCATTCCTTTCTTTTGCCCTCCCCAGCTAATGACAATGACAGAGGCACTCATTTCTTAGGCATGTGCCATTGCACCCACCCCCACCACACACAGCACACGGTGGCGGCTCTCCCTTGAGAAAGATACTGGCGGAGTCTCAGACGGGGTGTGGGACTAGCTGCTCTGGAGGGTGAGACATGCCCAGAGCAGCTGGGAGGAGGGTCTGCCCTAGGCATCTCATGGATTGACTGTGGGCGCAGCTGGCATGGCAGGGGCCCTGGGTGTGGCCAGGTGATGCTGCCGGGCAGAAGTTGGGCCCAGTCCTGGGCATCCTCGTCCTCCACCTGCGTAACTCAAGGTGGTCCACCCACCCTGCCCTTAGTTGTTATAGCCTCCCCCGAAGAGATTAATTACAACAGGTGCTAGACAGACAGTCCTATGGGGGTCCCAGCTGTCTCTCCCTACTTGCTGGGAGAGGGACTGGAGCTGCTCAGCTTCAGGGCCCAAGAACCCAGAGATACCCCCGTGCACACAGCACCCCAGGTAGACACCTCCGCGAACACACGGCCCCCTTGACGTGGCCCAGGTGCAGGGCTGGGGGCAGGCATACTGTGGAAGCCACACCTGGTCACCAGCATGGCCCAAGGCGGCGCTGGTTCGGGAGAGGGTGGGTGGTCCCCCCCTCTTTTCCAGTGTCCCATCCCTGCCAGGGTCCAGGTAGGGATGGTAGCTGTGTCCTGGGGCTGCAGGCCCTCTCCGGAGGGCAGGCTCCGCTGTGTGGGCCTCCTGCACAGCCTCGTCCATGCCAGCTATGCCCTCAGCTTAATGCCGTGGGTTGGGGATGGGCCTGTAGTTCTGGTTGCAGGAGCTTGGAGTGTGCTTGGAACTTTGGAGAAGCCCCCCATTTTACAGAGGAAGCCGCTGGGGTCCTTGGTTTGGTGAATTCAGAAGTATAAGCAGTGTCACCCGGGTCCAGGCCTGACTCTCCATGCTGCCCCAGCCTGGGCTTCACAAGACAACCTGAGTGCTGATGGGAAGCGGCTGGCAAGACCCCGGCCTGGAGGTGGGGTAGCTCTCTGCCCACCAGAGCCACCCTGCCTTGCTGGTGCTGGTGTTTGTGCTGCCACAAGCTGTGTTTCCTCCGTCTGCTCAGAGCCCAGGGGTCTGCCGCCCTCGCCTGCACCCCCAGCCTCCGCCTGGCAGATGGGCTGTGTTAGCAGGGCCGGGATGGGGGAGGGGTTATGAGCCTCTCAGCCACAGCTCCCTACCCTGTGTGCCTCTGTCTCTCCGCCAGCTGGGGTCCTTCCAGGCAGGCCTGGCCCAGTGTGATTACCCTCTGTGCCCCAGCTTTCTGCCAGGGGCCTGGCACAGGTCATGCGTGGCCTTCAAAGACAGAGATCCACTGGGCTCCTCACCGGCTTGTGAGCTCTCTGCTTCAGTTTCCTCATCCACCACATGGGGCTGGGCCTCAGTGTGCCTTCAGCCGCTGCTGTGGCTCTTCCTCATTGGGCCTGGGGTGTCCAGGGTAGGGGTCTGGAGGATAGGGCGTGACCTGCCATCCACTCAGTCTTCCCACATGTCACACTGAGACTGGGGCCAGCAGAGCCTCAGCAGCATAATTTGCAATCTGTGTTGTGTTGACCTCTTATAGTTTGCTAAGAGTGGGCCGGCCAGGGCGGAGGGCTCACTCCTGCTGATGGGCCTGTGTCCGAGGGTGCAGCTGTGGCCTCAGTTTGCTCCTTTGGAGGACAGGAGAGCAGAACACCACCTCCCATGCTGTTGGGGTGCATCGGGGAGTTGTGGTGCAGAGCAAGGAGGGAGCTGTGTGCTCTCTGCTGCATGGCAGGAGGCAGGCACTTGCGAAGCCTGCTCTGTCCCTACAAAGAACAGAAACTGGGTCCTTGGCTAGGTCACACCTCGGCCCTGGGCCACGTCCAGGTGTGTTTCTGCCCCATCCGAGGCCGATTCTGGTGCCCTTGGCCTTTGGTCCTCTCATTCCGAGAGCCGAGGAGTACCCCACACACTCATGCAGGAGGGAGAGGGAGTGAGGGGTGGGTTAGGCCTGGGCCAGCCCCACTGGTGGGCCCAGGGTGGCCGCGCCCAGGGAAGTGCTGCTTTCCCTCCTGAGAAGCTGTCGGGACTTGGCTCTTGAGGACACTCATTGTGGGAAAGCCTTTTTTTGTTTTTTATTGTGGTGAAGTATGCATAACATAAAATTTACCATTCTAACCATTTTTGAGTGTACAGTTCAGTGGCATGAAGTACATTCACATTGTACAGTCATCACCGTCATCCGTCTCCAGAACTTTTTCATCTTCCCAAACTGAGCTCTGACCCCATTAAACACGAACTCCTCATTCCCCTCCCTCCAGCCTCTCACGCCGTCCATCCTACTTCCTGACTATGAATTTGGCTACTCTAGATAGCGGATTTAAGTGGAATTATATGATACTGTCTTTTCACGACTGGCTTAGCATAATGTCTTTAAGGTTCATCCATATTTTATCCTGTGTCAGAATCGCCTTCCTTTTTAGGGCTGAGTAATACTCCATCATCTGTATGTACCATATTTTGCTCATCATCCCTTCATCTGTCAGTGGACTCTTGGCTGCTCCCTTCTTGCTATTGTGAATGATGCTGCTGGGAACATGGGTGTACAAATATCTGTTTAAGTCTCTGCTTTTAGATTGTTTGGGAATATATCTAAAAGAGGAATTGCTAGATCATATGGTAATTCTGTATCTCATTTTTTTTGAGAAACCACCATACTGCTTTCTACAGTAGCTGTACCATTTTACCTTCCCACCAGCACTGCAGAAGGGTTCCAGTTTCTCTACATCCTTGCTAACATTTCTTCCTGTTTTTTGATAATAGCCAGTCTGATGGATGTGAAGTGGAATCTCATTGTGGTATTGATTTGCATTTCCCTAATGGCTAGCGATGTTCATCTTATATCTGCTTGTTGGCCATTGGTCTGTCTTCTTTGGGGAAATGTCTACTCAAATGTCGCACATTTTTTAATTGAGTTGTTAAGTTATAGGAGTTCTTTATATATTCTGGATATTAATCTCTTATCAGATATATGATTTACAAATATTTTCTTCCATTCTGTGGGTTGCGTTTCACTCTGTTGATACTATCCTTTGATGCACAAATATTTTCAATTTTTTGTTTTGTTTTGTTTTTGAAACAGAGTTTCACTCTTGTTGCCCAGGCTGTAGTGCAATGGTGTCATCTCGGCTCACCGCAACCTCCGCTTCCCAGGTTCAAGCGATTCTCGTGCCTCAGCCTCCTGAGTCGCTGGGATTACAGGCATGTGCCACCACGCCCAGCTAATTTCTGTATTTTTAGTAGAGACGGGGTTTCTCCATGTTGGTCAGGCTGGTCTCGAACTCCTGACCTCATGGTCAGGTGGATCACCCACCTCGGCCTCCCAAAGTGCTAGAATTATAGGCATAAGCCACCATGCCCAGCCTAAACGTTTTTAATTTTGATGAAGCCCAATTAATCTAGCTTTTCTTTTGTTGCCTGTGTTTTGATGTCATATTCAAGAGATCATTGCCAAATCTAGTATCATAAAGCTTTTTTCCTGTGTTCTAAGAGTTGACAGTTTTAGGTCTTACCATTGGTCATTAATCCATTTTGAGTTAATTTCTATGTATAATGTTAGATAAGGGTCCAATTTCCTTCTTTTACATGTGGAAATCCAGTTTCCCCAGCACCATTTGTTGAAAAGAGTGTGTTTTCCCCATTGAATGGTCTTGGCACCATTTGACCATATATGCAAGGGTTGATTTCTGGGCTCTTTATCGTATTCCATTGGTCTATATGCCTATCTTTATGACAGTACCACACTGATTTGACTACCATAGCTTTGTAGTTAAGTTTTGAAATCAGGAAATGGGAGTCCAACTTTGTTTTGTATTTGTTTTGGTTTGGGGTTTTTTTTGTTTGTTTTTGAGACAGGGTCTCGCTTTGTCATCCAGGCTAAGGTGCAGTGATGTGAACCTGGCTCACTGCAGCCTTAACCTCCCAGGCTCAAACAATCCTCCCTCATTGGCCTCCCAAAGTGCTGGGATTACAGACATGAGCCATTCTTTTTTGTCAAGTACTTTAGCTATTCAAAATCCCTTGAAATTTCATATGAATTTTAGGTTAAGTTACTCTATTTATGCAGCAAATACTGTTGGGGTTGTGATAGGGATTTCATTAAATCTGTAGATTACATGAGTAGTATTTACATCTTAATGATAGTAGGTCTTTCAGTTCATGGACATGGGATGATTTTCCATTTACTGGGGTTGTCTTTAATTTCTTTCATCAGTGTTTTGTAGTTTTTAGTTTACAAGTATTTCACTTCATTGGTTAAGTCTCCTCCTAAATATTTTACACTTTCTGATGCCATCAAAAACATAATTGTTTTGTTAATTTCCTTCTTGTATTGTTTGTTGCTAGTGAATAGAAATGCAACTGATTTCTTTTAATTTTTACTTTAACAACATTGTTAAGTTAGTTTATTAGCTCTAACAGGTTTTTGTGTGTGGAAGTGGATTCTTTAGCATTATCTACATATAAGATTATGTCATCTGAGAAGAGAGATAACTTTCCTTTTTTCTTTCCAATCTGAATACCTTTTACTTATTTTTCTTACCTAATTGCTCAGGCTAGAACTTCCAGTACTCTGATGAATAGCTGTGGCAAAAGTAGACATCTTTGCCTTGTTCCCAATGTAGAGGAAAGCTTTTGGTGTTTCACCATTGAATATGATGTTAACTGTGAGTTTTTCATATCTGGCTGTCTTAGCTCAGCCTCTATAACAAATACTATAGCCTGGGTGGCTCAAGCAGCAAGTGTTTATTTCTCACAGTTCTTGAGACCCAAGTCCCAGATGAAGGAGCCAGCAGATATGGAACTGGTGAGGGCTTGTTGCCTGTCTTGTATCCCCTGCATCTCCCATGGCCAAGAGAGAAGAAATCATCTCTCATGTCTTTTCTTATGAAGCCACTGGTCCCATTCATTATGGCTCCACCCCATGACCTAATTACCTCTCAGAGTCGCCACCTTCAAATGCCATCACGTTGGAGATTAGGACTTCAACATGAGTTTTGGTGGAACACACACATTCAGTCCATAGCAATGGCCTTTATTACACTGAGGTAGTTTCCTTCTGGTTCTAGTTTGTTGAAAGTTTTTATTATGCAGGTGCATTGAATTTTGTCAAATGATGTTTCTGCATCAGTTGAGATGATCGTTTTTTTTTTTCCTTCATTCTGTTAATGTGGCATACTACATTGATTTTCATATTTTGAACCATCCTTTCATTCTAGGGATAAATCTCACTTGGTCATGATACATAATCATTTTTATATGCTGTTCAATTCAATTTGCAAGTATTTTGCTGAGGATATTTTCATCAGTATTTATAAAGGACATCAGTGTGTAATTTTCTTGTTATATCTTTGTCGGGCTTTGATATCAGGATAATACTGACCTCATAGAATGAGTTAGGAAGTATTCTTTTCACTTCAGATTTTTGGAAAAGTTTGGGAAAGATTTGTGTTAGTCCCAGGAGAGCCTCTCAGGTCCCAGCATGCGCTGGGAGCCTAGTCACAAGCCCTGGCAGTCAAGGGTGTGGACACCCAGGCAGCTGCCTAGCTGTGTGGCCCTGAGCAAGGGCCTTCACCTCACTGTGCCTGACTCTTCAACTATAAACGGAGAGGAGTGGTACCCCCTGCCCTGAAGTGGAGAGAAGAATGGTACCCATTGCCCTGGAGTGAGGAGAGAACCAAATGAGCCAGTATGGGTGTGCCCAGCACAGGGGAGGCAGCAAGGATGCTGCCTGTGCCATCAGCCGGCAACATCTCACGGTGTTCACAGTAGCCCTTCAGGACAGAGGGACGCAGGACTCAGAGGGCACTGGATCTGCGCATGGTCACTCGGTTGCTGGTTCCTCACTGGGCACATCCAGACCCCTCTGCCTTCAGACTCCTGCATTTCTGCCTTGCCACACAGGAAAACCAAGAGGGGGAGGTGGGTTGGAGTAGGTCATGGGGCCCACTGAGCCTTGGGTATCCTGGCAACTGCTTCTTATTTTCCTTGTTCCTCTTGGAGCCTCTCTGGGGGGGCTAGGGCTGTGTCCATGGAGAATCAGCACAAATGTGCCTGAAGGAAGGAGTTTCAGGAAGCAGGAGGCTCCAGGGCCTGCCCACGCAGGCTGACACCCCTGTACCTTGTGGGCCACAGCCAGGAAATCCCAGAGCCTGGGTGTGGGAGGGTGGTCCGAAGACCTCTTTTGTCTCCCCCTCCACACACACACACACACACACACACACGCCTCCCTTCTTTGCGGTGGAGCCTCTTTACTGCCCAGTAGCCCACCTTCTTCTCCCAGCTCTCCAGGCTCCAGAGCACTTGTCCTCAGAGGGGCCGCAGCTCCCAGGTGGGAGTGTGACAGCGTCTCCATCCTACCTGGGCCACCAACCTATTGAAACTGGTGTCATCTTAAGGACAGCCAGCGCCTCTTGACTCTGACAGGCTGCCCCAGGGTGAACAAGTTTCTAAAGGTGGCAAGTCCCACCTACCCAGTAGACAGGCTGAGAACAAAGGAAGACCCAAGCACTAGCAAGGAGAGCCCTCCCCTCCCTCGGGGACTGCGGCACTTCATGGGCAGGGCCCGGGGCCCTCCATCACAGCCCACCCCGCCCTGTGCCCCCTCTGATGCAGTAGAGTCAGTGAATTGTCACTAGCCTGGTGCAGGCCATCCAGAGCACAGTGCCAGGGCCGGGCACAGGGCGTGTATGACAGAAGAGCCATGTGGGGTCTCAGGAGGAGGCTGTCAAGTCCAGGCTCAGAAGCTGTGATGTGAAGGACAGTGCTTCATGGAGTTTGGGGCAGGTTTCCAGCAGAGGGTCTGGGCCAGCAGGGCAGGTGCAGAGAGGAGAGGGCAGGGCCCTGCCCTCAAGGAGGTACAGAGCCAAGCCTACTGGCTTCGGGACCCACATGGTGCCCCTGTGTCCCTGCAGCGTGGTCTCAGCATGGACCCCCAACCTGTGGTGAAACCATTGCCCTGGGATGTTCAGCAGGACTAGGTCAGCTTCTGCCTGGCTCAGCATGGCCATTCCACACTTAGAGGCTGACCACAGGACTAAGAGCATGTTCCTCCTCTGACTCCGGGCCCTCCAGGCCACACCAGCCCCTGGTTTTGCTAAACATCCCCCAAAGCTGTGGCCCCGGGAAGCGCCCCTCGGACCATGGTCTGCTGCTGCTCTCCTTCCAACTTCGAAGGTGCCCTCCCGTCCTGGGGTATGAGGAATGGTGGTTTCTGGGAAATCTGGAGCCACCCCAGTGTTTGCAAGGAAAGTGCCCAGCAGGTGGTGGCAGCCGCCACAGTTACTCCTCAGACTAGCTTTACTCATGGCTTTAGGGAGTGACGGTCATGCTTCATTCCAGGCCTCAAAGCCTTAGCCATTCCCAGGCCTTGCTCTGCCCAGGCCCAGGCTGGCCCTTGGGCAGGCTTATGGGGAGCCAGGCCAGAAGAGGAGAAAAGCGCCATATTATGTGACATGCCCCTGGCTCAGAGCGGGCTGTGCCTGGGAGCGGTGCCCTTCCGCAGGAGACAGGGTGTGCGGGTGGGACACCGGAGTGCCTGGCTGGTTTGGGCCCCACTGCATGCAGAGCAAGGCCCAGCCTTTGAGGAGGGAGGCCTGGTGTGGCGGAGCAGAGCAGGGACCAGCTCCACCAGGCCCATGGGTGGAACCACACAGGCTGTGGGTGGCGGGGGGCTGCAGCCACGCCAAGGACCCCAGACCCAGGGTGGTCTCCAGGGCTCTTTTGCAGTAGGAGTGGCAACAGAGTTGGGGAGGCTGACAAGTGGGAGGCCTGCCTGGGCTCTCGCCGTCTGCTGCCCTCCCCCACACCCCATGTCTCAGGTGCCCTCCTGTGAGTCGAGCCGTCTTTTCCAGCAGGAGCCTGTCAGCTGATAGCACCCCTGCCTGCCCTTCCTGCTGCCCTTGTTCCTCTGCCCGCCCCCATGGCCTTGTGAGTCACCGCCCCTCCCCTCCGCCCCATTCCCCCCCGTGCCATTTGCCCTGGCCTGCTGCACACTGAATACCCTGAATCTGGAGCCACTGCACGGGGCACTGCCCTCCCAGCTTCCCACAGTCCTTGCTGGGCTGTCCCTGCCCACTCACATGCCCACATGCCACAGCCTCCCTGTGAGCCTGGCCGCCCTCCCTGAGGCAGGGGTGGGCCCTCCACCACCCTCCACATCCTCGCCGGGATGCCTGGCTGGTTCCTTCCAGCTTCTGGGAAGCAAGGTCCCAGAGCGCCGGGGTGAGGAGCACAGTCTTCTCCAGTACGTGTCTCGCCCCGGGTTGTTCTGTGTCCAGACTGGTGTGGGCGTCCCTGCCCTGAGAAGGTGTTGGGTGGGTAGCTGGGCCTGGAGTACAGGGACCACCTTACCTCCTCAGGAGCCCAGCCACAGTTAAAGCCGCTCCAAGCCAGGGTCCTGCCAGGCGTGGGCCCTATGGAAGGACACACATGGTGTGAGCAGGCCCAGACTGCCTGGCATGGACCCTCTGGGGATCCCTCTCCCCACACCTTCACCAGGTGGTCTCTGTGGCACTGGGAGGGCCTAGAGCTGGGCAGGGCCAGGAATCCCTGGCACTCTTGCTGGGCCCAGCCCCCCCGGCCTCAGTTCACCCTCCTCACTGTTGTCCTGTGCCACCTCCCCTGCCGGCTCCATCCAGGCCCCTCTCCTGGCATCCAGGGGCCTTCTCCTGAGCTGGACCCTTCCCCACACAGCCACCCTAGGATGGAGGAGCTTGGCAGGGTCTCCCCTGGCGCTGAGAAGAGTGTGCATTCAGAGGAGCCTGTCAGCCCTGAGCAGGGAGGGTGTTGGACGGAAGGAATGGAGGGCAAGAAGCACCTATAGGGAAGCCTGTGTATGCCCTTGGGGAAGAGCCTGTGGACAGATGCCCGCCGGCGCCCCTGCACAGCTGTTAGCCACATCCTTGCTGGGTTGCCTCCGTGAGGTCTGTCCAGGGCCTCCCCGTGGAAAGAGGAGGGGCCAAGTGATGGAAAGCAGCAGGACTGGTATGAGGCAACAAGAGCCCCAGGCTGGAGAGGCCAGGCCAGGTGAGGCACACAGCCTGTGCCCTGGCTCCCTTGAGGTCCACCTTGCCCCAGGCATGGCGTCAGCCTGTGGAGGACCCAGGTCCTGCAGCCAGGGGCTTTCCCTCAGGCCCTGCTGAGCTCATTTAGAAGCCAGCTGCTCCCGCTGACGCACCTTCTGAGCTCACCCAGTGCCTGGGGCCCTCCCTGCCAGAGGTCTAGCCCCCAAGAGACACAGTGAGGATCCAGACTGAGGAGGCTACTGCTTCCTTCTGCCACTCCAGTGCCATGGCCACCTCACACCTCCAGGACTCACACCTCACTGAGCGCAAACCCACAGCCTTAACTATGGGGTGCTCTGGACCCAGAGCAAGGGCAGTGGGCAAGAAAAGTAGCCCTCCCCCATGCCGGGACTCCGGCTGTCTGAGAGGGTGTGTGAAGCCCCCAGCCTAGTAATGCCTGCACGGGGTACTCAGTAAAGACAAGGACAGGCAAGGGGACTCTACTGGGACAGTTAGGTCCCTAGTTCCTCCTTGTTTTATTGTGTCAGCTGAGATCCCCAGTACCTGCAGAATTGCCTTAGAGAGAGTGGACATCTTTGTCTTATTCATGATCTTAGAGGGAATGCATCTGACTCTTCCCCTTGGGGACCATGCTTGCTCTAGGTTTTGGGGATACTTTATCAAATTAAGGAACATTTTTTTTTTAATTTGAGACAGTTTCACTCTTTTGCCCTGGCTGGAGTGCTATGACACGATCTCCGCTCACTGCAACCTCCACTTCCTGGGTTCAAGTGATTCTTATGCCTCAGCCTCTTTATAGGTGCGTGCCACCATGCATGCTAAATTTTTTTTTTTTTTTTTTTTTTTTTTGTATTTTTAGTAGAGACGGTGTTTCGCCATGTTGGCAAGGCTGGTCTTGAACTCCTGACCTCAAGTCATCCACCTGCCTCAGCCTCCCAAAGTGCTGGGATTACAAGTGTGAGCTACCACGCCTGGCCAAATTAAGGGACTTCTATTCCTAGTTTCCTGAGAGTTTTTATTATGAATAGTGTTTTTAGCAGATGCTTCTTACACATTTACGGAGCTCTATAGTCTGTTGCTGTGATGAGTCACATGTATGGATTTTCTCCTGTTAAGCCATCCTTGCATACCTGGAGTTACTAAGTACGGTTGTAGTGTAATATCTTTTATATGCTCAGTTGGGTTGGATTTGATAAGATTTTTGTTCAGGAATTTTTGTATCTATATTTGAACTCTGAGCTTAGCAGATGTGTCCACCAGGCTGCAATTTTCCTCTCTTGTGCATTTGTCCAACTTCGGTATTAGGTTTATGTTGGCCTCATAGAATGAATTGGGAGTGTCCATTGCTTTACTCTTGTCTAGGAGGGTTTGCTTACAAAAATCTGGTTCTTTTAAAATTTGGTAGAGGCCGGGCGCGGTGGCTCACGCCTGTAATCCCAGCACTTTGGGAGGCCGAGGCGGGCGGATCACGAGGTCAGGAGATCGAGACCATCCTAGCTAACACGGTGAAACCCCGTCTCTACTAAAAATAGAAAAAATTAGCCGGGCGTGGTGGCGGGCGCCTGTAGTCCCAGCTACTCGGGAGGCTGAGGCAGGAGAATGGCGTGAACCCAGGAGGCGGAGCTTGCAGTGAGCTGAGATCGGGCCACTGCACTCCAGCCTGGGCGAAAGAGCAAGACTCCATCTCAAAAAAAAAAAAAAAAAAAAATTTGGTAGAAATAGCCCAGCACTTTCTTTGTAGGAATTTTCCCCCTAACTTTTTATCTTGAAAAATGTCAAACTTACAAAGTCGTTGAAATGGTAGTGAAGTGAACCTCATACCTTTCACCGAGACCCACTGCTTGTTAACATTTTGCAATATTTGTGCTTGTGAGTGGGTGCTCTCACTTGCTGTTTACATTTATGTATATCTGTAAATACATGTGTACTTACATGTATATTTATATATGTAGTTATATACATGCTTTTGCATTTTAGTAGAATCATTTGAATGTAAGCTGCAGGCATTTCCTCAATATTTTAGGAAGATTTTTAACTACTGCTTTGATTTTTGCTTTTTGAGATTATCAGGCTATTTGTGACTTATATTTGGACATTTTATACAAATAATTTGACTGACAGCTATCCTCTCTCTGTCTCTTACATGTTCTCCTGGTGCCTCTGACCTGTGGTTGCTGAAAGCAGGTAAGTCTGTTCCGGCAGCTTCCTCTCTTTCCCTGCCAGCTGGTGTGGGCCCATCCTCATGCCGAGCGTCATGCTGTGACCTCCAGGAGGCATATTGTCTTGTCTTGTGCAAGGAGGAAACAGATGACAGATGCATTCCTTGGGGAACTGTCAGGGCCACACAGCTGCTGGATGGCAGATCCCTTAGCAAGCTGGAGACCTGTTTTCTGGTGCTGCCAATGGTGTGCCGGGTTCCCCTGGGAGCCTGGTGCTGCTCATCTCAGGGACTGTGCAGGTGGGTGAGCAGCAGACATGCCTTGTGGCCTGTGAAGTCAGACACCTCTGGTATCTGGGAGACTTTGGCTGCAGAAGGATCTCTGAGTCTCCATTTGCCCATCTGCAGGGGGATCTAATAGTGGCGACCGTACCGGGGTTGCAGGAATAAAATGAGCAAATGCCTGCTGGGCCCTAACATTTTTTGGAGGCACCAACCACAGAAGTGTTTGATGGGGGGCCATAAAATGGCTGGTGCTGGAAGAGTCAGCATTCCCGAGTCCCCAGGGTCACTGCTCAGGTGACAGCTTTCTCAGTGCATCACCCAGAGCTGTCGCCCTCCTTGTAAGTAGAGCCAGGGCCATGGGAGTATAGAGTTGGATGCTGCAGTTAGCTTGGGCACAGAATGGCTTATCTCTGGGGTGGGCTGTTTAGGCTCTGAATTTCCCTGTCTGGGGAAGAATAGTCTACATTCAAGAGCATGCAAGGCCATCTCTCCGCGGCCCCCTCTGTGTTTATATGGATTCGGGGGTTGAGGGAGCAGGTGTCAGCCCCTCTTCGCTGCAGAGAGGCTCTGTGGGGTCGTGGGTGAGAACCAGGAGGACTTTGCCTCGGACCCTGAGATGAGTTGCTGTGGGGCATGGCGCCTGCCACCAGCTGCGGGGTCAGCAGGAGGTGGAGCCTGGAGGGGTCCCAGGGACACCCCCAGTGATCCTCAGATGAGCTCTCGCCCTCCTGACCCCGAGAAAGGCTGATTACTGGTGATGATCCTGTGGCTTTGGCAATGTCCTGAGAGGCTGCTGGGGAGGCCCCGAGCCTCCCAGGCCTCCCTGACTCTCCTACCTCCTGTGAGAAAGTCAGATTAGATTGTGTACATTATCGTTTTGTTTGTTTGTTTTCTAATACATGCATGGTTATATAAAATTGGAAAAATACAGAAAAAGTAAAAGAAAAAATGGCCCAGGGCACTAGGCCCAGGGCACCTGGCGCGGGTTGCATTTCTGCTCCATCTCTCCAGTTGATGTGTTTTCCAGAGTTGGCATCAGGCTGTACCCACAAGCTCTGATGTGGCTCTTTTGCCCATTGTGCACGCAGAAATGAGCTTCTGTGTTCATGCAGAGTCCCCAGAAGGGCTGTGCTTTTCTACTGCCATGGAGTCACCGGGCGTAGGCATCAAGTCGTGCTGGCTGGCCTCAGGGCCCTGAGCACTTTCTCACCTGGCAGGGACAGTTTCATAGCAGGGTACAAATACTGCACACCCCGGCAGGACCTGACGCTGCCTCCAGCCTCCCTCTCGGGCCTCCGCGTCTCTCTTGGTGGGCCCAAGCAGCCATGGTGGATGTGTAGTTACAGGCTGTAAGGAAGAGGAGGTGCCATGTGAGTCCCCGCAATAGCCTCAGCAGAAGGCCTAGAAGCAGAACGAGTGAGCCCCAGAGCTCTTGGCCAGGACAAGAGGAGGCCATGTCTCTGGAGACAGGTCTCAGGCCGAGCCAGCCCGCCCCTAGTCAGCTGCCCTGCTGCTCGACTGCGTGCCCTGTGAAGAAGCAGGGCACTGTCACCTTCTCCTGACCCCAAGGTATGAGTGTGTGCGTTCAGGCATAAGTGACATCTCGCCTGCCAGTGTCAGAAGCCAGAAAGTGCCAGGCGGGCAGGCGTGAAATATGAATGGGCAGCCTTCATGCCTGGCGAGCAGCCCCACAGGGCCCTCATGGCCTTGCTGGAGCCCTGCCTTGGAGCAGCAGGCAGGAGAGTCTGAAGGGCAGTGGGACACAGGTGAGGAGGTGGTCCTCACCCCTTCTGCTCATGGAAGACCTCGGCAGAGCCCCCCATTCCAGGTGTCCAGTCAGCAGCATCTGGGCCCGGGCTGCTCACAGCCATGCTGGGCTTTTGGACGGGGTCAAGCTCCCAGAAAGCCACCCGCCTGTTCTCCCCTCATTGAAGAGAGCTGGTACAGAGCACCCCTGGACCCGGCGTCTCTAGCTGGCCCTGCTGGGAGGACATTGTCAGCACCTCCTCTTGTGGCCCCTACCCTGGGGGTGACTTCTAGGACCTCCAGAAGTCACAGCCTTACCTGACACCTGCTAGGTGGAGGCGGTCCTGAGCCTCACATCCCAGCCCTCTGCCCAGTTCTCTGTGCACCCCCACTTCAGTGCTGTTGGAGAAGCAGCCCGTCAGGGGACCTGCTGGGGGTCTCGTTCACCTTCACTGAGTAGGGGGGCAGCTGTCCCTGCCCACAGCTGCGAAGTGCATCTCAGGGGAAGGGGCCTCACCTGCACCTTCTTTGGGGGAGTGCCCTGGGCCCTGGATATATCCACTGAGGTGCTCTTGCAGGGGGACTGCCCTGGTCAGGAATGGGAGTGACCATTCCTGGGACCAGGAGGGGTTGGGTGCTTCCTTCCCATCAGTGCCTTTGTGGAGGTGTGGCGGATGTGGCCTGCACGGCACCCCACAGTGTTTGTCCACCTGATGGCTAAGCCACCCCCTGCCCCAGAGGGTTCCTTGTCAGGGCGCAATGAGATCATGCAGGTCAGGGGGCTTTGAAGGAAAAGCTTTGGGCTTCCCCCAGTGTGGGGCATCTGCTTCCTGGTCACTTGCTCCCCGACCACCCCAAGGGGAAGGTGGGAGTCTCAGGCTCCTAGGAGGCATTCAGAGGGGCCTCCTGCTTTGGGGGACGCTGTTCCCCAGGCACCCAGGTGGGGCCTTGGTTTCTCTATCTGGGTGGGCACAGCTTTGCAGGGGGCAAGGCGTATCGTGGCCAGCAGCCTGCTCTGTTTTCTGAAACCTTTGCTGACCTTGTTTGTAAAGCCAGCACAGATTTTCACCCGCTTGCAGACGTTGTTAGGGAAGGGGCTGAGGAGGTATTTCCTAAACCTATGCTAATAAAGCCTTTTGTTTTTTATTTTTTAACAAGTCAGTATTTTGACACAAGGTCAGAAGTTTTCCTTTTTCCCACCATTTAATAGCAGTGTCCTGTCCTTGAAACCATGAACTCATTTCCTCTTCTGACCAACCCGTGCATTTGGATGGCCTGCAAAGCCTTGGCGTGCAGTGCAAGCTCCCAGGGGCCCTCCCCGGCCTCCTGCCTGTCCTCTGCTGCTCTGCAGGTTTGTCTGGAATTCAGCCCCCAGCCCCCTTGCCAGGCCTGCTCCTCCTCGTCCTCCAAGCTCCTGACCTGGAGTCTGATGAGGCCCCCTGACCCACCCTTCCCTGGCGCTTGCTTGCCTGGGTCTTTAGTGTCTATGTTCCTGGCCCTGCAGGATGCTGTGAGAGCAGGACCCTGGCTCCAGCCTGCAGACCTCGGCCACGATAGATTCCCCCTGGGAGGGAGGAATAGGAATGGCAGGTTGGATGTGACAGGGACTGTGACAAGGTGAGATCACACAGCTCACATCTGCTGCACCTGCTGGGGTCCCCCATGCCTGTCCTGGGCTGGATGAGCCCTCACCCCTGCAGGGTGCTGTAGGCTCTAAGTCTCCCTACATATGCCACACACCAGATTGCCAGTCTGGGAAGTGGCTTTCTGTCTACATGTTTTATGGAGACAGTCCCTGGGGCTCAGGGGCCAGGGTGACTGTCCCCAGGCCACACAGGACAGCTGGCAGAGCAGGAATCCCACCTGTTCATCCATCTTGCACTGGGACCTGTGTCCCCTCTGGCTGTCTCATCCAATTCCTCAGCCTCCTTGCCGGACAGAGCTATTTTGGGGCAGACGGCACCTGTCCCACTGCCGGCCTGAGGGTGGGGTGGAGGCCCACAGCTCCCAGTACCACCCATCAGTGGAGAAAGGCCCTGGCCCATGGGGATGGTTGTCCGAGCCAGCTGGGAGCAGTAACTGGCAGGCAGGGACACCCACCATGGGAAGGGAGACAGTGTATGGACCCCCAGGCAGGAGTCAGCCTGGCAGGGTGGAGGCAGAGGCAGGGGTGCCACAGACGGGCCTTTCCTCGAGCCTCACTGGCCCAGGTGCTGGGCAGACAGCCCTGCCCATCCCCCAAGGTTTCCCCTGGTCCTAGAACCTTCCCTGCACAGTGCAGCTGAGTCCTTAGGGTAGCAGAGCTGGGCCGTAGTGGCAGGCATCCAGGTGAGCAGCTTGGCTGTGAGGTAGGACAAGGCCTTGGGAGACTGGGTACACAGGCGCCCAGTGCAGGGCAAGGCAGGGCCTCACGTTGTTGGGCCCCAGTGGGGTCTGTGGACCCTGCCACCAGGGCAGGCCAGAGAGGGAGCCACCTGCCCTTCCCACGTAGGGAGTGGGGTGCGCCCAGAACCTGGGGACTGCCTTGTTCTCCCCTCCTCCATACCACATCCAAGGGCACGGGACAGAGGAGTCAGACCTCCACCAGACCCCTGGCTGGGAGGCCACAAAGAAGAAGGGTAGAACCCAGAGAGCGTGGAACACTCATTTCCCTTACTGGGAAACAGGCTAGATGGGGACTGCTGCCCCAGGGCCTGGCTGGTGGTCGGTGACCTAGAGCACGCAGTAGGCACTCCATCAGCGCGTTTTCTCTGGCATGCCGCCTGTTTCCTGGAGGCCAGAGGTCGGGTCGCAGCACAGGGTGCTCTGGTGAGGCCCGGGCACCAGGCCTGCCAGCGGGGCCACAGTGATGACATCCTGGAAGCCTCCAAGGAGGAGCACTGGCAGGTCCAGAAAAACTGAGCTCAGCATTTAGGCCCAAACCACCAGGTGGGGGGTGGGGGGCTGCAGCCGTGGGACCCCTCTCCGTTTCTGGCTCTGGCCCTGGGAAAGTCACAACCTCTCAGGGGCTCAGTCAGCCCCGTTAAGAGGGACGATGGGGCTGGGTACAGTGGCTCACGCCTATAATCCCAGCACTTTGGGAGGCTGAGGCAGGTGGATCACCTGAAGTCAGGAGTTCAAGACCAGCTTGGCCAACATGGCAAAACCCCATCTCTACTAAAAATACAAAAATTAGCTGGGTATCATGGAGCCTTAGCCTCAGAAGGCTGAGGCAGGAGAATTGCTTGAGCCCAGGAGGCAAAGGTTGCGGTGACCAAGATCACGCCACTGCATTCCAGCCTGGGCGACAAAGCAAGACTCCATCTCAAAAAAAAAAAAAGAGGGACGATGTCACCTCCACAGTGTGGTAGGCGTTGCTGTGTGCACAGCACCTGGGACGAAGGGATGAGTAGCTGGGGCACAGGCTGGTGTGTGCCCATGGGTGTAATGTGGGAGGGATGGCAGAGACTTGGGGCCTTGTGTGACTGGGGACAGGTGGCAACAGGTGGGAGGGAGGCAAGAGAAGGCCCCTAGGGTGGGGGGCCGCCTGTGGATGAGGGGACCAGGTGCCTGTGTTGGCAACCTGGGCACGGGCCATCGGAGGGTGGAGCCGAGATGCCTAAGCCGGGTGCCCCTGCCCTGTCTGAGCACCTAGTTGCAGAGTTGGCTGCGGGAGCCTGACAGCAGGGTCCAGCCAGGAAGCTACATCCTTGCAGGAAAGCCCCCGGGAACAGGGCCGGCAGGAGGGTGGCTGTGGGGCCCTGGAAGTGGGGTGAGGGTGTGGGGCTGCCCCGTGGGTCTGACTCAGCCCCCCTGCTCCAGCTCCGTCCAGGCCTGTGTCCCTCGGCAGGTGAAAGGGCCACCAGCCTCTGTTTCTTGACCTGGAATGTGGGATTTACAGCTGTGGGGCCCATTTTTGCCATTTTTATATCCAAATCTCCACAGTCCCAGGAGTCAGTTGCATTTTAACCCAGGCTTGCAGTGGGAGAGATGTTTCGGCAGGAGTGGCGATAGCTCTAGAACTCAGGAAGCCCCCAAGAGCTCCCTGCATCTTCCTCAGGAGGGAGCTGAGGACTTCCTGCCAGCAGGCACCTCACCCACAGGGGTCGACCCACACTCCAGCAGCCTGGCCAAAGCCCACCCCTGCCATCCCTGTAATGGGGGAGGGAGGGGCGAGGGGGAGGCCGAGGCTGCAGAAGGCATGCTCACAAGGACCAGGACATGGGGCCCAACAACCTCCAGCTGTCACAGAGTTCCAGGTGTAAGTGGCACTGCTGGAGGCCACCACCTCACCTGAGAGACCTGGCCCGGGCTCACCTCCTCCATGGACACCTCCCTGGCTGCTCCAAGTGGAGCAGACCGTCTCACAGCATAGCTGCACAGTAACTCCTAAACCACCATGTCCTTTGCCAGGGGGTCACTGGGATTGCTCCCCGTCATTTGGGGTCCCTGCCACCAAGGAAGAACTAGGCCAGTAGGGAGACAGAGATGTGAGCACTGCTGAGCCCTGGGGCTGGAAACCTACCAGGGCCCCTCTGTCCAGACTGGGAGCTGTTGCAGTGACAGAGGCCTGCAGTGACCCCTGCTGTGAGTGGATTTCTGTGCAGTGCCCCGGAGCCCCTAAGCAGTCACCCTGGGCTCGGGGGACACTGCCCCAGCACTGTGTTGGGGAGCCAGAGAGTCCTGGCCTTTTTCAACTGCAGGAAAGTGGGCTCGCAGGGGTGGCCTGCCCAGGACACACAGCTGTGGGCCTGGAGCCAGGTGCTTGGATCTGAATAGGACAGCTGTTTTTATTTGCTGGAGAGGTGACTTTGGAGGTGGAGCTGAGTGAGTCAAAGTGGAGATGACAGCCCCCTGGCAGTGAGGATGGAATCCGTGAGCCCCTCCCCAAGGTGTCTGGTTCCCTGAGGTCCAGAGGCCCCAGATGTGGGGCGGTCAGCACCGCCTGTGTTAGGAGCTGTGGCCTGCAGCACCTGGAGCCCAACATGCTGGGCTGGGCTGTGCGCCCTGGGCACGCTCAGGCTTCCAGGCTGGGCCCTCTGCTCCTCCGCAGTGCCCAGCTCCCCTCCAGGTAGGAGATCCTGGCAGGCACAGGCGTCTTCCCTGGATTCCAGGCCTCCACCGGTTGGCGGGAGCAGGAAGGGGCTGGGGCAGTTGCAGAGGCACAGAGGTGGGGCTCAAGCAGCCTTGTCCCCACCCTGCCACTTCCTGCCTTGCAGGGACACACAGGCCTGCCCCCGACATGCCCTTCTGCCTCGGGGTCTCTGCCCATCTGGCTTCCCAGCAGGGGCTGGCAGTGTCATTAGGATGCTGGCGGAGCTGCCCTCAGCTCCTCAGGCCGCAGCCCAGCTCTGCACCCGCAGCGTTTTCAACCATCTGCTGTGGGCCGGTGGGGGCTGGGTAGGGCTGTGAGGGACCAGAGAGACCCTGTCCAGGAGGCCAGAGGAAGGCCCGCCCAGCGACCCACAGCGAGGTACCACCAGGTTGGGCCAGAGTCCAGGGCTTCGGCTCTGTCCCTCTGGTGCTGCTGGACAGCCGCAGTTTCTGTTTAAAGTGGTTCAGCCCGGTACTGCCGCGTCTTCACTGCAGGGCTAAAGGTGGTTTTTTCTTTATGCAGACCACTCTGACTCTTCACTGATGCACTGTGCTCTAAGGAAACGGGCTGTGATTTTTGTTCCTAGTCAGAAAACACCACCCTGGCCATGGTTTGGGCAGTAGTCAGCAGGGCGTCCTGAGCAGCATTGCCAGGCCATTGTATCTGCCTAGCCTCCGGGGACTGGCAAGGTCAGCCTGCCCTTCCAGCCTGGAGGCTGTGGCTCAGCAGGTGAATAGTTCTCTTCAGTCAGTCACAGCCTGGGTCCAGGTGGACATGGGCTCCAATCCCAGTGCTGCCCTGACCAGCCATGTGGCCTGGGCTAGTTATTGAACCTCTCTGGGTCTCAGTTTCCTCATCTGCAGAATGAGAATAATTCATGCCTATGGGGTGACTGGGTAAAGCGCCAGGAGTTCAGCAAATTAATAATTCAGTTACTCCTGAGCCCAGGCTGCTGCCAGGCCCTCCTGGCCCCGCCCGGGAGCCCACCCTGTCATCTCATTCAGGTCCCTGGTGTATCTCCCTGAATAGATGGATTAGGTTCAGAGGCCAAAACGGGGCAGCAGTTTATTTTTTATTTCCCTCCCTTTGGAAGGGAGCCCAGCATAAGCAGACCAGGCTGGTGGAACGCCAAGGAAACACCAAGAACCCAGGCTCTTTCTCTTCACTCTACGAAGTGGGGCTTCTGCCTCATGGTCCAAGGTGACTGCTGGTGCTCCGTGGTCACATCCGCTTTCCGGTCAGCAGCAGGAAAACAGGGCAAAGAAGGCTGTCTCTAAGGACATCCTGATGGCCGGACAGTCACACAGCCACACCTGGCTGCACATCATCTCCTGGGCGTCTTCCTCCTCAGGGACTTTCTGCACTGTTTTCTAAGCCTGTCTCTTGAGGGCCACATGAGCACAGAGCCCTGTACCACCTGGACTGCCTTTCCACCCATCCGTAAGAATTCAGCTCCCCTGGGTGAGCCAAGGAGGCGCCCCCACCCCCTATGCCACACTTTGCTAGAGGTAGGCAGAGCAGAAGCAGCGTCATGAGGCCAGCAGGCACCAGCTGGCCAGTCCTGTCCAGACCCAGGTGCCTCCGTCTGCCAGAGGGGGCAGGGCAGGGAGATGGGCCTCAGCCCTGCTGCTCCCTTCCTGCCAAGGGGCTGGGCTGAGGCTGGATCTCAGCTGACCCAGCTCCAAGCCCAGCCCATGCTTGAGGGGGTGAGTGGCCTTGGTCTCTCTGGTGTTGCTTCCTCATCTCTCCAGCTGGGACACGCCCAGGCTGTCAGGTCACTGGTGAGGGGCTCCCTGGGGTTGGGTCAGCCTCACCTGTCCATCCGGGTGTCCTGCCAAAGGTCCCATCAGCTGCAGGCTCTGCCTGCCCTGTGTGTGTCCCGAGGCAAGAGGGGGCTCTCTGGAAGGGGTGTGGGCAGCACAGCCTTCCCAGAAAGCACATGGGTGAGGACTGCCCCCTGTGCCTACACAGCACCTGACCACTGATGTCATGGGGCCTCTCTCCAGACCTGGGTATGTTTGGAAGCAGATTGAGTTAATGAAAAAAAAAAATCTGACTACTCTTCTACAGACGTCACCGAGAAGGGACAGCCTTAGCCCAGCATTTTCTGTGTTGCATTTGTAGAGGGGCTCCCCAGCCTGCTGCCGCCAGCTCAGAACTTGATGATCTGGGTTTTTCTGCAGGCAGAGGGGAGGGGCTGCCTGCCCTTGGGCCAAGCCAGGCCTGGTGCTGCGGCACTGGGTCAGGTGCAGACACACCAGCACAGGTGTCACACCAGAGCGGTGGGGAAGCCATTCCCTCTCAGGCAGTGGCTCACATGCCTGTGCCTCCTGGGAGCGGGTCGTCTCCTCTGGGCTGTCTCCCAACCCCCTGCCCTCCTGGACCTGCAGGTGCCCCCTCTCAGAAGGAATGACACCATGGACAGCCAGCCCGGCCTTGTGGCCCTGGAGAGCTGCGCCTGAGAGCTGCTTCCTGCCACAGGAAAGAGGAGGCAGCCACCCGCCCCAAGTGGGGCGCTCAGCGGCTTCCACCCCACAGTGGGACTTGGAGCCAAAATCAGACTTCCACTTTTTCTAACAAACTGGGCAGAAGCCGGACTGCTTGGTGCTGTCAGAGGCATGGGCACCGGGGGCCCCTGGTGGGGTTGGCAGCAGGCAGTGCTGATGAGGGTGACGGTGGTGTGTTATGCCGTGAGCTCCCAGCTTTGACGTTCTCCTGAAGGTTCTCGTTTCCTTCCTGTGATGAGGATCCAGGCCTCAGTGAGGCCCGGTCGCTTTCCAGAGAGAGCCATCCTGGTACCCTGTGGTGTCCCATGGGTCTGGGGCAAGGCCGGCAGTCAGGGTAGGCTGGGGAAGCAGGTGCTGTCGCTGAGTGTGGCCGGGTGCTCGCGCGGTCCTCAGAGGAATGTTCTCCCAGGTTGCCTCTCTGAATTTCTGGTGCCCTTGGAGTCCAGGTTTTGTTCTGTTGAGAGACAAAGTCTCGCTCTGTTGCCCAGGCTGGAGTGCAGTGGCACAATCACAGCTCACTGCAGCCTTGAACTCCTGATCCTGAGCTCAAGTGATCCTCCCACCTCAGCCTCCAGGTAGCTGGGACTACCTGGTGGTGTGCGTCACCGTGCCTGACCTGGAGTAGGGTTTTTAAAACTAATCACTGAGGTGCAACCTTCATGGTGTGGCCTCTGTCCTCATGGTGGGACCCCTGGTCCCTGGGAGATCAAAGCACACCATTGGAATAGAGCCCCTCTCAGAGCTTCCCTCACCACGCCATGTCCTTGTCCTTGGGGGCTGGAATGTGACAGGCATGCTTGTTGTTTCGCTGAAGCCGGCCCCCCAAGGACTCTTCCTCTGAGCCACGGAAAACCATTCATTTTCTTTCAGTAACTGAGTCAGAAGTAATGCAACAGTATTTCTTAAAAAAAATAAATAAATAAAGTTCTGTCATTCTGACCCTAAATGACAGCGTCCTCACCCACAATTAGGGAGCTTCCCCTCTGTTGGCACTGGTATAAAAATTGCCATTGTTTCAGGGTCTGAGTCTAGAAACTTGTGGGTTAGACCCTTGTTTCGTGGAACCCACCCCCATCAGCTTCGGGCATGGGAGGGGAGGGGCCTGAGGACAGGGCTCACCCTGAACAAATGCAGTGCAAGCAGGACTGGCGCGGCCGGCCCCGTCTAATGGCCCCTTTGCACCCTACACCCTGTCCCAGGCAGCGGGGAGGCTTTTGTGATCTTCATTACATTATTTCTTATAAATCATTTCTTCTTGGGTCATATTTCCTATTAGGTTGTTTATGTAATGTTTAATTACAGACAATATAGAAATATATAAAGAAAATGTTATGGTCACATTTAGGCTTATGGGTTTTCACCGAACTCTCAACTCCTGTCAGTTCAAACATTTTTATAGTAAAACGTTGAAAAAAATTCATTATCTCACTGCTGAGACAGCCACTGAGTAGTCCATTCCTGTCCTGGGTGGTGTTTTTTCTGAACATGTATATATCTTACAAAACCATGACCACAGAGTGCTGTTGTCCTGCACATTGGAGGGGGATAGACCCTTGCTCGTGGAACCCCACAGTCAGCTCCAGGGGTTGGTGCAGGCCTTTCTCCACATCTTCAGGTCTTGTCAGCACCCCCGCCGTGAGCCGCAGGACCATCCACTGTGTGCCTGCCGTCGGCCTCCGCCTGCCTGGCCATGACTCCCTGTGACAGCTCACACTCCAGTGCACACCCTCTGAGGCAGCCCTGTCATGTCTCAGCCCTTCCCTCCAGGGCCAGCACCTTCCCAGAGGTGGAGTTACTGCACCAGCCCCTCACCAGGCTCCAGTCTCCTGTGCCCCTCCTTCGCCCGCCCCAGACTTCCCACATGCCCTGAACCAGGTTTGAAGTCTCATTTCTGGCTGGAGTCCTGAGCTTCCGGAAGGCAGAGTCAGCAATAAGAAGATGCAGGCATGAGTTTGGGTCAGATCAGCACTCGAAGGCAGAGGAGACAAAATGAAGCCACCTGCAGCCATGGGCATGACCCACTGGAGGAGTGAGGGACAGGCACCATGGGCTGCAGTGCCCGGCCTGGTTGATGCTGGCCTCAGCTGGTGCCTGCCTGCCCCGCCCTCCTGCCTGGAAGGCACTCAGAGCTCATGGGCTGTACCTGCAGGATTTTCCCTGGGGTGCTCTATGTTTGAGTGGGGCTCCCAGGCCAGTTCTAAGTTTGTCCTGTAAGAATCCAGACTCTGGACTTTAGAACTGGCCACGCCCTGACAGCAGTGCCTAGATCTTACCTGATTGTGAGGCACACTAAACCAGTGCCCAGAAAAATGTCAGAACAGCTTCAGGTCACAGAAGGCATTAAACCAAGCATAATTAAATGCCGAAGTGCATGATCCAGGCGATCATTCTGTGGGCTTTTCACAAGAAGCTGCAGTTCGTGCAGACTAGAATTATTTCATAGCGCATTTCGAGTTCTTTGATGTTTCATGCTTCATCTGTGAAATCCATGTGAGTTTCACACTCAAGGCCATTACTCATCCAACCTCGTTTTCCTATAGAGTGAACCGGACCCTCCTTGGTCTGGCCCTGCTTGTGTGCCTTAGCCTCACTGGCCATGTCCTCACCCTCCTCGGAGAAGCTGCCCTGTTACCCACAGAGGGTCTCAGGGGCTGACCCCTCCCACTACTTGTGAGAGGGAGGGACGTAGGCCGGCTGCACAGACACAGGTGACCCCCAGTGCAGATAGGGCGCCTCGGGGATGGCCACACATCACAGCTGCTGCTCACTGACTGGATGGTGGTAGTGAGCAGCCAGTGGTGCGGACAGGGTCTCCCCGTCACCCTCAAGTGACCAGTGTGTGCCCCATTCAGGGGTGAACGCTGGGAGCCCTGAGTCTGTCCCAGTACATGGCACGTATAGGTGTCCACAGAGATCTGCTATGGATGTCAGGGTGCTGTGGGGGCCATGCAGCAGGACCGCAGCTTAGGGCTGTGCTCACAGAAGAGGCCAGAGGTTTGCCACCCTGAAAGAACCTCATTTGCCAGCAAAGTCACTGGGCAGGGTCCCCAGCCTCCCGCATCAGGTTGGCAGCGATGAGGGAGATCCCTTAGGGGAGAAGTGGCCCTGTTTGCATCCCCAAGGCACTCCTACTCCTGGACGGTGAACCAACCACCAGCCGGATGCTTGGGCTGGGCAGGACCTGTGGTTCCTTCCAGTGTGGCCACGGAGCATTCAGACTCATTAATTCATGGTTAGTTACTAAACCTCAGGGCAACCCCCACTGCCCTGGAAACCGGCCACCCTTGAGGTGGTCCTCCTTCACTGATACCCACAGGGGCCCTCCACCCCTTTTGTGGAGCCTGTCTTGCTCACCGCAGCAGCTTAGCTCGTAGGAGGGGAGGAGAGGGGAGAGGAAGTGCTGAAGACGCCTGGAATCTGCTGGGCCTGGAGGTAGCAGGGGGTTGCAAGCAGAGCAAAGGGTAGAGACTGGCGGGGAGCTCTGGGGACGGAGGCTCTGGCTTGACAAGACTGGTTCACCTGGAAGGCCAGCTGGGCCTCAGGCTGCCTTCTAGAGTCTCAATTTGTCTTTCTTCCTTTCTTTAAACTTTTATTCACACGAAGTGTTTGGGACATACAAAAGAACTTGCATAATGTACATAGGATAACAGTGAACACCTATACCCCCAGCTGCTCACCGGAGGCATGAGGACTTGATCAGCACCACGTAAGCCACTGTGAGCACCCAGCGCCATCCCAGCCCCACACCCCAGGGCTAGCCTCTGACTTGAATTTTCCTGTTTCAGCTCATCACTTTTTTAAAAAAACGGCCGGGCTCAGTGGCTCACGCCTGTCATCCCAACACTTTGGGAGGCCGAGGCAGGCTAATCACCTGAGGTCAGGAGTTCAAGACCAGCCTGGCCAACATGGTGAAATCCCATCTCTACTAAAAATACGAAAAAATTAGCCGGACGTGGTGTTCCACGCCACCACGAGTAATCCCAGCTACTCGGGAGGCTGAGGCGGGAGAATTGATTGAACCCAGGAGGTGGAGGTTGCAGTGAGCCAAGATCACACCACTGCACTCCAGCCTGGGCAACAGAGCGAGACTGTCTCAATAATAATAATAATTTCAACATGTATATGTGTATCCCTGAATAGTGTTTTCTGGGGATTTGTTTGTTTTTGAGAACTTGATAAAATACACGTTACCATCATAATCCAGTCCTGATGTGCAGTGCCTTCTTCGTCACCTTTCCCATGGTGGTGTGAGTAGCTACCATTTGTTCATTTTTATTGCTGAGTGGAGTATGCCACCGTGGAGGTGAGCACGCCACCGTGGAGGTGAGCACGCCACCATGGAGGTGAGCACGCCACCGTGGAGGTGAGCACGCCACCGTCGTGGGCATTTGGCACTGTTACCAGAATGCTGCTGCAGCCTCCCCAACACCTCCTGGTGTGAACAGCAAGGTTCCTCTGCGATGTGCATCTGGGAGAGGACTGACCACATCTTGGGGAATGTGTACCTTCTGCTTTCCAGTGAAGACACTTGGAGATGACTGTTCTCACCGTCTCGTTCACATCCGTAAGCAGATGGTAGGAGGATCGTCCTGCATTCATGCCTACTCTTGCTGCTGCCCGGCTTTGCCTTCCCACTGCTCTCCTGGTATTGCCTGTGGCTTCCTGTGCCTCTGCCTTGGTAACTGATGCAGTGGAGCCTCTTTCCATACACTTTGTTGGTCAGTTTCCTTGTTGTTTTCTTTTACTTTTAATTTTTTTAAAGTAATTCATACACATACTTAAAAACAGGTAGTTCCAGTTGGCTTATGATGAAAGCCAGCAGATCCGCTTTCTCTTTCCAACCTCTCCAGACAACCGTTTGTGGCTTTCTCAGTATACTTCCGGTGTTTACCTTCATATTTCTAAATAACGTATAGTGCTATTTCTTAATTTATTGATTTAGATATTCTCTGTTTACTTTGTTTCGATAGATGAAGGTGAAGCGTTCTTACACCCTCACACAGTCTGTCCTCACCCCACCCATCATCCACATACAGTTAAAACTCACGTTTTTATTAAATCAGTAATCACTGTTTACATGATGATGCCTTCAAAACCGTCATTTACCGCTGAGGCAAGTAGTGTACTTCATTTTCTTTTCTATATAACTTTTTGTTTTTCCTGGAATTAATGATTGCCTTGTCTTTTTACTTGCTTTATTTTCTATCTTCATGGATTAATTTTTTCCAAATGATTCCAGAATCTGCCACACACCTACCATTCATTTTTTCCCACCAAATGCTCAGTTGTGTCAGGCCATCTGTCCATTCCTCCTCCACCCCAACTCCTTTTTTTTTTTTTTTTGAGACGGAGTCTCGCTCTGTCACCCAGATGCAATCTCAGCTCACTGCAGCCTCTATCTCCTGCATTCAAGTGATTCTCCTGCCTCAACCTCCCAAGTAGCTGGGAACACAGACATGTGCCACCACTCCCGGCTAATTTTTGTATTTTTAGTAGAGATGGGGTTTTGCCACCATTGGCCAGGCTAGTCTCAAACTCCTGACCTCAAGTGATCCACCCACCTCGGCCTCCCAAAGTGTTGGGATTACAGGTGTGAGTCACCACGCCTGGCCTTTGCCCCTTTTTTCCTAGAGCTTCTGTCTCCCTGCTCCTGACAGGCCCAGTGGGATGTTTTGCTGACATCCTGGAACCGTCCCCTGGGTTGGAGCTCCTGGCTTCCAAGTTTGTTTGTTTGTTTGTTTGTTTGTTTTGTTTTTTCTTTTCCTTTTTTGCTAAATGAGATGCCTACTCCAGGATCTTCCTAAAATAAGATTCACAGAAGGTAAATTTCCTAAGTCTTTGTATGTCTGAACACATCTCTACTGTCCATACTTGATTGATAGTTTGGCTGGGTATGAGATTGAATTGGTCATTTTCCTTCTGCCTTTTGAAGACCGTGCTCCAATGGTTTCTAACATACGGCATTGCAATGGAGAAGCATGCCATTTATGTATTGTTTTTCTTGTCCAGATGCTTCAAGGGTCAACTTTTTAGTCCCCTGTTCATTCCCCACATTCATTTGCTCAGCACTTGGTCAGCCATTTCAGTCTCCGTGAATGAGGTACTCCAATTCTGGTTATTTCTGTCATCATCTCCTCTATTTTCTCTCTCCCCTCTTTCTGGAAGCCTTGCTGGCAGGCACTTGGAGCACCTGAATGGATAGACCCTGCTGGATAGTGATAGGCACAAAGCCCCTGCTTTGTGGGGTCCCAGGTGTCAGTGCAGGGAAGACTGCTCTGGGGCACAGACCCTTCAGCAGGGGGTGCGAGGCAGGGATTAGATGAGCCTGGGCTCCTGAGGGCAGGGGCTGGGGACCACCGTGAGTGTGCAGACCATTCCTCAAACCTCTGAGCCGTGAGCCGCCCCCTTGGCACCTCCAGAGAGCACATGTCAGAGAGCTGCCTAGATCTGGGGTGGGCCATTTGGGGAGTCCTCTGTACCTCGCCACACCCCGCCCTCTTCCTGCTTCTGTTTGACACCTCCACCCCGCCTTTTGGCAGATGACAGACTGGAGAGTAAACAGCAGATGCGTCTGGCAATGCATGCAATGGAGGAAAGAGGACGGAGCACAGGAGGTGGGACAGGGCGAGGCGCAGCTGGGGCACCAGGCCAGAGGATGGCCAGGACGTGCCTGTGGCCAGCAGTGCCTGCAGTGTTTGGCAGAGGGAAGGGGACAAGGCAGAGGGGAGGGGAGGGCTTTGCGTGTTGGGCATGGGACTGGGCGCCTCTGGCTCCTAAAGAGTCCCACCGGCTATGGAGGGGCGTGCCAGATAGTGGCTTCCATACCGTTCAGGCAGGTGTAGGTAGGAACTGGACGGTGGCCAAGGGCAGGTCACCCTGCCTGGATCAGCTGTCACATCTGCAGAAAGGGGCAGGAACACCCACATTTGACTGCTGGCCTCACAGGCAGCTTCTAGAGTCTGGCTGGCCCTTTGTCTATACCACAGGCCGTGTCTAGGGGACAGAACCAGGGGACCCAGGGCATGGCAATGTTCTGAGCAGAGAAGGTGCACAGGGAGCCGTGGGGACAGCGTAAGCCATTGGGCCTTAGGGCAGGGGCCTCGGTCAGCTCCTAAGGCTCCCCCAGGCGCAGTGTCCGTTGCGCCATTTTATTACAAGATGCAGAGCCGCTGGGCCAGCACTGCTAATATCTTTGCACACACCCGCCTCCCTGGTGTGGTTCCCCAGCAGCTGTCCCTGCAGCGGGAGGCCTTGGTCCAGAAGGGTTATGTGGGACATGGGCGCAGGAAGGACAGGTGAGGCTGACAGGCTTGGTCATTCCAGGGACCATGACGGTTTTCGCTGGCTCAGGTGCCCCTTTCCCCTGCCGTTGCCCCTGTTGGTGCCTGCTAGACCTCCTGTGCACAGAAGGCCTTGGCAGAGGAGAGAGCCAGGCCTGGGGCAGTAAAGGAGAAAGCTTCCCCTCCAGTGCTCTGAGGGCCCCAGACTTAGATGGCTTTCAAATGAGTGTCTGTCTTCAGCAGCTCACCCTCCCAGCTTTTTCAGAAACCAAAGAGTAAATTGCTCACGGCTTCTCTAAGTGGCTGACACACAAAAAACCCGAGTCATTTCAATGGCTGGACCCAGAAAATCGAGCCCTCTCCTCTCCTCCCTGTCTCTGGCCCCCAACTCTGCCTCAGTTGCCCTGGGGTCTCACTGTCCCCTCAAGACACTGCCCCTGCAGGCGCAGGCAGAGAGGCCTTTGTTCCCCTCAGCTGTGTCCCGTCGAGAGGATGCTGCCGTCGGACACGTGGTAACTGAGCCTGCTGCCACCCCCACCCGTGATGGTCAGTAGGTCGCGTGCCATCTGGGGCTACTAGAGCCGGGCCACTGTGCATACCACATGTGCCTGCTGGGTGCTCTGGGCTCTTCTCGCACTCCTGCACTGGCAACCGCTTATCTTTTTGAGCTGGGTCTTAAAGGTGGAGAGGTCTGACCAAGGGGCGGTCACTCACGCTGGCATTCCAGTGAAGGGCATGGCCCATGCAGAGACCAGGGGTGATATACCCGTGTGCTCCTACCTGCAGACCGTGACGGTGCTGGGGAGGGGAGGGGGCACCAGGCCACATCGGGAGGGCAGCAGGTAGACGCTCCAGCCCCTCCACGGCAGAGGCCCTGAGCTTTGCAGGGGTGAGGAGGCTGTCATTCAGAAACGTCGCTGCCAGGGAGAAGGGACTTAGAGAAGGGAGCCTTGTGGCTGTGGCCCATGGCTGCCCTCACCACCAGGCTCCTGCCTTCAGGTGGCCAGGGGCCATCTGAACGCTCAGGGGACCTGGGTATGGGGTTGGTGTAGACCATGTCCTGGCCCTTCCCAAGGTGCCGGCTTCACCTCCATCCCTCTGCACTCTGGTGCTGACCTGGCATTTGCAGTTATGTGCCCTAGTGGCAGCCGCTCGAGCTTGGCTGCCAAGACCCACGGTGTGGTCAGACCACTGTGTGCGGCTGAGGAATGAGTTCCTCCCAGGAGGGGAAAGCCCTCAGGGGTCCATCGGGGCCCTCGTGCCCACCCGTCACTGCAGGCCAGGATTGTGGCAGGTGGCAGCCCCAGCTTTGAGTGCTGCCTCTTCTGGGGCTGCAGCCGCCCACTGTGAGCAGGAGGGTGAGGGCAGGTAGAGTCTGTCCTGCCATGAAGCTGGAGGCTTTGACAGCAGGGGCAGACAGAACTGAGCAGAAACACTTCACAGCCTGGCCACGAGCTCCCCGCTTTGTGCTCCCTCCCTCGCATTTCCCTGTGTTCTGCACCCCCAGAGCTGAGGAGCCAGGGCCCTTGTCCAGGAACAGGCTGGATCGAGGCCTGGTGCCTGCATGCATTCCCAGGTGGGAGCCAGGCAGGTGACCCGGACCCTCCACCCGCCCAGAAGCAGCCCTTCCACCGAGGGGCCTCACACCACTTCTGCCTGCTCCCTCAGTCATTAGGCCCAGCGCTGGCTAGGTGGCTCCAGACATGACCAGGAGGCTCTAAGGCTCATCAGCGTCTTCTGGAGCCTGCACGATACACACACAGGCACAGGCTACACCATGGGAGACCCCATCTGCAGGGTGCCAAGCCCTTGCATGCTTGGGCCTCTGACGGGATCTGTCCCCGCTGCTAACCAGGCACAGGGCAGCTTGCTCTGCAGGTCTTCCAGTCAGCTAGCACAGACCCTGGCCAGTGTCATGACTCTGTGGCCCTGGGCAAGTCACACACCCTCTCTGGGCCATGGGCAGAGGAGCTCATGATGGAGGCATGCCTCGGGCTGCAGGGGATGGTCCCTGAATGGGTGTGGGGCTGGGGCTGAAGGACCCGCCTATGGGCCGAGGCGCTGAAAATGGGAGAGGAACTGAGCCATTTGTGTTTCCCAGATGGGGCCTGCTGCACTGTGCACAGCGTGTCCTTGCCCTCAGAGTCACCCTTGGGGCCAGAGTCCTTGTGGCTGTAACTCACAGGGTCATTGGCTGGGGCTAGGAGGGCAAGCCTCTCTGTTGGTGGACGCATCACACTGTGGTTTTTTGTGTTCAGAAGAAACCCGCCACACTGGCCTGTCTCCATCCATTTGGTCACGGCCCCACAGGAGTGGGGAGCGGAGGTCCATGCGGCCCTATGCCTCCCCTGGACACAGGGTCAGCTAGGAAGGACATGGATAGCCTCTTCTGAGCAGTCAGGGCCTCGTGAGCCTGAGGCAGGAGACAGAAGCCTGCCCCGGCCGCCTCGGGCCCTTACTCCCTGGCCCTTGGTCATTTTTGTTTCTAAAACGTTTGTCTCACCTGCTACCTGAAGAAGGTCCCGCCCTCTGGCCCTTGAGGCCCCGAGTGCCCAGGAGCTGCTGCCATCAGCACGGATGGGTGGTACCAGGCAGGCTGTGGGTGCAGGGTGCTTGGGGAGGGCCAGGTGTGCCTTGGGATGTGTGAAGTGGGAGCCTGGAGCAGGGAAACTGAGGCCTGCTCTCGCCCCTGCTGCCCACAGCTTATCTGCCCCCTGGAGACCAGCTGTGCCTGACCCTGGGGTCGTCAGCTCAGTCCTGCTGGGTCCTTCCTCCACCCCATCTGCTGAGAGCTCCTCCAGGGCAGGGTCTGAGCCTGCCAGGCCACAGAAAACACTGGGCGGACGACAGCTGCCTGTCCCTTCCTCGGCAGTCTGCATGCAGTAGTGCTGGCCTTGCTGCCTGCCCCTGGAGCCATCACTGGCTACCCCGCCTGCTTCAGAGCTGCCACCCCTGGGGCTTTCTGACATGTCCTCATAGGCGGGGGTGGCCTGCAGTGGCACCGCACCACTTGCCAGGCACTGTGCCTCCCTCCCTGCAGGGAGGTGTGCGGTCAGATCAGGCAATTGCCAGCGGACACCAAGAAGCGCTTTGTGCTCCCCGGGGTCCCCCCATGCCCCCCACCCCCGCCCCTGCCCAGGGCAGTGTGAGGGGAGGAGGGGAGCAGTGTGGGTACACTTCCATGTTGCCATCTGGGGAATCCTGGCGGGGGGGTCAGGGCGCTTCTGGAGCTGCTCCCCCGGGCAGTGAGGGGCCCTGTGGGCTCCTAGGCTGCCTGCCCGGCCCTGGTTCTACTTGGCCTGAAGCCCACCCACCCCAGCGTGGACAGGAGCCAGGAGGAGGAGCCCTCTAAGAATGACTGCAGCCTCCCCCGGGGCTGACCCCACACACACACACCGGGCATATCCACAGCCGCCACCACGTTTTACCCACCTGTCCAGTGTCCTGACGCCTCCAGCCCAGCGTCATAGCAAGCCTGGCAAGGACATGCTTCATGCTGGGCTCCTGCCGCGCAGGGGAGGGTGGGAGGTGGAGCCTTCCTTGGGTTGTTTCTCCCTTGTGCACGCACCGTTACATACTGTGCAATGCGTTGGTGTCTTGGGGGACAACCCAGCAAGTAGAGTTGGTGTATACGTCATGGCTTCCTTTGGGGTCCTGGGCTGGCTGGTCCGCTGGGCACCCCCCCCCCCCAACCACCACCAGGCCTTGGCAGGACCCTGGGACTGGGACTGGAGGTGACCCTCGCTGGCCCCTGCCCACCTTCTGTTCCTGCTGAGTGGCTCTTTGGGTGGCACCATGCCCAGGCTGTAAACAGCTGGTGAAGACTGCTGGCCTCAGGCGGCTGTGGCTCTGCGACCTCCCTGGATGCGGTATTGGCGGCTCCACCCACCAGCAGGAAAAAGTCAGGTTGTCCCTCCAGAGGAGCCAGGCCAGGCGCTGCAGGGCACTGTGGTGGTCATCCTGGGTAGCCATGTGACCGTGGCATGCTCCTTGGCATCTCTGATACCGGGTTTTGAAACGACTGAGAGCTAAGTGCAGGAGTTGGTTGGCATTAGAGGCGAAGCCCAAACTCCTGTAGTGGGGACTTTGACTCAGAGCAGCCCTGGTAGCCCCCCTCATGCTGCGTCACAGCCCTCACCTCCTCTCCCCGTCTCCTTGCAGGAAGTTCTACTACATCACCCTGCTACGAGACCCCGTGTCCCGCTACCTGAGCGAGTGGCGGCATGTGCAGAGGGGTGCCACGTGGAAGACGTCGTTGCACATGTGTGATGGGCGCACGCCCACGCCTGAGGAGCTGCCGCCCTGCTACGAGGGCACGGACTGGTCGGGCTGCACGCTACAGGAGTTCATGGACTGCCCGTACAACCTGGCCAACAACCGCCAGGTGCGCATGCTGGCCGACCTGAGCCTGGTGGGCTGCTACAACCTGTCCTTCATCCCCGAGGGCAAGCGGGCCCAGCTGCTGCTCGAGAGCGCCAAGAAGAACCTGCGGGGCATGGCCTTCTTCGGCCTGACCGAGTTCCAGCGCAAGACGCAGTACCTGTTCGAGCGGACGTTCAACCTCAAGTTCATCCGGCCCTTCATGCAGTACAACAGCACGCGGGCGGGCGGCGTGGAGGTGGATGAGGACACCATCCGGCGCATCGAGGAGCTCAACGACCTGGACATGCAGCTGTATGACTACGCCAAGGACCTCTTCCAGCAGCGCTACCAGTACAAGCGGCAGCTGGAGCGCAGGGAGCAGCGCCTGAGGAGCCGCGAGGAGCGTCTGCTGCACCGGGCCAAGGAGGCGCTGCCGCGGGAGGACGCCGACGAGCCGGGCCGCGTGCCCACCGAGGACTACATGAGCCACATCATTGAGAAGTGGTAGTGGCGGTGGTGGCCACGGGGAGGCCTCTTGGGGGGTGTGGGGGATAAAACAGGACAGACAACAGGTCCACCCAAGACTGTCAAGGGATGAGCATCCCAAACCTGCTCCACAGAGGTAGCTGCGTCCTGAAAAAAAACAGAGCAGGGACGTAGTGGGGCTGGGCAGGGATGGGGGCTTGAGGAATCAACAGGTGCAGCCCAGTGGGTCAGAGGAAAGCGTGCTCGAAGGATGCCATGGTCAGGGCAGGGCCTCCAGAGCAGGTGTTGTGCCTGGAGCTGCTCTCCTGGCCTCCTTGGATTTATCGCAAAAACTGAAGGTTTGCGCGAGAGACGAGGACAGCAGAAAGTGGACCTGCCAGGCCGGGAGTGTGTCCCTCACCAACTATGCACACAGCACTCGCTCTTAGCTCCTCTGTCCGGGCTACTAGGAGTGAGACCAGCTTCTGGCAACTGCCCCAGCTCCAGGCCATCCCATAGCCCCTCCTCTTCTGGCTGCCCCCAATGCCCCGAGGCCTGGGGAGCCCCTAGCTCACCCATCTGTAGCTCCCTCAAAGTCAGGGCCCACCCCATCTGAGGCAGAGAAGACTCGAGTCCAGCCCCCAGGAAGCCTGCTCCCCTCTCTGGCCCATGGTCCTGCTTCATGCTTTGGGTCAGGAGGCCAAAGCTGATGTTCAGGCCCCACCCACTCGCTACAGTCCTCAGACCAAGGAGGGGTTTGGGTAGTAGGCCCGAGCTGCATTGCCGGCCTTCCGTGGGCCAACTGGCAGCCCAGGAGTGGGGAGGCTTTGGCCAGGGATGCTGCCACTTGTGCGTGAGTCCGCGGCTGGCCCTTGGAGGTGACCATCCAGGCAGGCCTGGCTCAGACTGGAAGGGCTGGGGACCGAGGGCTCCCCTGCCTCTGTTCTCCTTTCTCACCCACTGGGATTTGCTAGCAGGCTGCCCCAGCCCCATCACCGAAACACATACTCAAGAGCTCAAATACCACTGCTCCCACCAGCGTACGGATTAAGTTCATCAGGCTTCCATCGGCTGGAGCATGGGACCATAGCCCTGCCCAGGAGCCGTACCCTCGGACCACAGTGGCTCTGTATGGCCAGGAACGGGGACTCGAGCTTTCAGATTCTGGTGGCCTCCCTGACAACAGACACTCAGCCCTCCCCACCCTGGCTCTCCTTGCATTTCCCCATGCTCCCCACCCCCTGGCAAAAGGCTGGCCATGCTCTGTTCCCAGCAGCCGCGCAGGTTTCCCCACTGGCTGCAATGGCCCTACTAAAAGCCATGTTGCATATCCATTGTAAGCACGTGCCCTGTGCCCTGTCCATTCCTTATGCCCTAGGAGGCCAAGCTGGTGTCTCTAGGAGGGCCCACACAGGCACCCTGGATCCCCCAGAGAGCAGATTGGTGTGCTCAGGCCGCAGGCAGACTCAGAGGTAGGGCAGTGGGCTCTGCAGGCCACCTGGCTGGGGTTGGTGGGGGTCCTCTCTCCTGCCCCAGCTTCCACTCAGCCACCACAGTTGCCCCACCATGGGGTGGAGACGTGGGTCACCACGGGCTTGGGAGCAAGCGCCTTCTGCAGCACAGGAAGCCGAAGCTGGGGTCAGATGAGGTTGCTACCCCTGGAGGTCTGGCGTAAGGGCCCCACCCTCAGGCCTCCTACACTGGCCTCATTTTACTTTGGGGTCCAAGGACAGGATGGTCAACAGGGCAGGGTGGACAGCGTGCCAGCGCCGCGCAGGGCCACCTCCCTGGGTGGATGCATCACACTAAGGAAGCGAGTGCCAAGGGGATTTAGTGGTGTGGTTCTTTCAAAGGGAGGTCAGGGTCAATGGGAATCTGCTCGGACACTCAACATGGGGGTGGGTGCACTCCTTGGAGGAGGAGGAACATGTTCAGGGGATCGTGAGGTCTTGCACAAGCCACGTGGGGCACCTTGGCTTCCCGGCAGGAGGTGGACACCCAGCCAGAGGCCTGGCTCAAGGTGAACTCACCTTCACCATGGGCTTCCTGGGTGCGCGGGCCTGAGCGCAGGTTGTTTTGTACATATTGGAATATGTGTTAACTTATGCCCCGCATCCCAACTCACACGGAAGCACGGGTCTTGTCTCAGTCTCTTCGCTGCATTTGGAAAGCAGTCTCCTCTCGGGCCAGCGCCGGGCTGAGGTGTCCAGAGGCGGCGGCAGCTGGCAGTGCCCTCAGCCCCCAAGTGTCCAGCCTGGCACTTCCCATTCAGGCCACCTGCTTTGGGTCAACAGTTCCTTTGCCAGCAGCATCTCCTAAATTGTAAGGACTCTGTCCACCCGGGGCCCTCCCAGGGCTGTGAGGACGGAAACAGGCAGGCAGTGGAGCTAACAGCTTAGTCACCAGGACCCCCAGACCTGCAAACGTCCCCTCCTGGAGGGGGAAGCCAGGAACAGCAGAACTGCCCACAAAACAAGGCTGTGAACTTTTCGGGAACTGGAACTGTTTAACTTGAACCCAGGATTGTTTAAAGCTTTATTTATTTATAGCTTCTTAAAAAAAAGTGTTGAAGAAATTTTTTGGTTATTCATACAAAAAAATGAGTTGATGATGGAAAAGCAAGTCATAATCATCTAATTGTTTTTGTCTAGGTCGAGAATGAATGTTAGCTGATGAAATAAACCCTGACAAGGAGTGGCGGGTGTGCCGTGGTCTCTGCGGGCATAGCTGCCCCTCCCAGTGGGGTCTCACACCAAGTCCCAAGGGCGGGGGTGCTTTGCACAGGTGCAGGAGGCTCAGTGAGGAAAGTCCCATTAAGTAAGGCATTCTGAAAGAAAAAATGGGACTTTGTCATCACCATAAAGAGTAACCGTTTATTAATCATTAGTGATAGTATTTGGGAAGATGACACCAGTTGAGAGGGAGGCAGGTGCCACTGAGTTACATTCTCATTAACCTCTTCCCTCCCTGTCTTTGGAAATTTTGAAAGATTTCAAATGACAAAGAGAGTGGAGGAATAGTTCATGGACACCCACGTGCTCTTGGCCTAAATTTTTCACCTTCTCTTATCCTGTGCCCACACTTTCTCATACACGCACACACGCGCACGCTTTTCTGAAACATCTGAAAGTAGGTTGTGATCATCAGAATACTGCACTCCTAAATCCATCAGCTCGTGTCTCCTAAGGACGTTCTGCCACAAAACTCAACCCTGTTATCCCAGCACCCCCCCCCCCAGATTTTATAACAATACAGTATTTTCCAATATCCAGATCTTCTGGTTGTCCTAGAGATGTCTTCAGAGCATTTCGTAGCCCCAGGACCACACAGTGCCCCATGTGCCTCTCCTGTCTCCTTGAATGGAGGAGAGGGTCCCAGCTACCCCTTCTTTTTTCCGTCTTTCTTAGGATTGACATATTTGACTAGTAGAGACCAGTTGTCTTAAAAGGTCTGCTGATGTTGGCCGGGCATGGTGGCTCACACCTGTAATCCCAGCACTTGGGGAGGCTGAGGCGGGCGGATCACAAGGTCAGGAGATCGAGACCATCCTGGCTAACGCGGTGAAACCCCGTCTCTACTAAAAATACAAAAAATTAGCCGGGCTTGGTGGCGGGCACCTGTAGCCTCAGCTACTCAGGAGGCTGAGGCAGGAGAATGGCATGAACCCGGGAGGCAGAGCTTGCAGTGAGCTGAGATTGCGCCACTGCACTCCAGCCTGGGCGACAGAGCAAGATTCCTAAAAAAAAAAAAAAAAAAAAAACTACAGATGTCAGTTTCCTAGTGGTCAGATTCGGTGAAATTGGGTAGGAAGGCCCTCGGGTGAGGCACCTTCCATCAGCCCAGGTGTCCTGTGGCTCTGTTCCCCAGATGAGGGAAGTCCAGCCTCCCCACTCAGCCCCTGGGGAAACCCAGCCATAGTGGTCACCTGCCAGCTCGTACCTGCCACCATCCCAGTGACAAAGGTCACCAGGGTGTTTCTGGGAGGGTCACGGCTTCTACCTGCCACCATCCCAGTGACAAAGGTCATCAAGGTGTTTCTGGGAGGGTCACGGCACAAGTAGGGCAGGAGTCAGAACGTAGCTGCCTTCTTAAAACCCCAGTCTCAGACTCCACGTCAACACCTGCTCATGCCTAGGTAGAGTGCGGAAGGGAGGAGCAGAGGCCAGACGCCAAGAGGAACTCCCGAGTCCTTCCTGGACACTTCATGCGGAGGTTTATCTGGGGTGTGGACCAGCCCTCAGCCTGGCTTCTCCCTCGGGGGAGCCAAGATGGAAGCTTCCTCCACCTTCTGATAGTACCACTGGGCTCTGTAGGGCCAGTGTCATGATCAAAGGTGAAATCAGACCTGAAAATACCTCACCCAGAATGGGGGTTTTCCTCTTCCTGCTTCTCTTTAGAGTTGAAGGCCACCTTTTTTTGTTTTTAAAGACAGAGTCTTGTTCTGTTACCTGGCCGAAGGCCACTTTATTAAAGTCCACCTGAGGCCGGGTGCGGTGGCTCACGCCTATAATCCCAGCACTTTGGGAGGCCGAGGCAGGCAGATCGCTTGAGGTCAGGAGTTCGAGACCAGCCTGGCCAACATGGTAAAACCCTGTCTCTAACCAAAAATATATAGCCGGGCCTGGTGGCATGCGCCTGTAATCCTAGCTACTGGAGAGGCTGAGGCAGGAGAATCGCTTGAACCCAGGTGGCAGAGGTTGCAGTGAGCGGAGATCATGCCATTGTACTCCAGCCTGGGCAACAGAGCAAGTCTCTGTCTCAAAAAATAAATAAATAAATGAAGTCCACCTGAGCCAAAGACTCAGGAGGCTCAGGCCTGCCCCCTGCCCAGCCCTCATCCCCACTTCCTGCCCACTGCCACAGAGTCCCCACTGTGAGCGTCGGGCTCACCCGATCCTCCGAGGTCCCCTGCCCCCTTCTATCCTGCCAGGGAAACCCACATCTGCCCTTGCTCCCGGGCCTGTGGGTTTGGACAAAGGCAGCTCCTCTACCACCCAGCCTCGTGGCCAGCGCCATATGCCTCATCCCTCCTGCCCCGGCGTTCTGTCTTCACACCAGTTGCTCCAGCCATGGCCAGCCACGGCCCTGTCCCTGGATGGGCCTGTTGGGCCTGCTCCCCACTGCTCCCCTTGGGCTTCATGCCAAAGCCATCAGGCCAGTATCAGTCCTCACACCCTGCTCAGCTGGGGGCACCTTTGCACACAGCGCTGGGTTCTCTTCCTTGGGAAGCTGGGCCCCAACTACCCCTACCTAGACGTGGTCTAGGTGCCTGGCTTGGGGCCCCTGGTCCCCTTCATTGTGGCACAGAGAGGAGCCCATCCTCAGGCCACCCTCACAAAGGTGGGAGCCCCAAGTCCTCTCCTAGGAGTGTACACCTGGACTCGGGGAGCTTCCAGCCTAGGAGGACTCGGAGGGCACACAGTGTATTCATGACATGAGGACACCTTCCTAGGAGGGCCTCACCTCAGGGCTCCAAGGACACCCCTGCGGGGAGAGCCTGGGTCTGGGTCCCCTGACATGTAGCAGCAGCAGCAGAGAAACCTGCAGGAGTCGCTTTGTCAGATGAGGTCTTGGGTTCCAAGTGGACCGCTGGCTGCTGTTTGCTCCTGTGCCTCCATTTCCTTCTCTGTGACATGGGAAGGCTGGGCCAGGTGTGGTGGCTCACGCCTGTAATATCAGCACTTTGGGAGGCCGAGGCAGGCGGGTCACCTGAGGCCAGGAGTTCGAAACCAGCCTGGCCAACATGGCAAAAACCCATCTCTACTAAAAATATAAAAAATTAGCCAGGAGTGGTGGCGGGCGCCTGTCATACCAGCTACTCGGGAGGCTGAGGCAGGAGATCACTTGAACCCAGGAGGCGGAGGTTGCAGTGAGCCAAGATCACGTCACTGCACTCCAGCCTGGCAACAGACTTCGTCTCAAAAAAAAAAAAAAAAAAGAAATGGAAAGGCTGCTGTGAGGATCCGGCTGCATCGGGGGAGCCAGGCCTGGCCCCACACCTGCCTACAAAGGCGGACAAAACACTGACCACAAATGAGCCACCTGGGGACTTGTTGAAAGCACGGAATCCTGGCCCCACCCACTGCCTTGCCGCTGCCCAGCAAAACCATGTGGGCCCAGCCTCTCCTGTGGGCACACCCACACACTGTCCCTCTCTCTCCCCTTTCTTTCCCCCAAAGGGCCATGACCGTTTTCCATGCAGCCCTGCCCGGCCCTGCCATCCTGCTCCCAGCCCCACGCTGAGAGGACACCTGTCTGCCTCCCTCCTGCCGGCCCTGCTCCCTGCTGCCTTTCACTGGCCTCCAGCTCTGTCTGCACCAACACTCCCAGCTCAGCCCCGGGCCTCGGGCTTCAGGGGGGACTTGGGCTCCTGGGGCAGACCCAGAGGAGGGTCTGAATTCATTCAGCACTGCCCAGACTTGCCCAAAACGTGGCCTCTTTAAAGAAACTACTTACATCCTGTTAAGCCACTCGTCCCCTAGCAGGGACAGGGCACTCACACATGGTCCCCCTCACCCCACCTTGTAGAGGGATCATTGGTCTCGCCAGGACCGCCACCTTCTGCCTTCAGCAGCTCCACTGCAGGGGTGTCCAGGGCGGCAGGAACTCAGAGTCTAGTCTCTTGGCTCGGGCGAGACACAGAGACCCCTTCTGGGGCCCAGTCTGTCCCCTCTAATGGATGCCCTGCCCTGAGCCCCCACCTCAGCCCCAGGTCCCCCTCACACCCCAACCATGTCTGAGCACCCACTGCCGTGTCTACTGCACTGCACCCAGCCAGGCCTGCCAGACGCCCCTCGCAGGATTCCAGGTGGGCGCCACAGCCCATCTCCCAGCGCCCGGTCCCAGCAGAGGCCACAGCCATGGAGGGCTGAGGTGGGGTGTCTTCCCTTTCACCTGTGCCCCGAGACTTCCCCACCCCTTGCACCTTCTCACTGTCCCCTGCGACAGGGCGTCCTGACTGCCCTGTCCTCCCACCCTGCTCTGTGGCTCCTCGGAGCCCTGTGATTTCTATGCAAGAGGAAGCCTGGGGACTTTGGAAAACACTTTTCTTTCTCAAACAAAAAGCCAGGCATTCAAGACAAGCCTCTCCAAGACTCCAGGGAGTCAGCCTGGAGCCGTGTGGCTCAGGCTCAGGAATGCTTCTTTGTTCCCCGCGGTGCCCGCCCAGCCCCAGAAGCCGCGAAGGCCCGGGTCCCAACCTGGGGAGCACCAGGCAATGTTGCTCATGAGGGCTGAGCGGGTGGGCCCACTGCTGCACAGCGTCCTCTCCGGGCAGCACCGCCTGACGATGCCTCAGGCACAGCAAGAGCTGGAAGGGGCCCTCGGCTCTGGGAGAAGGACTTCCAGGAGAGCTGGCTGAGCTAACAAAGGCCGCTTGTGTGACTCACGCGCTTGCTTAGGAAGCGGCCCTGCACAGCCTGGCTGCTGCTTCTGGGATCTGCCGAGAAGTGCCGCTCGGGAAGTGGCCTGAAGTCGGTCCCTTTCCAGTGGGCACTCCATGAGGGCAGGGGTTTTTCTACCTGGAAGATCTGAAACTCAGGCATCGTGGCAGAGCCTGCTAGCTATGCCTTGGTAGTTGTTCTCCCCTCCTTCCTTAGTAGTAGAACCACTACATATCAGCGGTGACACAGCCATCCAGGATCAAGACTACACTTCCCAGCCCCCTTTACAATGACATGTGCTGTCACTACACCCTGTGGCCAACAGTTTGCAAGAGGAAATGTTCCTTGCAGCTTTGGGAGACAAGCCTGAAACAGAAGAAACTTCCTCCCTTTCTCCTACTGAATGGCTACAATGAGGATGTAATGGCTGGAGCTCAAGCAGCCATGTTGGACCATGAAGTAGATGCCATGTGGTGAGGGTGGTCGAGCAACAAGATAGGTCCTTGATGATTGTGGAACCACCCTAATAGCTTTGGGATGCCTACCTTAAGACTTTATCCACGTAAAATAGAAATAAGTGTGTTCTGGCCGGGTGCAGTGGCTCACATCTGTAATCCCAGCACTTTGGGAGGCCAAGGCAGGTGGATCACCTGAGGTCAGGAGTTAAGACCCTGACCAATATGGTAAAACCCCGTCTCTACTAAAACTACAAAAATTAGCTGGGCGTGGTGGCGGGCGCCTATAGTCCCAGCTACTCAGGAGGCTGAGGCAGGAGAATTGCTTGAACTCGGGAGGCAGAGGTTGCAGTAAGCCGAGATTGCACCACTGCACTCCAGGCTGGGTAACAGAGTGAGACTCCGCCTAAAAAAAAAAAAGAAAGAAAGAAATGTGTACCTTGTTAAGGCCACTGTTGCTTGGGGTTTCTGTCACTCTCAACTGAACCTAATGCTAACAATGGTCCGGCCACTAAAGATCAAATTCCTGCAAAGAGCATAGCTGGACGCTGCAGCCCATGTAACAACACCTTCTTTCCACCAACTACTCAAGACACTGCTGCTGTTCCTGGCTTCATTTATGTGGAAGTGTTAAAAGGCCCAGAGAGGGGAAAGGCGCTTTTTCCTTTTGTACCTTTTGATTTTTGAAACATGTGAATGAGGCCGAATGCAGTGGCTCACACCTATAATCCCTGCACTTTGGGAGGCTGAGGCGGGAGGATTGCTTGAAGTCAAGAGTTCCAGACCAATCTGGGCAACATAGCAAGACCTTGTCTCTACAAAAAAATAAAATAAAATTAGACAGCAGTGGTGCTGCATGCCTGTAATCCCAGCTGCTTGGGAGGCTGAGGCGGGAGTATCAATTGAGCTGAGGAGTTGGAGGTTGTCGTGAGCCAAGATCAAGCCACTTCATTCCAGCCTGGGCAACAGAATGAGACCCTGTCTCACAGAAAAGAAAGGGAAAAGAATGGGAGGGGAGGGGGAGGAGAAGGAAAAGAAAAGAGAGAGAAAGAAAGAAAAAAGAAAGAAAGAAAGAAAGGAAAGGAAAGATGAAGACAATGAAACATGCATGAATTACCCATTCAAAACATAAATAGCTGGAAATAAAAACAAAAGCAAAATGGAAGGGAAGATAAACACAAATTCGTGACAGGAATTTTCTCAAAATTGCAAAATGGGGACTTCTCAGGCTGGAGGAATAAGGGAACATCAACTTTATCTGTAACACTTTACATATTTTGATTAGAAAATAAGACAAGAAGAACAATCATCACCTCTGAGTGATAGGTACATTTATATATAAAAATTTATAAATTCATAAATCTATTAATTAATATGTATAAATATTTGAATCTTATATAAATGTGTATATATCTTATATAACAATAGTATATACTAACAATATAAATACATATAATAAAGCATAAATACATACTAAGGATACATGTTGTTCTTTGGACTTTCCTGTGTGGTTATGTGTCTCAAAATAAAGTCATAATTTGAACAAGCCTGCCTGTGAGGTCAGTGCAGAAGCCTGGGCTACCTCAGGCTACCAGCTCCCAAAACAGGAAGGGACCTGGCACCCACAGTCAGGTCCAAGCACTCCTAGGACATGGACAGAGGACCAGGCTGGTTGGCACCTCCTGGGTGGCCAGGTGCCATGAAGTCAGGGGAGCCGAGGGACATGGGCTTTAAGCTGTTGCACACCATGTTGCTGGATTAATCATAAAGCAATGGTGACACCGGTCCTGGTTCCCCTGGGGAACACATCTCTGTTCCCCCACACATCTGTTTTGTCCCCTTTCACAAGAGCCCCCAAGACCGGCTGCCACAGCCCCACTGCACACAGCGCTGCCTGGGTGAGGGGATGTCCACTGAGCCAGCAACGCTGAGGGGGACATCTTGGTGGAAAGGGCCCTGCCTCCCGGCCGATCCCTGTGGCCTTGTTGTGGCACATGACACAAGCAGAACCAATCAGATCACTGCCCAGGATTTCTTATTTAAGATTTTTATTTTTTTCAGATGGAGTCTTGGTCTGCCCCCAGGCTGGAGTGCTGTGGCATGATCTTGGCTCTCTGCAGCCTCCACCACCTGGGTTCAAGCAATTCTCGTGCCTCAGCCTCCCAAGTAGCTGGGATTACAGGCGCACTACCAAGCCCAGGTAATTTTTTTTTTTTTTTTTTTTTTTTGGTATTTTTAGTAGAGATAAAGTTTGGCTATGTTGGCCAGGCTGGTCTTGAACCCCTGACCTCAGGTGATCCACCCACCTTGGCCTCCCAAAGTGCCGGGATTACAGGCGTAAGCCACCGCGCCTGGTCCGGGAGTTTAGATTCTTGTTTTGAATCTTTTCCTCTTCTCTAATGGAAACATTTCTTGCTGTACATTTGCCTCTCAACACTGCTTAAGCTGCCTTCTATAAATTTTAATGTTACATTTTTATTCTTAGTTCAATGTTTAAATTTCACTTTAAGGCTTCCTCTTTAACTCATGGAATACTTAGAATGACATTGTTTAGTTCCCAAATGTTGGGAGATTTTTCTGTTATCTTTCCGTTATTGATTTCTAGTTTTATTCCATTGTGGTCAGATAACATGCTCTGTATGATTTCAATTATTTTAAACTTGTTGAGATTTATCACCCCGTATATGGTCTGTCTTGGTATATATTCCACGGACACTTGAAAAGAAGGTATATATACTGCTGTTGTTGCGTGGAGTGTTTTACAAATGCCAATTAAGTCTGTTCATTGTTGAATTCTTCTATATCCTTGCCAATTTCTGTCTAGCTGTTCTATCAATTTTTGAGAGAGGAATATTAAAGATTCTAACTATAATTGTGGATTTATCTATTTCTCTTTTCTCAGTTTTGTTTCACATATTTTGTAAGTGTCTTGTCTGGTGCATACACATTTAAAATTACAATGCCTTCCTGGTGGATTTTGACCAGTTTAGCATTATATACTGTCCCACACTATCTCTGGTAATTGTCTTTGCTCTGAAGTTTGCCTTCTGATATTAATATTGTCACTCCTGCTTTCTTTTGATTAATCTTCACATGATATATCATTTTTCATCCTTTTACTCTCAACTTGCCTATATTGTTTTGTTGTTGTTGGTTTTGGGTTTTTTTTGTTTGGTTGGTTGGTTTTCTTTGGTTGGTTTTTTGCTTTTTGAGACATGGTCTCGTTTTCTCGCCCAGGCTGGAGTGCAGTGGCACAATCATAGCTCACTGCAGCCTCTACCTCCAGGGCTCAAGTGATCCTCCCACCTCAGCCTCCCACCTCAGCCTCCCAAGTACGTGGGACCACAGGCACATGCTGCTACACTTGGCTAATTTTTGCATTTTTTGTAGAGATGGGGTTTCACCATATTGCCAACGCTGGTCTCAAACCCCTGGCCTCAAGCAATCCTTCTGCCTCAGCCTCCCAAAGTGCTGTGATTACAGGTGTAAGCTACCACACCCGGCCAGCCTATATTGTTTTATTTGAAGTTAGTTGCTTGTAAGCAACATAGAATTGGGGCATGTTTTTTAATCCATTTTTTTTTTGTCTTTTAATTCGTGTACTTACACCGCTTACACTTAATATAATTATTGACATGTTAGGTAGGGCTTAAGTCTAACATTTCATATTTTGTTTTCTGTTTGTCCTCTCTTTTTTCATTTTTCTATTTCCTTTTTCTTGCCTTGGTGTGGTTTGGCTGAACAATTCTTTAGAATTCTATTTTCATTTATCTGTAGTGTTTTTGAACGTATCTCTAGATATAGCTTTTTTAGTGGGTGCTCTAGTATTACATAAGTATACACAATTTATCACGGTCTACTAGTGTCATCACTTTACCAGTTTGCGTAAAGTATAGAAACCTTACCTCCCTTTTTTATATCCCTTTTTTCTCCCCCATTTATAATTATCTTAATAAATACTTCTTCTCCATACACTTAGAACCACATCAATGTTACAATTTTTGCTTCAACCATCAGATACAATTTGGAAAACTCAAGAAGAGAAAAGCCTATTGTAGTCACCCATATTTCCGCTTACCATGTTCTTTCTTCCTTCCTGGTGTTTCAGGGTTCCTTATTTTATTGTTTCCTTTCATGTTTAGAGACTTCCCTTTAGCCACTCTTTCAGGGTAGGTGTGCTCGTGACCACCTCTCTTGGTTTTCCTTCATCTGAGAATGTCTTGGTTTATTCCTGAAAGATTTGGGGAGCGGGGGTAGTAATGAGATTTTGGGTTGACAATTCCTTTCTTTCAGCACTTGAAAAAAAATTATGCCACTTTCTCCTGGCTTCCATGGTTTCTGATGAGAAATACACTGTCATTTCAGTTGTTTCTTCCTCTAGGGGTAATGTATTGTTTTCTCTGGCTACTTATTAAGATTTTTTTTATCTTTCATTTTCAGGAGTTTAATTATGATGTATGTTGGAGTGGATTTCTCTGAACTTCTCCTGTTGGGCATTCATTCAGCTTCTTGAATACATAAGTTTATGTCTCTTGCCAAATTTGAGAAGTTTTCAGCCATTATTTCATCTCATAGTTTGCCAGCTCCACCCTCTTTCTTCTCTCCTTCCAGGACTTGGATGGCATTACTGTAAGATCTTGTTATAGACCCACAAGGTTCTGCTCATTTTTTTAAATCTGCTTTTTATCTCTGTTTTCAGATTGGGTAATTCCTTTTGTTCTGGCTTCCAGTTCATCGGTTCATTAGTTCTTTCCTCTGTCCCCTCCATTTGCTATTGAGACCATCCGCTGAAATTTTTACTTCAGTCATTGTGTTTTCAGTTCTGAAATTTCCATTTGGTTCTAGTTTGTTTGTTTGCTTGCTTGTTTGTTTGTTTGTTTTTGTTTGTTTTTTGAGAAACAGAGTCTTGCTCTGTAGTGCAAGCTGGAGTGCAGTGGGATGATCTTGGCTCATGCAACCCCTGTCTCCCAGCTTCAAGCAATTCTCGTGCCTCCCAAGAAGCTGGGACTACCAGCATGTGCCACCACACCTGGCTAATTTTTGTATTTTTAGTAGAGACAGGGTCTTGCTGTATTTCCCAGGCTGGTCTCGAACTCCTGGCCTCAAGCAATCCACCTGCCCCGGCCTCCCAAAGCACTGGGATTACAGACGTGAGCCACCGCACCCAGCCTGGTTCTTCTTTATAGCTTCTATTTCTTTGCTGAGACATTCTATTTTATCCTGTGTTTCAAGAGTGCTTGTAATTATTCATTGAAGCATTTTTATCATGGCTATTTTAAGAATTATTGTCAAACTTCTCAAATAATTCTAACATCCCTGTCATCTTGGTATTGGCATCTACTGATTGTCTTTTTTCATTCAGCTTGAGATTTTCCTGGTTCTTGATATGATGAGTGATTTTCTCTTGAAATATGGACATTTTTCCTATATAAGACTCTGGATCTTACTGAATCTTTCTGTTTCAGCTTCCAGTCACTGACATGGCTCTGGCAGGGAAACAGGGGAGGTGCTGATGCTGTCCCGGCACTTCCAGGTGTAGATGCAGGTTCCTCGCTTGGTTCTCCTGACACCTGAGGTGAGGGGCTCAATGTTACTGAAACCTGGGAGGGGCTCATAACCAGCCACTGGGGATAGAAGTCCCAGCCCCTTACCTGGCCTTCTCTGACACCATCCCAGCAGACGTTGGGGTGCTTTGTTATAGTTTAGGATCTCACCTTGGTCTTTGCTGGTGGGGGTTGGGGGACCACAGATTTTTCTGTGGTGTTCAGCTGGGGTAGAATGATTATTGCCTGAGAGTTTTCTGTTCTGGTAAGCTACACCTTTCCTGGTCTTTGGACTAAGATAGCAGACTTTCTTGGGGCTTTTGTTTTTTCTATGCCAATGAGCATTTCTGGGTTGCCAGCTGCTTCTCCTCCAAGTCTGGGACACATGAGGCCAAAAAGAAAACTCAGGGACTCACCACTATTTCATTTGATATGATTTGACTCTGTGTCCACATCAAATCTCACCTTGAATTGTAGTTCCCATAATCCCCATGTGTTGTGGGAGGGACCCAGTGGGAGGTAACTTAATCATGGGGGCAGTTACCGTCATGCTGTTCTTGTGATAGTGAGTTCTCACGAGATCTGATGGTTTTATTAATATAAGGGGCTTTTCCTTGGCCAGGCACGGTGGCTCATGCCTGTCATCCCAGCACTTTGGGAGGCCAAGGCAGGTGGATCACCTGAGGTTGGGAGTTCGAGACCAGGCTGACCAACATGGAGAAACCCCGTCTCTACTAAAAATACAAAATTAGTCAGGCATGGTGGCACATGCCTGTAATCCCAGCTACTAGGGAGGCTGAGGCAGCAGAATCACTTGAACATGGGAGGTGGAGGTTGTGGTGAGCTGAGATCACGCCATTGCACTCCAGCCTAGGCAACAAGAGCGAAACTCAGTCTCAAAAAAAAAAAAAAAAAAAAAAAAATATATATATATATATATATATATGGGGCTTTTCCACTTTTGCTCAGCACTTCTCTTTCCTACCATCATGTGAAGAAGGATGTGTTTGCTACCCCTTCTGCCATGATTGTAAGTTTCCTAAGGCCTCCCCAGCCCTGAAGAACTGAGTCAATTAAACATCTTTCCTTTGTAAATGACCCCATCTTGGGTATGTCTTTATTCACAGCATGAGAATGGATTAATACATCATTCCTTGGGTCTCAAGGTCCCTAGCTGGCCCGTCTTCTCTCCACCTTTCAGAGTATATATATGATGGACAGAGGTTTTAGTTTTACTTAGCAGGCAGAGGGAAAAACTTGTCTACTCCATATTCCCATATTACCAGAGGTGTAAGTTTCCTATCTAGAAGACTTTTATTTTAATCAACCCACCTTTAGGACATGGCTGGTTTTTTTGTTTGTTTGTTTTTTTTGTTTGTTTTGTTTTGTTTTGTTTTGTTTTGTTTTGTTTTGTTTTTGAGACAGAGTCTTGCTCTTGTTGCCCAGGCTAGAGTGTGATCTCGGCTCACTGCAGCCTCTGCCTCCCGTGTTCAAGCGATTCTCCTGCCTCAGTCTCCTGAGTAGCTGGGATTGCAGGCATGCGCTACCACACCCAGCTAATATTTTTTGTATATTTAGTAGAGACGGGGTGTTGCCTTGTTGTCCCGGCTGGTCTCAAACTCTTGGCCTCAGGCGATCCGCCCTCCTCAGCCTCCCAAAGTGCTGGGATTACAGGCATGAGCCACCGCACCCAGCCTGGAACATGCCTATTCTTAACCCAGGACAGGCATCCACATTTCCTTCAGTCAATTCAGGGAGGCTCCATTCAGAAGGCCCTTTCTGACATCACTGAGAAAGTGGCTGTGAGGCCATAAACAATGGCTGCAGCATCCCACCATCTGGCCAGGCCCTCCTCACATGCTGACCATGTCCAATTTTCCCCAGCAAGGAGAACTGTGGCATCTGTTTGAGATCAGGCAAGAGTCCAGACTGCCACCATCTTCCCTCTGCCACAATCTTTTTGCTTCTTTTCTCAGCTCATTTAGGGGACCTATTCCTTGGAAAGCCACCTTGAGCTTTTAAGCACTGGCTTCTCCTGCATGGGGGCCTGCCCTCTCTTCGGGGCTGACACACTGCAGGGCCTCGTCATATGGGGTCAGGTTAGGTAGGAGCCAGTTCCAGGAGGTGGCACTGAGCAGGGGCACCACGGCTGATGCCCCAGGCCCACTACCTACATTCTCATGGGTCAGGAAGGAAAGGCCCCCGCGTGGATGTTCCCACTGCCTGAGCCCAGCCCTTATCTGCTGTCCTTCACACTCACCTCAATCACTCCAGCCCTGAACCTATGTGTGGAAATTCTACCTCCAGCTCCTCCACTTTCCAGCTTTGTGGGTAAAACACTTATTCTCCCTGATCATGTGTTTTGTAAACCAAAAATAAAATTCTAAGGCCCCCCAACCATCTGAATGAACTTCCTCCTCAGCCAGGGCTCTTAAAATGTAACCTGAGAGACTGGTTCAGGCCATGAAGGGACAAGTGGGGTTGAACACACCTCATTACGCCTCTCCAGCATTAACATCAATACAGACCTTAAGTCTGATAAGAAACATTTTACAGGCCGGGTGTGGTGGATCACGCCTGTAATCCCAGGACTTTGGGAGGCCAAGGCGGGAGGATCACCTGAGGTCAGGAGTTCAAGACCAGCCTGGCCAACATAGTGAAACCCCATCCCTACTGAAAATACAAAGATTAACTGGGCATGGTTGTCCACACTTTTAATCCCAGCTACTCAGGAGGCTGAGGCAGGAGAATCGCTTGAACTCAGGGGGCGGAGGTTGCAGCGAGCCGAGATCATGCCGCTGCACTCCAGCCTGGACAACAGAGTCAGACTCTGTCTCCAAAAAAAAAAAAAAAAGTCTCATTTGCATAGTAAAACTTTGCTCTCCACCACCTCTTATGGCAACCCAGACATTCCTTTCTACTGATCCCAGGTCTTCAGACAAACTCAACCAATCGTCATCCGGAAAATGTTTAAATTTACCTATAGCCGGCTGGGCACAGTGGCTCATGCCTGTAATCCCAGCACTTTGGGAGGCTGGGGTAGGTGGATCACTGGAGGCCAGGAGTTCGAGACCAGCCTGTCCAACATGGTGAAACCCATCTCTACTAAAAATACAAAAATTAGCCAGACGTGGTGGCAGGCACCTGTAATCCCAGCTACGGTGGCTGAGGCAGGAGAATCGTTTGAACCTGGGAGGCAGAGGTTGCAGTGAGCCAAGATCAAGCCACGGCACTCCAGCCTGGGTGACAGAGTGAGACTCCGTCTCAAAAAAAAAAAAAAAAAAAAAAAAAAATTACCTATAGCCTGGAAGCCCCCTCATTTGGAGTTGTCCCACCTTTCTGGAGCAAACCAATGTAATTCTTAAATGTATTCGATTGATATCTCATGCCTCCCTAAAATGTATAAAACCAAGCTGTGCTCTGACCACCTTGGGCACATGCTCTCAGGACCTCCTGAGGGCTGTGTCATGGGCCATGGTCACTCATATTTGGCTCTGCTTGTATAAATATCTTCAAATATTTTACAGAGTTTGACTCTTTTTTTTTTTGAGATGGAGTTTTGCTCTTGTTGCCTGGGCTGGAGTGCAATGGTGCAACCTCGGCTCACTGCAACTTCTGCCTCCTGGGTTCAAGTGATTCTCCTGCCTCAGCCTCCCGAGTAGCTGGGATTACAGGTGCCTGCCACCATGCCCAGCTAATTTTTGTATTTTTAGTAGAGATGGGGTTTCACCATATTGGCCAGGCTGGTCTTGAACTCCTGACCTCAGGTGATCCACCTGCCTTGGCCTCCCAAAGTGCTGGGATTACAGGCATGAGCCGCTGCACCCTGCTGAGTTAGGCTCTTTTCATCAAAACTTTGTACTGCAAAATGAGGGCTGGGAGTAGATCACTCCTTGAGAACTGGTGGCTCCATGACAGACAAGGATAAGTCTCCAAGATCCCCACAGGGATTGACCCCACTTGCCTGGTGGAGCCTGCGTGATAAGACGCCTGCTTTGTCCTCCCTCACTTCCCCATTTGCATACTGGAGGTTCCTGAGATGACCTCCTGAATAAGCCACCCGCAATTGAAGCCTTGCTGAGTCTGCTCCTGGGGGAACACAAACCAAGACACCCTGATTTCAGGGCAGTCACCAGAAGCCCTCTTGCCAAGTTGCTTCTCCCTTGACAGAAGCATGGAAGGACTGAGAAGGAAGCCAGCCTTCTTCACACCCTCAGCCTGGGGGCCTGGCTGCAAGGCAGCCAGAGGCCTGGTGCAGCCAAGTGACCTCTTCTAGTGACTCCAGGGGCCGGTATAGAAAAGAGCCTCCTGGGCTGTTCTCCACTCACAGCCACATTACAAAAGGCCCCTTCTTTATCCCAGCTTATTCAGGCCATGTCCCAAGAAGGAAATAAAGGGTGGAGGGTGAAGGGTGGGGCAAAACAAGCCTAATTATGCCTGCTGGGAAGAGCTATTCCCACCCTCAGGCCAGTCCAACCAGGGGAGGGGATGTTCCTCATGGAAGAACAAACCACAGGCCAAGGTTCTATGCTATGCATGGTATGTGCCATCCATGTATACGTGCTATATCTGTGACATGCTATCCATGGTGTCTGCTGCATGTGGTGCACGCTATATACATGTTATACCTATTATGCAGTATGTGTGTTATTTGCCATACATATTATATGCTTGTGTGTTATATGTTAAACATGCATGTGTCTGTTATGCATTCTATATGTATGCTGTGAGTTATGTAGTGTACATGTTGTTTACTATGCATGTTGCATGCCATACATGTACACATGCTATGTCTGTTACATGTCATGCAGCTTGTGTTATATATGCTGTATATATTGTGTACTAGTGTTGCACATGTATGTGTGTTACATGCTATGCATGTATGCATGCTATATATGTTATATGCAGCATATACTACATGCTATATATGTTTCATGCTATTCATGTTGGGCACCGTGTGTATTGCATGTGACTCCTCACAGACGCTAGCTGGCTAAGTCCAGTCTCCCTAGAAGAGGTGCCATTGGCTGCTACAGGCTGCACCATCTCCAACTCTGAGCTCCCTCCGGCTCAACTCTGCCTGCCAAGATGCTGCTACAAGATCCTAGGCCAGGCCCAGAGCCTTTCAGGGGTCAGGACAGCTGGTGCTACTAGCTGGGCCTGGCCAGGGCCTGGCTAGCAGCAAGGGACCTTTGCTGTTTTTTTAATCTGTGTCATATATGAATGTACCGTAATTTGTTTACCCATTCTCCTGTTATTGGACATAGGGTTCTTTTGAGTTTTTACCTACTTATAAATAAAGTTGACATTAAATTCTCTCTGTAGACCTATCTTTTTATTCCTTTTGTGTAAACACCAAAGAATACGATTTCTGGGCCATATAAAAGTGAATTTTAACTTTACACCAAATTTGTAGTTTTCCAAAGTGTTGGAACTGATTTACCTGTGTAGACAGTGGATGAGAGTTTCCATTGCTCCACATCCTTGTCAACCTTTGTTGATGCCAATCTTTTCCATTTTAGTCATTCTAATTGCATAGTGGAATTTCATTCTAGTTTTTAATTTTTATTACTCAAATAAGTAATGATGTTAAACACTTTTTCATATGCTGTGGGCCTTCTGGATATCTTTGGATATCATAGCAAACTTAAGAGGAAGGTACAGAGATTTCTCATATAACCCCTGCCACCACGCTGGCCATTATCCACATCCCCAAACAGTGTGGTACATTTGTTACAGTTGATGACCCTACGGTGACATCATTATCCTCCAAAGTTCACGGTTTACCTGAGGGCTCACTCTTGGTGTTGGATATTCTATGGGTTAGACAAATGCATAATGACATGGATCCACCATTAGAGCATCACACAGAGTATTTTCACTGCCTTAAAAATCTCCTCTGCTCTGCCTACTCATCTTTCCCTCCCCACTAACGCCTAACAACCACTGCTCTTTTCACTGTCTCCATGGCTCTGCCTTCTCCAGGGTGTTGGAATCATACACTAGGCAGCCTTTTCAAATTAGCTTCTTTCACTTAGTAAGATGCATTTAAGGATCCTCGGCTGGGCACGGTGGCTCATGCCTGTAATCCCAGCACTTTGGGAGGCCAAGGTGAGCGGATCACCTGAGGTCAGGAGTTCGAGACTAGCCTGACCAACATGGTGAAACCCCCGTCTCTACTAATAGTACAAAAATTAGCTGGGCATGGTGGTGGGCGCCTGTAATCCCAGCTACTCAGGAGGCTGAGGCAGGAGAATCGCTTGAACCCGGGAGGCAGAGGTTGCAGTGAGCCGAGATCGCGCCACTACACTCCAGCTTGAATGACAGAGCCAGACTCCATCTCAAAAAAAAAAAGGATTCTCTATGTGCTTTTGTGGCTTGATAGCTAAAATCTTTTTAGTGCTAAATAATATTCCATTATTATGCAAGTACCACCATGTTATCCAACCACCTACTGAAAGACATCTTGGCTGCTTCCAAGTTTTAGTAATTATGGGTAAAGCTACTATAAACAGCATTTTGTCAAATGTTTTTTCTGTATAGATATGATCATAATTTTTTTCTTAACCTGTTGATATGATGCATTACATTAATTAATTTTCAAATGTCAAACCAGCCTTGTATACCTAGGATAAACCTCAGTGGGTTTGGTAAATAATTCTTTGTACACATTGTTGGATTTAATTTACTAATATTTTGTTGAGAGTTTTTGCCTCTTTGTTAATGAGGGATATTAGTTTTCTTTTCTTGTATTATCTTTGTCTGGTTTTGATATTGTGGTAATGCTGTCCTCATAGAAAGAGTTAGGAAGTATTCTCTCTCTTTCTATTCTCTGAAAGACATTGTAGACAATTTGTATAATTTCTTCCTTAAATGTGTGTTACAGGCTGGGTGAGGTGGCTCACACCTGTCATCCCAGTAATTTGGGTGGTTGAGGTGGGCAGATCAGTTGAGGCCAGGAGTTTGAGACCAACCTGGCCAACATGGCAGAACCCCATCTCTACTAAAAATACAAATATTAAGGCCAGGTGCGGTGGCTCACACCTGTAATCCTAGTACTTTGGGAGGCCATGGCGGGTGGATTACCTGAGGTCAGGAGTTAGAGACTAGCCTGATCAACATGGAGAAACCCCGTCTCTACTAAAAATACAAAATTTGCCAGGCATGGTGGCACATGCCTGTAATCCCAGCTACTCAGATGGCTAAGGCAGGAGAATCACTTGAACCCGGGAGGTGGAGGTTGTGGTGAGCCGACATCGCACCATTGCACTCCAGCCTGGGCAACAAGAGCAAAACTCCATCTCAAAAAAAAAAAAAACAAATATTAGCCAGGTATGGTGGCACATGCCTGTAGTTTAGCTACTCAGGAGGCTGAGGCACGAGGATCATTTGAATCTGGGAGGTGGAGGTTGCAGTGAACCGAGATCATGCCACTGCACTCCAGCCTGGGTGACAGAGCAAGACTATCTCAAAAAAAAAAAAAGTTTGGTAGAAGTTGCACTTATCTGGGCCTAGTGCTTTATTTTTTAGAAGATTATTAATTATTGGTTCAATTACTTGAATAGCTATAGGCCTATTCAGAATGTCTATTTTTTTCTTGGTGAGTTTTGACAGATTGTGTCCTTCAATGTATTGGTTCATTTCATCTGTGTTATCAAATTTGTGGACAGAGTTCTTCATAGTATTCCTTTATTAACCTTATAATGTCCATAGTATCTTTCATTTCTGATGTTAGTAATTTACATTCTCTCTTTTTTTCTTAGCCTGGCTAGAGACTTATTGATATTATTAATCTCTTCAAAGAACTGCTTTTGCTTTTGTGGATTTCCTCTACTGATTTCCTGTGTTCAATTTCATTGCTTCCTGCTCGAATTATTTTATTTCTTTTCTTCTGATTACTTTGGAATTAATTTGCTCTTCTTTCTCTAGTTTTCTACTGTGGAAATTTAGATTATTGATTTTAGATTTTTCTTCTTTCCTGATGTATGCATCCAATGCTATAAATTCCCTTTATGTACTGCTTTTGCTGCATCCCACGATCTTGGATAAATTGTGCTATGGTTTGAATATACCCCTCAAAGGTCATGTGATGGAAACAATCCCCAATGTGACAGTTTTGGGAGCTGGGGCCTAATAAGAGATGATTCGGTCCTGAGGGCTCTGCTCTCATTAATGGATTAATGTCGTGATCATGGGGATGGGCTAGCAGTTATCTCAAAAGTAGGTTTGTCATAAAAGTGAGTTTGGCCCCCCCTCTTGCTCTCTTGCTCTCACCCTCTCTTGCCCTTCTACCTTCTGCCACGGGATGACATAGCACAAAGGCCTTTGCCAGATGCCATCACCATACTCTTGGACTTCTTAGCCTCCAGAATTGTGAGTCAAATAAATTTCCGTTCATTACAAATTACCCAGTCTGTGGTATTCTATAATAGCAACATAAAATGGGCTAAGACAAGTTGTATTTTCATTTTCATTTGGCTCAAAATATTTTAAAATTTATCTTGAGATTTCTCCTTTAATCCATGTGTTTGTTGGTTTTTTTCCTAAGGAAGCATGTTGTTTTTAATTTCCATGTATTTTGGCATTTTCCAGTTATCTTTCTGTTACAGATTTGTAGTTTGATTCCATTGTGATCTGAAAGCAAACACTGCATGATTACTATTCTTTTAAAGTTGTTAAGGAATGCTTTATGGCCTGAAATGTGGTCTATCTTGGTGAATGTTCTATGTGAGCTTGACAATATTTTGCTGTTGTTGAAGGAAGTAGTCTAGAGATGTTAATTATATCTAATGATTGATGGTGTTTTGAGTTCAACTACACCTTTACTGATTTTCTGCCTGCTGGATCTGGCCATTTCTGATAAAATGTGGTTAAAGTGTTCAACTATGTTCATGGATTTATCAATTTTCCTTTCAGTTTTATTAGTTTCTGCCTCATGTTTTTGCTCTGTTGTCAGTTGTATACATGTTAAGGATTGGAGAACCTCAGTGGATAAAAGAGGGCATTACATAATGACCATGGGACAAATGACCCCCTTTGTCATTATGTGTTGCCCTTCTTTATCCTCGATAAATTTCCTTGCTTTGAGTCTGCTCTGTCTCAGATTAATAGAGCTACTACCGATCTCTTTTGATCAGTGTTAGCATGGTGTATTTCTCTTCATCCATTTACTTTTTTTTTTTTTTGAGATGGAGTCTCGCTCTGTCGCCCAGGCTGGAGTATGTGTGTATATATATGTGTATATATGTGTGTGTGTATATATATATATGTGTGTGTGTGTGTGTGTATGTATGTGTGTGTATGTGTATGTATATATATATATATATATATATATTTTTTTTTTTTTTTTTGAGACAGAGTTTCGCTGTTGTTGCCCAGGCTGGAGTGTAATGGCACGATCTCAGCTCACCGCAACCTCCACCTCCCAGGTTCAAGTAATTCTCCTGCCTCAGCCTCCCTAGTAGCTGGGATTACAGGCATGTGCCACCATGCCCAGCTAATTTTGTATGTTTAGTAGAGACGGGGTTTCTCCATGTTGGTCAGGCTGGTCTCCAACTCCTGACCTCAGGTGATCCACCCACCTTGGCCTCCCAAAGTGCTGGGATTACAGGCATGAGCCTCCGCGCCTGGTCAACAATCTCTGTATTTTAATTGGTGTATTTAAACCACTGATGTTCAAAGTGAATATTGATATAGTTAGATTAATATTTACCATATATTTTTTACTATTTTCTATTAGTTGCCCTTGTTCTTCATTCCTATTTTTGTCTTCCACTCTTTTTCTGCCTTTTGAGGTTTTAATTGAGATTGTATGCTGGGCGCAGTGACCCACGCTTGTAATCCCAGCACTTTGGGAGGCCGAGGTGGGCAGATCACATGAGGTCAGGAGTTCAAGACCAGCCTGGCCAACATGGTGAAACCCTACCTCTACAAAAATACAAAAATTAGCCAGGCATGATGGTGGGTGCCTGTAATCCCAGCTACTCAGGAGGTTGAGGCAGGAGAATCCCTTGAACTCAGGAGGCAGAGGCTGCAGTGAGCAGAGATTGCACCATTGCACTCCAGCCTGGGCAACAGAGCGAGACTCCATCTCAAAAAAAAAAAAAAAAAAAGAGATCATATATGATTCTGTTTTCTCTAGACTGTTTGTTAGCATATCAGTTATCTCCTTTTTAAACTTTTTTTAGTGGTTGCCCTACAGTTTGCAATATACATTTATAACTAATCCAAGTCTACCTTCAAATAACACTGTACCACCTCACAGTCAGCGTGAGTACCTTGTAACAAAATAATACTAACTCTTCTCTCCTGAGCTTTGTGTCATTGCTGTCATTCATTTTACTTATGGATGTAAACTTACAGTATGTAGCTGTATTGATCTGTTAGACCAATTAAGAATAAGAAAAATTAAAGGTTTTTGTTTTTTTTTAGATGGAATCTCGCTGTGTCACCCAGGCTGGGTTTTGCCATGTTGGCCAGGCTGGTCTCAAACTCCTGACCTCAGGTGATCTGCCTGCCTTGGCCTCCCAAAGTGCTGGGATTACAGGCGTGAGCCACTGCGCCCAGCCCTCTTCCTTTCTTTATGTAGAGCTTGAGTTTCTGACCTATATTATTTTTCTTCTTAAGACTTCTTTTAACATTTCTGCAAGTCAGTTCTACCAGCAACATAATCCTTCACTTTTTGTTTGTCTGAGAAAGTTTTCGTTTTTCGTTTACTTTTGAAGCACAATTTCACAGCATGAAGAATTCTAAGTTGGTGCTTTTTTTCTCCCAACATTTTAAATATTTCACTCCACTCTCTTCTTGCTTGCATTGTTTTTAAAGAGAAGTCAGATGTAATTATTATCTTTGTTCCTTGTAGGTATGGCACTTTTTTCCTCTAGCTTCTTTCAAGAATTTTCCTCTATCTTTGATTTTCTGTAGGTTCTAGATGATATGCCTAAGTGTGGGGGTTTGGGGGGCATTTATCCTGGGCTGGTGTTCTCTGAGCTTCCTGGATCTGTGGTTTGATGTCTGACATTAATCTGGGGAAATCCTGTCCTTATTGTTTCAGATATTTCTTCTTTCTTCTCTTTCTGGTATTCTCATTACACATATGTTACACTTTTCTATAGTTGGCCCCGTAGTCCTTGGATATTCTGTTCTGATTTGGTTTGGGGCGTGTTTTTTTTTTTTCTTTTCTTTTTTCTTTTTTTCAGTCTTTGTTCTCTTTGCTTCACAGTTTTGGAAGTTTCTATTGACATATCCTTAAGCTGAGAGATTCTTTCCTCAGCTGTGTCCGGTGTACTAATGAGCTTATCAAGGCATTCTTCATTCCTGTTACAGTGGTGTGGTTTTTTGTTGTTGTTGTTGTTTTAATCTATAGCATTTCTTTTTGGTCCTTTCTTAGGATCTTCATCTCTCTACTTATATTACTCATCTGTTCTTGCATGCTGTCTGCTTTATCCATTAGAACCCTTAGCATATTAATCATAGTTGTTTTAAATTCCTGGTCTGATAATTCTAACATTCCGGCCACGTCTCATTCGAATGCTCTGTCTCTTCAAATTGTGTTTTTTGCCTGTGGTATGCCTTGTGTATTTTTCTTCATGGTGTACACAGTGTGCTGAGTAAAAGGAACTGCTCAGCCTTCAGTGATGTGGTAATGTTGCGGGGAGAGGACGTGTCCTACTGTGATTAGGACTTTTTGTGAGTCCATCGCTCTGTACCATGAACTTCACAGGTTCTCGTCTTCCCCCTTAAGTGGGGCAGAATAGCTACCGTGGGCTGGAGTTGCTACTTCCCTTCCTCCAAGTCAGTTAAGCTCTAATAATACCCCAGCAGGTGAAGCTGTGTGTGTGTGTGGCAGGTGGGTGAGGGGGATGAAGAAAGGTTGATTAATGCATGGAAACATACAATTACATAGAAAGAATAAGTTTCAATGTTCAATAGCAGAGTAGAGTGACTAGTCAACAACAGTGTGTTGCGTATTTCAAAACAGCTAGAAGAGAGAACTTGAAATGTTCCCAACACAAAGAAATGATAAATATTCCAGGTGATGGGCACCCCAAATACCCTGACTTGATCATTACACATTCTATGCATGTAACAAAATATCACATATACCCCTTAAATATGTACAAATATAAGGTATCATTAAAAAAAATTAGGGCCGGGCGTGGTGCCTCATGCCTGTAATCTCAGCACTTTGGGAAGTCAAGGCAGGAGGATCACTTGAGCACAGGAGTTCGAGACCAGCCTGGGCAACATAGTGAAACCATATCTCTACAATAATTTGTTTTTTAATTAGTCCAGTGTGGAAGCGTGACCTGTAGTCACAGCTATGAGGGAGGCTGAGATGGAAGGACTGCTTGAGTCTGGGAGGCCAAGGCTACAATGAGCCATGATCATGCCACTGCACTTCAGCCTGGACAATAGAGCAAGACCTTGTCTCAAAAAAAAATTGAAAATAAAATAACCCGGCAGGCAGACTCTGGCTAAATAGTTCTCCTGATGGCAGGTCTGTTAAGAAGAACAGAGTGCTATGGCTTATTTCAAAATTGTTCCTTTTCCCCTCCTCCTGCTAGAAACACAAGCTTTTTCTCTGATATCCACCGTGGGAATCTGTTCAAGGTCCTGGAGGTAAATCTCACAATATTCTTCCCCTCATCCCGTGAATGGGTCCCCTGGAGTTCTGAACTCTCAGACTCATCCCCATTAGCCTCCAGCAATTGGCCACTGGCAGTTCAGGTTTCCTCCCGGCACTGGTTCCCGTGGTTGTTTCTGCCCATGGTCTCCGCTCCAGTCAGCTACAACTCCCTGTGTCTGCCTGTCAGTCCCTCCAGTGCTGGGGATGATGGTCTACCCTGTGTCCTCACCTCTCTTAAGGATCCAAGAAGAGTTATTTTATTCTTCAGTCTGTTCAACTGTGTACTTGTTGCTAGGATGGAGTGGTGGCTTCTAACCTCCTTACATGTGGAACTGAAAATAAAAAGTCCCCATTTCCTCTTCTGCTCTTTTTAAAAAATTGGATCATTTGGCTTTTTCTTATTCATTTGTAGGAATTCTTTAAACATTTTTATTAAGAATACTTTGTCAGATATATGTTTTCTGAATGTGTTCTCCTAGTCTTTGACTTGATTGTCTACTCTTTTCATGAACTCCTGATAAAGTGAAGTTTTCCGTTTTAATAGTCTATTAATTTTTTGTTTGTTTTATGGTTAGTGCTTTTTGTGTCTTTTTGGCTGAAGAAATGTAAACATAAATGTTATATAATACTTCTAGGAAGCCTCCTTTAAAAAAAAAAAAAAAAAGACATGCCCTTCATCCTTCTTTCCCCTGTCCTGCTGCCTGGAACATACATATGATGGCTGGAGCACTAGCACCCATGTTAGACCTTGAGAAGGAGGTGATCTTGGGAATAGAAGTCACAAGATCAAAGAAGCCTAAGACATCATGAAGATGCTATACTAGCCCTGAAACTGTCTACTTCCAGACTTCATTTAGATGGGACAGAAAAACGTCTTTCTTTCTTTTTTTTTTTTTTTTTTTTTTTTGAGACAAGGTCTCCCTCTGTCACCCAAGCTGGAGTGCAGTGGCTCGATCTCGGCTCAATGCAACCTCTGCCTTCCAGGTTCAAGCCATTCTCCTGCCTCAGCCTCCTGAGTAGCTGGAATTACAGGCGTGCACCACCATGCCCAGCTAATTTTTGTATTTTTAGTAGAGACGGGGTTTCACCATATTGGTCAGGCTGGTCTGGAACTCCCGACCTCACGTGATCTGCCTGCCTCAGTCTCCCAAAGTGCTGGGATTACAGGCGCGAGCCACCGTGTCCCGCCAGAATAAACTTCTATCTTGTGTAACCCTCTATTATTTAGGACTTTGTTCCTCACAGCTGAACTTAATCATAACTGATGTATAAAGAAAGATCAATTAGCAAACTCACTAGTTACTCTTCTGTTTCCACTTCAGTTTCAAAACTTTCTCTAAATCAGTGGGTTTTAATCCTCCATGTCCATCACAGTTACCTAGTGAGCCTATAAAAAGTGGAAAAGCAGCCGGGCACAGTGGCTCACGCCTGTGAGCGAAACTCCAGCTCAAAAAAAAAAAATTGTTGGGGGAAAGCCCTGAGTCAGGTTAGGCCTGAGTGAGGAGGCCCAGGCTTCCTAGTTTTCAGTCTCCCCAAGGGACCCTACATGGATTACCAAGGTTGAGAATTGGTGCTTCGAGTCGATGTTCTGCTCTTGGCATGGAAGTGTGAGCACAGTGGTCTAGGTGTCTGTGCTTTGGCCTCTGGTGGGAAAAGAACCAACATACAGAGATTTATGAAGTACAAATAGAATTGAACTCATGGGTCCTAACTCATGCCTTGAAATATAGGCGTGAGCCAGCCACACAAGCACATCAGCTTACTTAGAGTGCACAGGCAGTGTGAGGCCGTGGAGCCCTGGGATCGGCAGCCAGCAGCTCTAGGCTCCTGGTGGGATGACCCTGGGCCAATTATAACCTCTGCGAGCCTACTTCCTCCTTTGAAACAGGGGTCTCAGGGGTCTATCAATAACAGCTGCTTGCCTCACCCTGGGTTGTTGTGAGGATCATATAAAGTAATGGATTTTTTTTTTTTTTGAGACAGAGTTTTGTCTTGTCACCCAGGCTGGAGTGCAATGGCACCATCTCGTCTCGCTGCAACCTCCACCTCCCAGGTTCAAGCAATTCTCCAGCCTCAGCCTCCCAAGCATCTGGGACTACAGGCTTGAGCCAACCCCGCGGCGGCTAATCTTTGTATTCTTAGTAGAGATGGGGTTTCACCATGTTGGCCAGGCTGGTCTTAAACTCCTGACCTCAAATGATCCACCCACCTTGGCCTACCAAAGTACTGGGATTACAGGTGTGAGCCACTGTGCCCAGCCTAAAATAATGGCTTTTAAAGTGCCTTGTGTATAACGCCCAGGTGTGTTTCTGACATCTCTGTACCACAGGCATGTCAGAGATTCTGTCCTCCACCACGCAGGGTTCTAAAGGACCCCATGCACAGCCTTACTCCTTCCGGGGCTTCATGTCGACTCACCAGCCCCAGCCACCTGGAGCAATGGTCCCTATCGATTTTCCCTTGGAGAATAAAGTGAACGTCGTTCATCTTCTCCCTGAAAAGTGCAAAAGGCATAGACTCACTTGTCCACAAAATATGCCACAGCCTGGGGTCCACTATAGTCAGGAAGCCCACTAGGGACCTAAAGTAAGGACACTGGTTCTATAGAATACCACTCCACTAGGACCAGAGAGAGAGCAGGCACTCCAGGCAGTGGGACAATCTGCTATCTAGAAGGTGGCAGAGCATAAACCCGTGAGTGCCAAGTCCTCAGAACTGGGACTGCTAGTTAGGCATGGTAGCTCACGTTTGTAATCCTGACACTTTGGGAGGCCAAGGTGGGAGGATCACTTTGAGGCCAGGAGTTCAAGACCAGCCTGAGGAACATAAAAAGGCCTCATCTCTACAAAAAAGTTTGAAAATTAGCCAGGTGTGGCGGCACGCACCTGTAGTCCCAGCTACTCAGGAGACTGAGGCTGGAGGATCACTTGAGCCCAGGAGTTCAAGGCTGCTGTGAGCCCTGATTGCACCACAGCACTCCACCTGAGTGACAGAGTGAGACCCTGTCTCAAAATAAGAAATAAAAAAGGAACCGGGATTGCTCATGGACATCTTGGGCAGATGTCTCTGACCACCTGTTATGGACTGAATTCTGTTCCCCCAAAATTCCTGTGGTGAAGCTCTATTCCCCAGTATTTTAGAATGTAATGGTATTCAAAGATAGGGCATTTAAAGAAGTAATTAAAATTAGCCAGATGTGGTGGTGGTTGCCTGTAATCCCAGCTACTCGGGAGGCTGAGGCAGGGGAATCACTTGAACCCGGGAGGCGGAGCTTGCAGTGAGCCGAGATCACACCACTGTACTCCAGCCTGGGAGAGAGAGCGAGATTCCATCTTAAAAAAAAAAAAAGAGGTAATTAAAGTTAAATGAAGTCATAAGATGGGGCCCTAATTCAACAGGACTGATGTCCTTATAAGAAGAGAAAGAGACAGCAGGGAGGGGTGTGCACAGAGAAAAGACCACGTGCGGACACAGCGGGAAGATGGCTGTCTACCAGCCAAGGAAGGAAGGCGCCGGAGAAACCAAACCTGCTCACACCTTGATCTTGGACTTCCAGTCTCCAGAGCTTTGGGGAAATAAACTCCTGTTGTTGAAGCCACCCAGTCTATGGTCTTAGTTCTGGCAGCCTGAGCAGACTAACTTTAGTGCCCACGCAGCCTGAGGTTTGCTCTGAACTGCTAGGATCGGGGGTGGGAGGCTGGAATGCAGGAGACTGTTGCGTCCACAGGGCCCGGCCTCCCCCACCTGGCTCTATGCTCCATGTTCCTCTCAACCAGGTCGTCCCTCTGCCCCTGGCCTGGGAGAGTGAGGTCCCTTCTGAACCCCCACCTCCAAATCCAGTTCCTTCCCACCCCACCCTGCCCACAACATCTGCTCATCTTCCAGGCCTCTAGATCCAATTTGGAAACCACCATTTTTTCCCTGGCTTTAAAAGGTAGATTTACTCAGAAAATTTCATGCAGAAGAAAATTATAATCCCATTGTGGAAATATACAAAGACCAGCCAAATGAGAACAGCAAGGCTATTGATTCAGAGCTTGCTCTAGCAAGGGAGTTGGCTATCGTCACTTTTGTTTGGCAGAGATTCAAAGGCAGGCTGAGGAGGGGAAGCCTCATGGTGGAAAAAGGGAGGCTTCAGGGGTGCCCTGATGGAGGCTGCTGGCATGGAGAAACTGGAGGCAGCTAACTAGAAGAGGGCATTTTATGGGATTTTGGTTAGGGGCAAATACTTGGTTTTCTTTGGCTGGTCCTAAGTTAAAAGGGGGGACAAAACTTACAGAGGCTGAGGCTGAGGCAGGTGGATCACTTGAAGTCAGGAGTTCAAGACTAGCCTGGCCAACATGGCAAAACCCTGTCTCTACTAAAAATACAAAAATTAGCCGGGTGTGGTGGCACGCTGTAATCCCAGCACTTTGGGAGGCCAAGGTGGGTGGATCACTTGAGGTCAGGAGTTCAAGACCAGCCTGGCCAACATGGCAAAACCCCGTCTCTGTTAAAAATACAAAATTCCCCGGGTGTGGTGGCATGTGCCTGTAATCCCAGCTACTTGGGAGGCTGAGACAGAAAAATTGCTTGAACCCAGGAGGTGGAGGTTACAGTGAGCCAAGATCATGCCACCGCACTATAGCTGGGGTGATGGAATGAGACTATATCTCAAAAAAAAAAAAATTAAAATTACAGAGGCAGGCAGTCATTAATCCTGGCCATTTGGGGCTGATTGTCACAGGTGTCATTGTGTAGCTTCCTGGACTGTTTGCTAGAGATGGTGGGCCAACTTTCTATCAGACTGACATATAGGCAGCAGGCTGGCTTCCTGGGCTGGCTCCTGCAGATAATGGGTCAGTTTCCTGGCCTGGTTGCTGCACATTGCGGGTCTGAGTTCTATTTTTATACATGCTCTGGCCATTGTCTGTTTGTATATTCATTCAATCTCTCACCAGGAAGGTTCAAATCAAGGCCTCAGACTGTTATATAAATACCAAGAGCAAAATCCTAAAGTAACTATGTCACATCTTATTTTCACCAATAACTTTTTTTATTAGATAACTGGGGAAAGCTGACATTTGTTGAGCAATAGTTCTTGTTCAACCTCCTCATTATATCTGGGATTGGGTTAAAAAAATATATAGATGAATCAACTATGGCAAAAGTTAGGTGCTGAATCTAGGTTGTGGGTGTATGGATGTTCAACTATTTTCTCAACTTTTATCCATGTCAGAAAATTGTCAGGATAAGAAGTTGGGAAAAAATGCTGGGCCGCATTTTTACTTAAACACAGCGCTGACCAGCAGTTGCAGAACATGAATCACCAGCTTGAATCACAAAACCCACAGCTTCATTTTAATTTGTGTATCTACATATTTCTTTGTACAGAGCAGTGCGTAAGAGTCGGGGATCGGCCAACTGTGGCTTGTCCAAGCTGGACAGCCCTGCCACTGTGCTCCATGGCCATAGATGGCCAGCCCTTGCCAGAATGGCTGCCTGCTCCTTGGACCCCACACAGCTGGCAAACCAGCCCTCAGCACTAGGGCAGCCTGGCCCCAGGCCCTCTCCCCAGACACCGGCCTCCCTGTTAGGTAGAATTGCTCCACCTCACTCCATCTCCCTGGCTGCAGCTGCCCTGCCCCACTCACGAGCAGCCACCTCACACTCACCCCCTGAGCTTCTTGGCCATCTGAGCTGAGTTCAGGATGACCATATGGGGCCAACTGTAACACAGCATTTTGATTTGTGTTTCTTCCTGAGTAAATGAATTAATCAACCAATCCGAGTCTACCCTCAAAGTACATCCAGGAGCCCCTTCTCACCCCGTCTTCACCACCCTTGTCCCCCAAGATCACAGCAAGATCACACCCGCCCCGGTCTTCTGGCTTCCCTCTTGGCCCCTCTGTGTGACCCCCACACAGCAGCCAGAGTGCCCCTCTTAAAACTGAGCCAGGCCTAGGTTCAGTGGCTCACGCCTGTAATCCCAGCACTTTGGGAGGATGAGGTGAGTGAATCACCTGAGGTCAGGAGTTCGAGACCAACCTGACCAACATGAAGAAACCCTGTATCTACTAAAAATACAAAATTAGCCGGGCGTGGTGGTGCACGGCTACTCGGGAGGCTAGGGCAGGAGAATCACTTGAACCCAGGAGGTGCAGATTGCAGTGAGCCGAGATCGCGCCATCGTACTCCAGCCTAGGGAACAAGAGTGAAACTCTGTCTCAAAAAAAAAAAAAAAAACTGAGCCAAGCCAGGTTATTTCTTTGCTCAAGCTCCCCAGCGCCTCTCCATGTCTCTCAAAGAAAAAGTCAAAGCCTTAACCATGGCTCCAAGGCTACGTCAGGGGTCAGCAAACTAAAGCCCACAGCCACATGCATTCGATTGCCCTATCTATGGCTACTATCTGTCTACCACGGTTCACCTGCGGCTGCCCAGCACTGCCACGAAGACATCAAGTAGCCCCATGAAGAGGCCAGCAGTTAACACCACACTGCCAGCTGTGTGAGGTTCCACCTTGGAACGGGGGTCCCCAGCACAGGCAAACCTTTGGATGGCATCTGACTCCAAGTGGAAACTCCAGCTGAACCTTTCCCCAGCGCCTGACCCACAGACTCCATGGCCATCATACATTTATTTTGAAAGAAAAATAATGGTTTTTTTCTCATGCCACTATATCTTGCCACAGAACTGTGTATAATCTCCCTCTGTCATAAACATATCTGTATACACATAGAAGTGTGTATATGTGTGCATATATATGTGTGTATGTGTGTAACACCTTATAGAAATACATAAGCAAGAAGTTTGCTTTAATTTACTTTAATTAGTCTTCTTTTCTTTCTTTTCTTGGCTGTATACTTCCCTTTCCTCTCCCATCTCTGTCTTACCACCCAGATACCCTGTCAATAACCTAATTTGTATTCCATCTATTCTCCATATTTTTCCTTTATCCTTATATATAATAATCAAGCACACGTGTGCATATTGATGCGTATATACCTCTACACATATGCATACATAGAAGAATTCAGTTAATTCATTGCACAGTGGCGTCTTGTTTCACACATTTTTCTGTATCATGATTTTCTCAGTCAATGATACCTTGTAGAAATCCCTGTGAAATCTACTGCTCACAGCCTCACTGGATCCTTTTTGTGGCTACACAATATTCCATGCTGTGAGTGACTGCAATTTACTCACCCAGCCCTGGGTGACAAACAGTCACTTTGTTACCAATTTGGGGCCCCATGGTAAAGTCCCTGCACACAGCCTCACTCACTTGTGCTTTATTTCTACATCTGGTTGCCCAGAGTGGGGCTGCTGGCCCGAAGACAGAGGCGTGTTAAATTTTAACAGATGCTGCCCGGCTGCTTTCCACGTGGCCTGATGTCTGGCCCTGGGAAGACCTGAGCTTTTTTGTGCTGTGGACACAGGGCCTTCCAGCTGTGCCAGGCTATCACCGGCCTCATGGAGTCCCCACACAATCAACACAGCTCAGTGTGAAGCCTTCAGCAAATCCATGTCCTGTTGTTTCTCCAATTTTTCTCAGGCCCAAGTACAGTTCACGGGCCGGTCAACACCACATGGGTATAGACAAAATGCACACCTGAAGTCCTCTTTTTTTTTTTTTTTAGAGACGGAGTCTCACTCTATTGCCCAGGCTGGAGGGCAATGGCACGATCTCAGCTCACTGCCACCTATGCCTCCTGGGTTCCAGCGATTCTCCCACCACAGCCTACCGAGTAGCTGGGACTACAGGCACCTGCCGTCATGCCTGGCTAATTTTTGTATTTTTGTAGAGACAGGGTTTCACCATGTTGGCCAGGCTGGTCTTGAACTCCTGACCTCAGGTGATCTGCCCGCATCAGTCTCCCAAAGTGCTGAGATTACAGGGGTGAGCTCACATCCTGCCTGAATTCTTCTTTTGAGTTTTGCTTTCAGAAAAGAAATGTTGCCCATCAGGGTTCAGCAGGGCAAAGGTAGCTTAGACATCCACTCCTGCCAGTTCCTGCCTGACATCAGGCCCCTCTGGTGTCCCGCCTGACCAAAGGGAACTGCCAAAATGCACCTGTGGCCACCCTCCTGAGGAAGATGTTAATGTTTAAATTTGGGAACCTCCAGTTCCCAACTTCAGTTCATGGAGCCCTCCGTGTCTTCGAAAATTTGCAGGGCCTCCTAGGCGCAGGCAACACCTGGCAGGTGCATTTATTAAGTAGTTAGGTCCAAGCCACCCAACAAGCACGTATATGCTAATTACTCAGCTGGCGTTTGAGAAAGTGATACACGTAAGTAGAAAAGAGAATAGTTTTTCTTTAATTCTTAAATACCTGCAATTCCTTTGTAACAGGATGTTGGACACTGCACAGCTTCTCAAACCCACCCACCTGGTGCCTGTCCCACGGTGATTTCCACGTGGTACTGAGCCCACCTTTGCACAGGAAGGAAGGAGGACGAGGAAGGGCTGGCAGCAGCGTCACCGGCCTGGTGACTGCAGGGGAGCCAGCGGTTCCCTCCGCGGACAGCAGAGGGCTCCGCGCTGCCCTCCAAACAGAACCCCTCGCGCAGCCGCGCCACCCCGCCCGACCGAAGGAAGCCTGTCCTCTCTCCGCGCCACCCAGTCCCCGGGCCCTGTCACCCGAAACCCGAGGCCCGCAGGAATTTAGAAAGGGGGCTGGAGGCCGGCAGCCGAGGCGGGTTCTGTGCCGAAGCAGGAGGCTGGCTGTGGGGTCGCCCCCGGCGGAGACGCGGGCGCCGGGATCCGAGCCCCAGGGACCCCATGGCACTCCCGAGACTGTCCCCGGAAAGGTCGCGCGGCCGTCGCCGCCGGGAGAGCGAAGGGCAGGGCGGGCAGGGAACCTGGCCCTGTGTGCCAGTGGGGACATCGTCTATTGGTCTTCTTTTTCTGCACCTTTCCCATGTTCTAAACGGGGCGGCCCTCCCGAGAACGGCCTCCTAAGGCAGTGGGGCTTCCAGCGCCCGGCTGTGCTCCCCAGGAGGGTTGGAGGCTGCAGAGGCGGACACGGGGCAGGGCGGCCCCTCAGGGAACCCAACGCTGGCGAGGAAGCGGGCGCTTGGGCCGCGCCGCCGGGCTCGGCCTTCCTCGTCCCCAAGCTCGCCTGGAAAGCAAGAGCAGGGAGGCAGAGCGCAAGGTGACTCCTCCACAGCCGCCGCCGCGCTCCCGCCTCGGCCCGCGGTGGTCGCGCGGGTGACCGGGCACAGCCCCTCGGGCCTCCTGTCCCCTGCACAACCAAGCCGGCCCCGCAGCCTCACGCGGGAGGAGAGGGGCGCACTTGTGGGGTGCAAGACTCCCCAGGCAGCAACGGGAATGCGCCCCAGAAACTTCCACCAGCACCAGGGAGAGTCCGGACGGCCGCAGCTAGGAGTTCTTAAACGAGGCGAAGAGACCAGAAGCCAAAGGAAAAGACTGATTTTTAGCCCGGCGCGGTGGCCCACGCCTGTAATCCCAGCACTTTGGGAGGCGCTGTGGCAGGAGGCTCACTTGAGCCCAGGAGGTCGAGGCAGCAGTGAGCTGTGAGAGCGCCCAGGCTGGTCTCCAACTCCTGGGCTCGAGCACTCCTGCCCCGGTCTCCCAAAGTGCTGAGATTACAACCGTGAGCCACCACACCTGGCCCCAAGTTCTGTTGTTTAAAAAGACACCACAGGGCTGGGTGCAGTGGCACACACCTGTAATCCCAGCACTTTGGGAGGCCGAGGCTGGTGGATCATGAGGTCAGGAGTTCGAGACCAGCCTGGCCAATATGGTGAAAGCCGGTCTCTACTAAAAATACAAGAATTAGCCGGGCATGGTGGTGCGTGCCTGTAGTCCCAGCTACTCGGGAGGCTAAGGCAGAATAGCTTGAACCCGGAAGGCGGAGGTTGCAGTCAGCCGAAATCGCGCCACCGCACTCCAGGCTGGGTGACAAAGCGAGACTCCATCTCAAAAAAAAAAAAAAAAAAAAAAAAAGATACCACAGAGCCGGGCGCCATGGCGAACATCTGTAATCCCAGCACTTTGGGAGGCTGAGGCGGACGGATCACGAGGTCAGGAGGTTCGAGACCAGCCTGGCCAATATGGTGAAATCTGGTCTCTGCTAAAAATACAAGAATTAGCCGGGTTTGGTGGCGCGAGCCTGTAGTCCCAGCTACTCGGAAGGCTGAGGCAGAATAGCTTGAACCTGGGAGGCGGAGGTGGCAGTGAGCCGAGATCATGCCACTGCACTCCAGCCTGGCAACAGAACAAGACTCCGTTTCAAAAAAAAAGATACCACAGGCCGAGTGTGGTGGCTCACGCCTGTAATCCCAGCATTTTGGGAGGCTGAGGCGGGCAGATTACGAGTTCAGGAGATCATGATCATCCTGGCCAACATGGTGAAACCCCGTCTCTACTAAAAATACAAAAATTAGCTGGGTACAGTGGCTGGCGCCTGTAAACCCAGCTATTCGGGAGGCTGAGGCAGGAGAATCACTTGAACCCGGGAGGCGGAGGTTGCAGTGAGCCAAGATCGTGCCACTGCACTCCAGCCTGGGTGACAGAGAGAGGCTCATCTCAAAAAAAAAAAAAAAAAAAAAAAAGACACCACAAAGAGAATAAAAAGAAAGCAACAAACTGGAAAAAAGATATTATTGGCAATACATATACCTGAAAAGGAATCATATCCAGAATATATATTTTTTATTTGTTTTTCGTTTATTAACTAACAGGAAAAAGGCAAAACTCAAAGAATTAAAACCCAGAACAGATCTTCCTGGAGAGCAACCAGAAGGCCCATTAAATGTGTGAAAAGATGTCCAGCCTCATTTGTTATCAAGGAAATGTAGATTAAAACAAGGACATGCTATTCCACACCCACTAAATCACCAAAATTTAAAATCTCTTGTCAACATAAAGTATTGGGGAAGACTTAGAGAAAAAGGAACTTGCATACACAACTGGCGGGAATGTAAACTGTGCACTGACTTTGAAACACAGATTGGCAGGACCCAGTAAAGGTGGGCAACCAGTAAAGCTGCTTTCCTAGGGCCCTGCAAGCCCACTCCTCTGAGTGTATACACCCAGGAGACCCCGGCACACGTGGGCCAGGACCCACATAGAAGAATGTGTGCAGGAGCCTTGTTTGTAAAGCAGAAACCTGAAAACAATCCAAGTGGCTATTCACTGGAGGGAGCAGGTAAGAAACTGGTAAGTAGACAGCAAGGAAAAGGAATGAATGCACAGGCATGCGTGACCCTCAAAACTGCCTGCTGCAGAGGACTCCAGTTATATATGATTCAAAAAACAGGTACCAGTAAGTAATATTTAGGTTAAACCAATGTTTCTCAACCTTTTTAAAAATCACCTCCCCTGGGCCAACCGCGGTGGCTCACGCCTGTAATCCCAGCACTTTGGGAGGCCGAGGCGGGTAGATCGCCAAGTCACGAGATCGAGATCATTCTGGCTAACACGGTGAAACCCCGTCTCTACTAAAAATACAAAAAATTAAGCTGGGCATGGTGGCTCACTCCTGTAGTCCCAGCACTTTGGGAGGCCGAGGCGGGCAGATCACCTGAGGTCAGGAGTTCAAGACCAGCCTGACCAACATAGAGAAACCCCATCTCTACTACAAATAAAAAATTAGCCAGGCATGGTGGCGCATGCCTGTAATCCCAGCTACTCGGGAGGCTGACGCAGGAGAATTGCTTGAACCCAGGAGGCAGAGGTACCACTGCACTCCAGCATGGGCAACAGAGCAAGACTCCATCTTAAAAAAAAAAAAAACAAAATCGGCCAGGTACAGTGGCTCATGCCTGTAATCCCAGCATTTTGGGAGGCCAAGGCAGGGGTGTGGGGGGGATCACGAGGTCAGGAGTTTAAGACCAGCCTGACCAACAGGGTGAAACCCCGTCTCTACTAAAAATACAAAAATTAGCCGGCCGCGGTGATGGCACCCACCTGTAATCCCAGCTACTCAGTTGGCTGAGGCAGGAGAATTGCTTGAACCTGGGAGACGGAGGTTGCAGTGAGCCGAGATTGTGCCATTGCACTCCAGCCTGGGTGACAGAGCGAGACTCCATCTCAAAAAAAATTTTAAAAAAAGTCAAACAACAGCAGATTTCTTATCTGAAACCATGGAGGCAAGGAGGAAGTGGCAAAACCATTTTCCAGTGCTGAATGAAAAAACTATCAATGTCAACTCCATGGCGAATAAAAATTTCCATTAGGAATGAGGAGAAATTAAGTCTGTCAGGCAGAGGAGCACAAGCAAATTTGTCACCAGCTGACCTACTCCTAAAGAATGCTTAAAAGCCATTCTCTGGGAATTGGACAGTGGCTCACGCCTGTAATCCCAGCATTTTGGGAGGCTGAGGTGGGCAGATCACGAGGTCAGGAGATCGAGACCATCCTGGCTAACATGGTGAAACCCTGTCTCTACTAAAAATACAAAAACTTAGCCACGCGTGGTGGCATGCACCTGTGATCCTAGCTACTCAGGAGGCTGAGGCAGGAGAATCGCTTGAAACTGGGAGGCAGAGGTTGCAGTGAGCCGAGACCGTGCCACTGCATTCCAGCCTGGGCGACAGAGCGAGGCTCCATTTCAAAACAAAAACAACAAAAGTTATTTTCTGAACAAAAAGTAAGTGCAACAAAAGGAATCCTGGAATATCAAAAAGAAAAGAAAGGTGGGGCGCAGTGGCTTACACCTGTAATCCCAGCACTTTCGGAAGTCAAGGCGGGCAGATCGCTTGAGGTCAGGAATTTGAGACCAGACTGGGGAACTTGGCAAAACTCTACCTCTACAAAAAATACAAAAGTTAGCCAGATGTGGTGGCACATGCCTGTAGTCCCAGCTACTCGGGAGGCTGAAGTGGGAGAATCGCTTGAGCCCAAGAGGCAGAGGTTACAGTGAACCGAGATTGCACCACTGTACTCCAACCTAGGTGACCGAGTGAGACCCTGTCTCAAAAAAAAAAAAAAAAGAAAAAGAAAAGAAAGAACAAAGAAATTGGTTTAAAAAATAGGGTTAAATATAATAAGCTGTCCTTATAGTTTTTAAAATCATGTTTGATTTTAAAAATGGTCTAATGTGATGCTCAATATATGTACAGGAAACATAGTCATGTGTCACTTAATGACAGGGATACATTCTCAGAAATGAGTCATTAGGCAATTCTGTCATTGTGCAAACATCATAGAGTATAATGGCATGTGATTATACTGAATATTATAGGCAATTATAACACAATGGTAAGCATTTGTTTATTTAAACATATCTAAACATAGAAGAGGTACTATAATCTTATGGGACAGCTGTTATATATGTGGTCAGTTGTTGACCTAAATGTGATTATGTGACACTAATACAATTATATTTTTAAAGTAAGGAGGAAAAAAGAACATAAATGGGAATAAGCTATCTACATTTTACTTGCAATGGTAAAATATCAGTACCAGTCAACTGTGATAAGTTGCATATGTATATTGTCATACCTAGAGCAACCACATACACAAAAAGTATACATAGAAAGCTAATTGAAAAAAAAAAAACTATATGGCCCTTTCCTCTTGGAAGTCCCCTCTCTCTCTTTTTTTTCTTTTTTTGGTTTGAGATGGAGTCTCACTCTGTTGCCCAGGCTGGAGCGCAGTGGCACAATCTCAGCTCGCTGCAAGCTCTGCCTCCTGGGTTCATGCCATTCTCCTGCCTCAACCTCCCAAGTAGCTGGGACTACAAGTGCCAGCCACCACGCCCAGCTAATTTTTTTTTTTTTCCTATTTCTAGTAGAGACGGGGTTTCACCGTGTTTGCCAGGATGGTCTCGATCTCCTGACCTCATGATCCACCCACCTCAGCCTCCCAAAGTGCTGGGATTACAGGTGTGAGCCATTGCACCCGGCCCCCTCTCTCTTTTTCCTTTCTCTGTCTTTCTCTCTCTCTTCCCTATTGAACCTCCCCTCCCAAACTCCTAAAAAAAAAAACTATAGAGAAATTGTAATGTAGACCACTCCCCTAAGTAGCCCAGAGGAGAGCAAGAAAAGGAAACAGGAAAAGACACAGAAAAAAAAAAAACTACAAAAATATTGGAAATATTGAAATATTAGAAATACAGATGATCCTTAACTCTCTTATTCGAATATGCACATAATAATAACCTCTTTTGGACCAAGCTTCTTGACCACTAAACTTTATTTATTTATTTATTTATTTATATTATTTATTTATTTATTTTGAGACTGAGTCTGGCCCTGTTGCTTAGGCTGGAGTGCAGTGGCATGATCTCAGCTCATTGCAACCTCCATATCCTGGGTTCGAGCAATTCTCATGCCTCAGCCTCCAAAGTAGATGGAATTTCAGCACTTTGGGAGGCCGAGGCAGGTGGATCACCTGAAGTCAGGAGTTCGAGACCACCCTGGCCAACATGGTGAAACTCCATCTGTACTAAAAATACAAAAATTAACTGGGCGTGGTGGTGCATGCCTGTAGTCCCAGCTACTCGGGAGGCTGAGGCAGGAGAATTGCTTGAACCTGAGAGGCAGAGGTTGCAGTGAGCCAAGATTGCGCCACTGCCCTCCAGCCTGGGTGACAGAGTGAGACTCTGTCTCAAAAAAAAAAAAAACCAACAAAAACTCATATTAGTAATTATTTTTAAGTGTAAATAGTTCAAATACACCAATTAAGACGAAGATTGCAAAGGGGATTTTTAAAACGCAACCCAACTATGTGCTACCTACTGACTTCAAACATAACAACATAGGTAGGTTGAAAAAGGAGGAAAAAAGATATATGCATTTTGGTCCATTTTCTGTTGCTTATAATGGCATATCTGAAGCTGACTAATTTATAATAAATAAAACTTATTTCTTATAGCTCTGGAGGCTGGGAAGCCCAAGGTCAAGAGGACACATCTGGTGAGAGCATTCTGGCTGGTGGGGACTCTCTACGGAGCCCCAAGGCAATGCAGTGTATCACACGGTGAGGGGCTGAGGTGCTAATGTGCTCTCTCAGGTTTCCCTTCCTCTTCCTGTAAAGCCACCAGTTTCCCTCCCATGACAAACTATTAATCCATTAACCCATTAATCCATTCATTAAGGCAGAGGCCTCATGATCCAGTCACCTCTTAAAGTTCCCACCACTCAATACTGCCACATTGGGAATTACATTTCAACATCAGTTTTGAAGGAGACATTCAAATCATAGCAGCATAAAAACATTATTTTTTAAAAATCAGGAGTCACTATATTAATATCACATAAAGTAGACTTCAGAGAAAAAATTACTAGAAACAAAAAGCAATATTGTATAATGATAAAAGAATCAATCCACCAGGAAGAAAACAATCCCAAATATATATGCACCAAACAACAGAGCCCCAAAATACATGAAGCAAAAACTGAGCTGAAAGGAGTAGACAAATCCACAGTTACAGTTGGAAATACATAGAAATTAGATAGAAAATCAGTAAGGACATTGTATTAGACCATTTTTGTATTACTATAAAGAAATAGCTGAGACTATGTAATTTATTTAAAAAAATGTTTAATTGGCTCACAGTTCTGTAGGCTGCACAGGAAACACGGTGCCAGCATCTGCTTGTGGTAAGGGCCTCAGGAGGCTTCCAATCATGGCAGAAGGCAAAGGAGGAGCCAAGGTATCACACAGCAAGATCAGGAGCAAGAAAGAGAGGAGGGAGATGCCACACACTTTTTTTTTTTTTTTTGGCTTGAGACAGGGTCTCACTCTGTTGCCCAGGCTGGAGTGCAGTGGCACTATCACAGCTCACTGCAGCCTCTACCTCCTGGGCTCAAGTAATTCTCCCACCTCAGCCTCCCGAGTGGCTGGGACTACAAGCACACACCACCACACCCAGCTAGTGTTTTTGATTTCTAGTAGAGACAAGGTCTCGGTATGTTGCCCAGGCTGGTCTCAAACTCCTGAGCTCAAGTGATCCTCCTGCCTTAGCCTCCCAAAGTGCTGGGATTACAGGCATGAGCCACTATGTCCAGCCAATGCCACAAACTTTTAAATAACTAGATTTCATGTGAACTAATTGAGAACTCACTCATCACCAAGGGGATGGTGCTAAACCTTTCATGAGGGATCTGCTCCCATGATCCAATTCGCCTCCCACCAGACCCCACTTCCAACATTGGAAATTACATTTCAGCATGAGATTTGGAGAGGACAAACATCCAAACAATATCAGACATGGAAAAACTGAGCAACACTATCAAACAGGATTTAACTGACGTTTATAAGACAGCCTAGCCAACAACAGCAGAATACAGTCTTTTTAAGTGCCTATATAATATTAATCAAGATAGACCATATCTTGGGTCATAAAGCAAACTTAACAAACTTAAAATAATTAAAATCATGTAGAGTATATTCCCTGACCATAATGGACTTAAACTAGAAATCAATAACAGAAAGAAAACAGGAAAAATCTCCAAATGCTTGGGAATTAACCAACACACTTCTAAATAATTCGTGAGTAAAAAAGAAAGCCTCAAATAAAATAAAACATACATAGCCAGGCACAGTGGCTCATGCCTGTAATCCCAGCACTTTGGGAGGCCGAGGCGGGTGGATCACCTGAGGTCAGGAGTTTGAGACCAGCCTGGCCAACATGGTGAAACCCTGTCTCTACTAAAAATACAAAAATTAGCTGGGCATGGTGGCAGCCCCTGTAATCCCAGCTACTCAGGAGGCTGAGGCAGGAGAATCACTTCAACGCGGGAGGCGGAGGTTGCAGTGAGCCCAGATCGTGCCATTGCACTCCAGCCTGGGCGACAGAGGGAGACTCTGTCTCAGAAAACAAAACAAAACAAAAAAAATAGAACTAAATGCAAATGAAAATACAACATATCAAAATTGGTGGGATACCTCTAAAGCACTGCTGAGAAGAAATTTTTACTTTGTTTTTTAGACGGAGTCTCACTCTGTCGCCCAGGCTGGAGTGCAGTGGCGTGATCTCGGCTCACTGCAACCTCCACCTGCTGGGTTCAAGTGATTCTCCTGCCTCAGCCTCCTGAGTAGCTGGGACTACAGGCGCCCATCACCACGCCCAGCTAATTTTTTGTGTTTTTAGTAGAGATGGGGTTTCACCATGTTGCCCATTCTGGTTTCGATCTCCTGAGCTCAGGCAATCCACCTGCCTCGGCCTCCCAAAGTGCTGGGATTACGGGCATGAACCACTGCGCCTGGCTGAGAAGAAAAGTTATAGCATTCAATGCTTACATTAGAAAGCATGATAGGATTTATATCAATAATCTAAGCTCTGACCTCAAGAAACAAGGAGAAGAAGAGCAAAATAATCTCAAAGCAAGAAGAAAGAAGGAAATAAAAATAAGAGCAGAGGCTGGGCATGGTGGCTCACGCCTGTAATCCCAGCACTTTGGGAGGCCAAGGCAGAGCCAAGATCACACCCATTGCACTCCAGCCTCAGTGACAGAGAAAGACTGCGTCTCAAAACAAAACAAAAAAAAGCAGAATTCAATGAAATTGAAAAGGGGGCCAGGCACAATAGCTCATGCTCATAATCCCAGCACTTTGGCAGGCCAAGGCAGGTGGATCACTTGAGCCCAAGGGTCCAAGACCAGCCTAGGCAACATGGCAAAACCCTATCTCTACAAAAAATACAAAAATTAGCTGGACGTGATGGCATATGCCTGTAGTCCCAACTACTCGGGAGGCTGAGGAGGGAGGATATCTTGAACCCAGGAGGTCAAGGCTGCAGTGAGCCAAGATCATTCCACAGCACTCAAGCCTGGGTGACAGAGCAAAATCTTGTCTCAAAAAAAAAAAAAAAAAAACAGTCTCCATGCCCAGATAGTTTCACTAGAGCGTTCTCCAAAACATTTAAAGAAGTAACACCAATTTTATACAATTTCTTCCAGAAAACAGAAGAGTTGGGAACACTTCCAATCTCATTTTATGAGACCCTGAAATCACAAACAGACAAAGACAGTACTAAAACATAAATAAATAAAAATAAAACTATAGGCCAATATCTTATAAACTTAGACACAAAATTCCCCCACCAGCCAGAAGGCTCCCACCAAACGCAACCCCTCGAACTTGGACTTCTCAGTCTCTGTAAATGTAAGATACAAGTTTGTTTCCTTCATAAATTACCCAATTTCAGGGATTCTGTAGAAGGAAATCAAAATATTTTACCCCAGATATATTTGTTTGCCGTATTTTGAAATGGCTGCCTCAGGGCCAGCAGACTAAGCTGGCCTTGCAAAGCTGTCTTTTGGGGGCAACTCTTGCATCTGTAGAAAATCTCCCTAAGGCCGGGTGCTGTGGCTCACACCTGTAATCCCAACACTTTGGGAGGCCGAGGTGGGCAGATCACCTGAGGTCAGGAGTTCGAGACCAGCCTGACCAATATGATAAAACCCCATCTCTACTAAAAATACAAAAATTAGCCAGGCGCGGTGGCATGCACCTATAATCCCAGCTACTCAGGAGGCTGAGATAGAAGAATAGCATAAACCCGGGAGGCAGAGGTTGCAGTGAGCCAAGTTTGCGCCATTGCACTCCAGCCTGGGCAACAAGAGCGAAACTCCATCTCAAAAAAAAAAAAAAGAAAAGAAAAGAAAAGAAAATCTTCCTAAATGCCAGGCCTTCCTTTTCTAGCCCTTTCCTGGATCAAAGAGAGATTAACTCACTCTGATGCCTTTAAAGGTCTGAACACAGCCATTTACCATCTATTCTCTCTGAGTTCTGCTACCTGTAAGGCTTCGTCGGCATAACAAGGCCACCTCTGCCAGCCAGTCCTCTTCCTTTCTCCCTCCCAGGACCTGTTTTTGCCAAGATCCAAGCTCCCAATCTTATTGTAACCGCAAGATGGTATGGAAGCTTCTATACCTTATTGGGAGATTGAGTCTTCGTTCTGAAGGCTCCCATAGATACACGTTGATTAAATGTGTGTGCCTTTTCTCCTATTAATCTGCCTCATATCAGTGATTGTTCAGCAAACCTTCTGAGGGCAAAGGGGATGTTTCCCCTTGGCTCCCCTACACTGTTAAAGCAACAGAAAATGGACTAGTCTGGGAGATAGAGACGGCGAATAGGCACGTGAAAAGATGTTCAACACCATCAGCCATTAGAAAAATGCAAACAGGCTGAGCACGGTGGCTCACGCTTGTAATCCCAGCACTTTGGGAGGCAGAGGCGGGCAGATCACCTGAGGTCAGGAGTTTGAGACCAGCCTGCCAACATGGTAAAACCCCCATCTCTACTAAAAATACAAAAATTAGCCAGGTGTGGTGGTGCACACCTGTAATCCTAGCTACCTGGAAGGCTGAGGTAGGAGAATCGCTTGAACCCAGGAGGCAGAGGTTGCAGTGAGCCGAGATCGCACCACTGCACTCCAGCCTCGGTGATAGAGGGAAATTCTTCTCAAAAAACAAAGAAAGAAAGAAAAATGCAAATGGAGACCAGAATAAAATGTCACTACACATTTATTAGAATAGTTCAAATAAAAAATAGGGATAATACCAAATGCTGGCACAGAAGCAAATAAACTGGAATGGAAAATGGTACAGCCAGTCTGCAAAATAATTAGATGGTTTCTTATTGTCAACAAAGAGTCAAACTCTGTAAAATGTTTGAAGAGATTTATTCTGAGCCAAATATGAGTGACCATGGCCCATGACACAGCCCTCAGGAGGTCCTGAACATGTTGCCTAAGGGAGTCGGGATGTAGGTTGGTTTTATACATTTTAGGGAGACATGAAACTTCAATCAAATACATTTAGGAAATAACATTGGTTCGGTCCAGAAAGGAAGGACAATTTGAAGTGTGGGAGTGGGATTCCAGGTTATAGGTAAATTTAAATTTTTTCTAATTAGCAATTGGTTGAAAGAGTTATCAATAGAAAGGAATGTCTGGGTTAAGATCAGGAGTTGTGGAGACCAAGGTTTTATCACACAGATGAAGTCTCCAGGTAACAGGCTTCAGAGAAAATAGTTTGTAAATGTTTCTTATCAGACTTAAGGTCTGCGTTGATGTGAATGCCAGAGAGGTATAATGAAGCATGTCTGACTCCCACTTCCTATCATGACCGGTCTCTCAGATTAAATTTTAGAGTGCTCTGGCCAAGGAGGAAGTCCCTTTGATGGTTGGGGGCCTTAGAATTTTATTTTTGGTTTACATTATAAACTAAACATGTACCTATAAAACAACCAGCACTCACACTCTTGGACATTTATCCCAAAGAAATGAAAACTCATGCTCACACAAAAACCTGTGCACAGGGCCAGGTGTGCTGGCTCACACCTGTAATCCCAACACTTTGGGAGGCCGAGGCAGGCAGATCGCTTTGAGCTCAGGAGTTTGAGACCAGCCTGGTCAACATGGTGAAACCCCATCTCTACTAAAAATACAAAAGAAAAAAAAATAGCCAGGCATGGTGGCACACACCTGTAGTCCCAGCTACTTAGGAGGCTGAGGTGGGAGGATTGCTTGAGCCTGGGAGGCGGAGATTGCAGTGAGCTGTGATCATGCCGTTGCACTCCAGCCTGGGCCACAGAGCCAGAACCTGTCTCAAACAAACAAAAAACCTGTGCACGAATGTTCTTCCAACCTTATTCATAACGTAAACCAAAAATAAAATTATAAGCCCCTCAACCAACTGAATGGACCCCTCCTATCGGCCAAGGGCTTTCTAAAATAAACCTGAAACACTAGTTCAGGCCATCATGGGAGTGCGGTGGTCACTCCCTTTTACTGATTCCAAGGCTTTAGATAAACTCTCAACCAATTGCCAATCAGAAAATTCTTCAATCGGCCTATGACCCAGAACCCCACCCCATCCCACCCACCTCTACTTCCAGTTGTCCCGTCTTTCCCAACCAACGTACATCTTACATGTATTAATTGATGTCTTAAGTCTCCCTAAAACGTATAAAACCAACCTGTAGACTGACCACGTTCTCAGAATCTCCTGCGACTGTAGTGCAGACCATGGTCACTCACATTTGGCTCAGAATAAAAGTCTTCAAATACTTTATGGAGTTCGACTTTCTTTGTCAACAATAATATTCAGAAACCGAAAAAACAACCAAAAATTCCTTCAATAGGTGAATGGTTTAAAAATCTCTGGATAAGGCTGGGCACAGTAGCTCATGCCTGTAATCCAGCACCTTGGGAGGCCGAGGCGAGAGGATCGCTTGAGCTCAGGGATTCTAGACAAGCCTGGGCAACATGGCAAAACCCCATCTCTACAAAAAATACCAAAAATTAGCCAGCTGTGGTGGTGTTACCGGCGGCCGGTATCTGAGTTACCAACGGTGAATCCTGACAGGTCTGCAGCAACCTCAATTCTTGCCTCCTCAGAAGAAAGAATTCAACTGAGGGGCATAAGGCAGAAAAAGAGACCGAGGCAAGTTTCAGAGCAGGAGTGGAAGTTTATTGAAAAGGCTTTAGAACAGGAAAGAAAGGAAGGTATGCTTGGAAGAGACCCAGACAGGCAGCTTGAAGAACAAGTGCAGTGCTGAACCTTGCAGCTGGGACTTTATAGGCTGGCCCACCTCCAGCATCCTGCGCCCCTTTCCCTGATTCTTCCCTCAGGGTGGGCTGCCCGCATGCGGTGCCCTCCTCACCCGTGGGAGGCGAGCACCCACAGTGGGTTTAGTAGCAAGTTGTATGCGTGTCCATCTGAGGCTTTCTTCCCTTTTCTGGCAGACGGCCCCTGGAAAACCATACTTTGCCATCTTGTCTCTTAATGCGCATGCCCAGGCTCACTCGCCCAATCCCTGAGATTTTATTGGAAGCCCTTTTTGCTTCTCCCTAGCGCCTGCATTCGATTAACACTTTAAGGTTAACAGCTGTGGATCAGCAGGAGCTTGTCTCTTTTTGGTGCTGGCTGCCGAATTATTTTGAGAGAGGTATTGTGAATATTGTCAAACCATCACCTGACATTTCTAGTGGGTGGGGGAAAAGAGTCCTCTCCTGCCCCACCCATGCCTGTCTAACTATTTGTAACAGTGGCATGCCCCTGTGGTCCCAGCTACTCAGGAGACTGAAGTGGGAGGATCGTTTGAGCCTGAAGGTAGAGGCTGCAGTGAACCAACCTAAAGATCATACCACTGAATGTACTTAAGGCTCTCTTTGCCGGGAGCAGTGGCTCACGCCTGTAATACCAGCACTTTGGGAGGCCGAGGCGGGCGGATCACGAGGTCAGGAGATCGAGACCATCCTGGTTAACACGACGAAACCCCGTATCTACTAAAAATACAAAAAAAATAGCCTGGCGTGATGGTGGGCGCCTGTAGTCCCAGCTACTCGGGAGGCTGAGGCAGGAGAATGGCGTGAACCCGGGAGGCGGAGCTTGCAGTGAGCCGAGATCGCACCACGGCACTGCAGCGTGGGTGACAGAGGGAGACTCCGTCTCAAAAAACAAAAAAAAAGGCGGCCCTCTTTATTTATACTGTCAAGTTATTTTTGAATTTTGCTTAAAATCTATTTTTCATATGAAAATAAAAGATAACAATAAAAAAAAAAGATCGTACCACTGCACTTCAGCCTGAGCAGCAGAGTGAGACCCTATCTCAAAAAAAAAAAAAAAAAAAATCTCTGGATACACACTCTGGATGCAGTATACATCCATACAGTGGAATACTACTCAGCAGTACAAAGTAGCAACTCTTGATCCATTCAACCACTTAGACTGATCTCAAGGCAACCATGTTTGCTAGAAGAAAGTCAGTAACAAAAGGTTACATACTGTAGTACGAGTCCGTATTCTGTATAACATCTTGAAAATGATCAAACTATAGAAATAAAGTACAGATTAATAGTTGCTGAGAGACAGGGGTGGGGTGCAGGAGGTGAGTGCAACTATAAAGGGTAGCCCAGGGAATGTCTTCATGGTGATGAACTACTTCCATATTGATTGTGGCGGTGGTCCCGTCATTCTATACACGAGATTAAATCACAAAGAACCACACACACAAATGAGTACATATCAAAACTCATGAAAGCTGAATGAGTTCTGTAGTCTAATTACCGGGATGGTACCATGTTAGTTTCCTGAGTTAGCTATTGTACTGCAGTTACATAAGCAGCAACACTTGAGGGAAGATGAGGAAGGGTAATGGCACTCTATGTACTGATTTTGCAACTTCATGTGAGTCTATAGTTATTTTATTTTAAAAAATTATTTTATTTCTTCCATGATGGAACCCATGAGGGAATATCTTCAAACCAGTAAAAATATTTCATAAATGATATCTGACCTTTTTCTTTTTTCTTTTCTTTTGAGATGGAGTCTTGCTCTGTCTTCCAGGCTGGAGTGCAATGGAGTGATCTTAGCTCACTGCAACCTCTGTCTCCCAGGCTCAAGCGATTCTCCTGCCTTAGCCTCCCAAGCAGCTGGGATTACAGGCGCCCGCCACCACACCCGGCTAATTTTTGTATTTTTAGTAGCAATGTGGTTTCACCATGTTGGCAAGGCTAGTCTCTAACTCCTGACCTCGTGGTCCACCCACCTCAGGCTCCCAAAGTGCTGGCACTACAGGCGTGAGCCACCACACCCGGTATCTGGCCATTTTCTAACCAATCGAGTAATATGTTGCACAATAAAGCTACCTCACATCTTTCAGCAATAAATACATTAAATTTGAAAAGTAAAGACATTACAGAATGAATTAGGACCCAGTTAAAATTTGCTTTAAATATTTCTTTGGGGGAGAGGACACCACACTCTTACTCAATGAAGAGAAACATTTTCACAGTCCAGAAGTCTTTTATTTTGTTAACACCTATGATGCCATGAATCCACAGGGAATAGGTTCCAGCAGCTCAGGCTCCTTCCCATTGGTTGGTTCTCACACAGTGTGCTTCTCCGTGTGGAACAGGCTGGCGCTTCAGTTGAACCCAGGCACCTCTCTCTTTGGCTTCTTTGTTTTTCTGATCATTTCAGGAAGTTCATGCATTTCAGGAAGTTATCTCGGCTCTTAGAGTGCTTACTGTGCTCAATATGCACACTAATTCTCTTGGCAAGAATCTTGCCCTGAACTTGTTTGTTTACAACAATGCCAACAGCATGCTGAGTAACATTGTAAACTCTTCCAGTTTTGCCATGGTAACACTTGTGGGCACTCCTTTTTGAACAGTACCCATTCCCTTGATGTCTACAATATCACCTTTCTTACAGATTCACATATACGTGACCAAAGGAAAAACTGCATGTTTTCCAAAAGGCCTAGAGAACATACATCAGGTGCCTCTCCTCTTTCCCTCTGTGTTTGTCATTTTGGCAAATTACTGGAAGATGGTGCCAGCCGAAAAAGTTATAGTTACTTTATTTTTTTGAGACAGAGTTTCGCTCTTGTTGCCCAGGCTGGAGTGCAATGGCATGATCTCAGCTCACTGCAACCTCCATCTCCCAGATTCAAGCGATTCTCTTGCCTCAGCATCTCTAGTAGCTGGGATTACAGGCATGCACCACCACGCACAGCTAATTTTTGTATGTTTAGTAGAGACGGGGTTTCACCACGTTGGTCAGGCTGGTCTCGAACTCCCGACCTCAGGTGATTCATTCTCCTCAGCCTCCCAAAGTGCTGGGATTACAGGCGTGAGCCACCATGCCTGGCCTACAGTTATTTTAAAATAAAAAGTTTTTAAAAGAAAAAAAAATTACAAAAATGGAAAAGCAAGCCACAAATGGAAATTATTTCCAAAACATATACTCGTACCTAGAATATATTTTTACAGCTATTATAACATAGTAAGACAAACAGTTCATTTTTTATTTTTTTTAGATGGAGTTTCCCTGTTACCCAGGCTGGAGTGTAGTGGTGCCATCTCGGCTCACTGCAACCTCTTCGCCTCCCGGGTTCAAGCAATTCTCCTGTCTCAGTCTCCCAAGTAGCTGGGATTACAGGTACATGTCACCACACCTGGCGGATTTTTGTATTTTTAGTAGAGACGGGGTTTCATCATGTTGGCCAGGGTGGTCTTGAACTCCTGACCTCAGGTGATCCACCCTCCTCGGCCTCCCAAAGTGCTGGGATTACAAATGTGAGCCACTGAGCCCGGCCAGTTTAATTTTTTTTAAAGGGAAAAATTTTGAACAGAGATTTCACCAGAGATGATCTACAGGTGGCAAATAAGGACATGAAAAAATAATCTCACTATCATTAGGGAAATGCAGATTAAAACTTCAGTGAAAACAAAAACGTCTATAAGATACCACTATATCTCCACTAGAAAGGCTAATTTTCATTTTGAGAAACAGGGTCTCACTGTGTGCCCAGGCTAGAGTGCAGTGACAGAAGCTTGCTGTAACCTGCAACTTCTGGTCTCAAGTGATCCTCCTGCCTCAGCTTCCAGAGTAGCTAGTGTATCCGGAGTTTGGTTCCTGCCAGTGGGGGTTCATGGTCTTGCTGACTTCAAGAATGAAGCCACAGATCTTCGCGGTATTTGTGGTGAGTGCTACAGCACAGCTCTTAAAAGTGGCATGGACCCAAAGAGTGAGCAGCAGCAAGATTTATTGTGAAGAACAAAAGAACAAATCCTCAACAGCAAGGAAAGGGACCTGAGCAAGTTGCCACTGCTGGCTCCAGGGGTGGCCAGCTTTTATTCCCTTATTTGTCCCCACCCATGTTCCATTTCTGTCCTATCAGAATGCCCTTTTTTCAATCCTCCCTGCGATCGGCTACTTTTAGGATCCTGCTGATTAGGATGTTTTACAGAGTGCTGATTGGTGCATTTTACAGAGTGCTGATTGGTGCATTTTACAGAGTGCTGATTGGTGCGTTTTACAATCCTCTTGCTAGCTACAGAACACTAATGGATGCGTTTTACAATCCTCTTTTAAGACAGAAAATTTCTCCAAGTCCCCACTTGACCCAGGAAGTCCAGCTGGCTTCACCTCTTACTAGGACTACAGTTGTGTGGGCTAATTTTTCATTTTATTTTATTTATTTATTTTTGTTTTCTAGAGACAGGGTGTCCCTATGTTGCCCAGGTTGTTCTCCAACTCCTGGCCTCAAGGATTCTCCCGCCTTGGCCTCCCAGGCACTGAGATTACAGGCATGAGCCATCATGCCCAGCCCCAGAATGGCTAAAATTGTAAAACACTGGCCATACCAAGTGTAGGCAAAAGTGCAGCAAAACAGCAAGTCTTATACCCTGCTGGTGGAAATGAAAAATGGTAAAATTATTTTTGGAAATCAGCTAGGCAGTCTCTTAAAAAGTTAAACATTTACCTTTCATATAATCCCAGCTTCCCATTCCTAAATATGTACCCGGGAGGAATGAAAACCCACGTCCATGCAAAGGCTCGTACATGAATGTCCGTGACAGCTTTATTTGTAATAGCCGGCTGCCACCATGACTTATCCAGGGCTCCATGGCCAGGGCGGGGTGGGGTATATTTTCGCCCTGGAATTCCCTCTCGGGTCATGTGGAGAGCTTAGGTTTACTCCCATCTTCATGTTCGTATTTATGCTTGCACAGAGGGATAACAGGAAGCAGAGCGTTCCGGGGACACCTGGGAGAGGCTGCCTCCAGCACTTGTCCTGCCCCGTCCTCCCGCCAGCCCTGGGAGCGCAGCAGAGATGGCAAGGAAGGTGGGAGCAGGCCCAGGTCCTGCCTCACACCTCCCGGCACCTCCCACCCTTCTAGAGCCAGCTGTCTAAACATCATTTTTCTCATCAAACTGGCAAACAACTTTTTAAAGTGTTGATATCCAGGTCTGATGAAAATACAAAAACAGCACAGAACAAAGGCACTGAAATAGGGTGGTGCCCGATGGCATTGTGCAACATGTATTGTTTTAAACCTTTAATAATGTGTCGACCTTTGACCCATTTAGGACTTTATCCTAGAGAACTGGTTTAGCTGTATATATATATATAAAAAAAACACTAGGCTGGGCATCGTAGTGTCCTGTGCTTTGGGAGGCCAAGGCAGGAGGATCACTTGAGCCCAGGAGTTAGGGATCACAGTGAGCTATGATGGCCCCACTGCGCTCCAGCCTGGGCTACAGAGCCAGACCTTGTTTCTTACAATAATAAAAAAAATAAAATAAAATAGGTAGCACCTAACACAGTGTTTATAATATGAAAAAATAGAAATAACCGAAAATAACAATAATGTAGGAAAATAACTCCCAGCCTCAAATTTCATTTTCAGCCAAGGGGCAGGGAGACTTAAAACATCTTCAGACGTGCAAGGACTCCAAGATACCTGCCATGCATTCTTGTTCACAAAGGATGTCCTTTGGGTAAACAAGGTGGGAAGCCGAAAGAGGGGAAGCCGTGGAACCCAGAACACAGGCTCCACCAGGGGAGAGGCAAACGGAAGGGTGGGCTGGGGAGGGGCGGTAGAACCCTGGCCTCGAGCCCACCGGCCAGGACAGAGCCCACCCGAGGATGGAGGGTGGAAGGCGCAAACTGCCGATTTGAGGTGTGGAGTCGGGAAGAAGATAGAAAGGCATTTTTTGCTGGACCACTTAGGGGGAAAACTGATGTATAGAAAACTGGACATGAGGCCCGGTGTGGTGGCTGACGCCTGCAATCCCAGCACTTTGGGAGGCCAAGGCGAGCGGATCACTTGAGGTCAGGAGTTCGAGACCAGCCTGACCAACATGGTGAACCCCTATCTCTACTAAAAATATATAAATTAGCTGGGCATGATGGCATGCACCTGTAATCCCAGCTCCTCGGGAGGCTGAAGCAGGAGAATCGCTTGAACTCGGGAGGCAGAGGTTGCGGTGAGCTAAGATTATGCCACTGCACTCCATTCCGGGCAACAGAGTGAGACTCCATCTCAAAAAAAAAAAAAAGAAAACTAGACACAAAAGAGACAGAGACAAAGACAGAGAGATTTTACCCTCCAGTTAAAACAAAATAAGTTATTCCAGAAAGGAAAAAAGTTATAGTACACAGCTTGTTTCAGCAGCAAACAACATTTGCATAATTACAATTATAAAATCACTATTGATTTAGCCAAATTGTTACTGTATTTGTCTACTAATTACTAATGATTAACACTGTATTAGTCTCCTAGGACTGCCATAACAAAATACCACAGACGGGGAGGCTTAAACAGTAGATGTTGATTTGCTCACAGTTCTGGAGGCTGGAGGCCCACGATCGATGTGCTGGCAGGGTTGTTTTCCCCTGGGGCTGCTCTCCTTGACTTGCAGCCAGCCGTCTTCTGTCTTCTCCCTGTATCCTAACGTGGCCCTTCTCTGTGTACACCCAAGCCTGGTGTCTCTTCCTCTCATATGGTCCCTTATGAACTTATTTAAGCGTAATTACCTCTTTAAAAGCCCTACCCCCGAAAACAGTCACATGGGGGCTTGGGGCTTCAACATATGTAGGGGAACACAATTCCAGTCATAATAGCTCCTAAGCTTGATGCCATAGGAGGGGAAGTGGGGAGGCGGGAGATGCAGCTGTAGGGGAGCAGAGGGAGTCCTCAGTCTCCACACTAGGTATCAAGCAATGGTAGTGCAGGAGGATAGAAGGATACGCTTGAGAAACTTGGAGGGGAATCCTGGGAAAAATAGCATAAAGAATTGAAAAATATTTGCCTCTAGATGAAACAGAGTGGGTCAGCAACTTGCTGGTGCATGTATGTGTGTGTGTGTGTGTGTGTGTGTGTGTGTGTGTGTGTGTGTGTGACTTTTAAAAAATAGAGACAGGGTCTCGCTATGTTGCCCAGGTTGGTCTCAAACTTCCAGGCTTTAGTGATCTGCTCTCCCTGGCCTCCCAAAGTGCTAGGATTACAAGCGTGAGCCACCGCGCCTGGCCGACTCATTGATATTTTTAAGCACTATTTGACTTTTTTAACTTTCGTGGTGCACACTGCGATGGACATGCTAAAGCCACACCCCTCTCCCAGCCCACCCAAAATAGCAGTAATGAGGCTGAGTAATTAGCCTCAGCTCAAGGGACAGGCTTGGCTGGTGCCCAGTGGCTGGTTCTGGAACAGGAGAGGCTTGCCCAGTCTTTGGGAAAGGTCTCTCCTGACACTAAATCCAGGGTGATCACTGCAGGAAGCCAGGTCCTCCCACCGTGCGGACAAGGGAGCATGTAGCACCCCACACTGCAGGCAGCCATCCTAACACAGAGCTGATGCTATGGATGATGGGGCAGGGAGGCAGGAAGAACCTGAGACCTAAGGACATCTTGGAACACCTGGACCTTTCAGACAGAAGACCGTCCTCGCTCTGGCTTCTGATGTGTAAGCATTAGAATATTTTCTGAGTGGGTGTGCCAGCCTGAGGAGGGCTTCCTCTTACACACAGCTTAAAGCGCCCGAAGAGACACATGACTGCATTCATATACAAAATTGCTAAGTAAAACTGTCTGTTAAAAAGTAGTAGATACAAGGCTAGACGCAGTGGCTCACGTCTGTAATCCCAGCCCTTTGGGAGGCTGAGGCGGGGGGATCATTTGAGGTCAGGAGTTCGAGACCAGCCTGGCCAACATGGTGAAACCCTGTATCTACTAAAAATACAAAAATTAGCCAGGCGTGGTGGCATGCACCTGTAGTCCCAGCTACTCGGGAGGCTGAAGCAGGAGAATCGCTTGAGCCCGGGAGTCAGAGGGTACAGTGAGCTGAGATTGTGCCACTGCATTCCAGCCTGGGCAACAAGGCAAGACTCTGTCTCAAAAATAAATAAATAAATATAAATGAAAAGTAGTAGATACAATATGTCCTACTTTTTATATATATGTATATGTGGATATAGATGCAAATATGTGAAAATGTTAATAGTAGTAATCACTGATAGCAGTTTTTTCTTTTTACTTTTCTCTGTTCATTAAGTTTTCAACATAACAAGTATTACTTGTGTGATCAGATAATTTTGTCACATTCTCCCCCTTGCTTTGCTGATTGTTAACCTTTTTAAGTTTTATAAAAATATATTTTATATTATTTGGTAAAGGCATTATAAATGTGGATTTATTTTCCCAAAATAAATACTGCTAACTCCCATTCAATATGGGATTCAAACAGAAACATTACAACACCAAACTACAGAGAAATATTTCTTATGTGTAGAGACAAAAGAAATCCTCAACAAATTCAAAAATGTGTTCAAAAAAATACAAAAATTAGCCAGGCGTGCTGGCACACGTGTGGTCCCAACTACTGGGGAGGCTAAGACGAGATGATCACTCAGGCCCAGGATGTTGAGGCTGCAGTGAACCGTGACTGAGCCACAGCACTCCAGCCTCAGCGACACATCAAGATATACGTATATAGATATGTACCTGTTTGATAAGAGCCTTGTATCTAGACTATATATAGAACCCTCTCCATTCAATAATGAAAAATAGCCCATTTTTTGAAATGGGCGAAAGATCTGAGTAATTTTTCCAATGAAGATATACAAATGGTAAAAAAGCAAATGAAAAGATGCTCAGCCAGGTGTGGTGGCTCACACCTGTAATCCCAGCACTTTGGGAGGCCAAGGTGGGCAGATCACTTAAGCCCAGGAGTTTCAGACCAGCCTGGGCAACATGGTGAAACCCTGTCTCAACACAAATACAAAGATTAGTGGGTGTGGTGGTGTGCGCCTGTGGTCCCAGCTACTCTAGAGGCTGCAGTGGGAGGATCACTTGAGCCAGAAAATGTCGAGACTGAGGTGAGCTGTGATCGCATCACTGCACTCCAACCTGGGTGACACAGCAAGACCCTGTCTCAAAAAAAAAAAAAAAAAAGCACAGTAAAATACCACTTCACACCCAGTAGCATGGTTGTAGGAAGGCGAGAAGGAAAAAGAAAAAAAAATTACCACTGTTAATGAAAATGTGGAGAAATTAGAACTCTTGAGCATTGTTGGTTGGAATGTAAAATGGTGCAGCTGCTGTGGAAAATAGCATGGTGGTTTCTTAAAAAGTTGAACATAGAGGGCCGGGCGTGGTGGCTCACACCAGTAATCTCAGCACTGTGAGAGGCCGAGGCGGGTGGATCATAGCCTGTAATCCCAGCTACTCAAGAGGCTGAGGCAGGAGAATCGCTTGAACCCAGGAGACAGAGGTTGCAGTGAGCCAAGATTGTGCCACTGCACTCAAGCCTGGCAACAGAGCAAGACTCTGTCTCAAAAAAAAAAAAAAAAAGTTGAACATACAATTATTATATGATCCAGAAATTCCACTCCTAGGTATTTACCCAAAAATAATGGGAAGCTGAGACTCAGATACTGTACGTCAGTGTTCATAGCAGTATTATTCACAATAGCCAAAAGGTGGCAACCATCCAAAAGTCCATCAGCATATGAATGGATAAGCAAAATGCGGTATGTCACATGCAACAGAATATTACTCAGCTTTAAAAAGGAATGAAATTCTGATACATGCTATGGACTTAACTGTGCCCCCTCAAAATGTGTATGGAAGGCCTAACCCCCAATATGATGGCATTGGAGATGGGGCCTTTGGAAGAAAATTAGGTTTAGATGAGGTGATGGGGGCAGGACCCCATGATGGAATGAGTGCCCCATAAGAAGAGGAAGAGCCATGAGTACTCTCCCCTGTGCCAGGTGGGGACACAGCAAGAAGGCAACCTCTGCAAGCCTAAAAGAAAGCCCTCAGCAAACCCAGTCATGCTGGCATTCTGATCTCAGCCTTCCAGCCTTTAGAACTGAGAGAAATACATTTTTTTAATTTTAATTTTAATTTTATATTCTCCAATTTAAAACTTTTAACTAAAAAGTAAACTTTAATGTCGAAAATGCAAACTTGGGGAAGACAGAAAAGATCACACACAAGGCTGTCACTTCACACTTGGAAGGTTGCACAGCAGCTGGGCAGAGGCACTCCTCATTTCCCAGACAGGGCGGCAGCCGGACAGAGACGCTCCTCACTTCCTAGACAGGGCAGCAGCTGGGCAAAGGCACTCCTCACTTGCCAGACAGGGTGGCTGGGCAGAGGCGGTCCTCACTTGCCAGACGGTGGGCAGCCAGGTAAAGGCGCTTCTCACTGCCCAGACAGTTGGCAGCCAGGCAGAGGCCCTCATCACTTCCCAGATGGTGGGCAGCCAGGCAGAGGTGCTCTTCACTTCCCAGATGGGGCGGTGGCCAGGCAGAGGCACTCCTCACTTCCCAGATGGGGCGGCAGCCGGGCAGAGGTGCTTCTCGCTTGCCAGAGGGTGGGCGGCTGGGTTGAGGCACTTCTCACTTCCCAGACAGTTGGGCGTCAGGGCAGAGGCGCTTCTCACTTTCCAGACGGGGTGGCGGCAGGGCAGAGGGGCTCCTCACTTCCCAGACGGTTGGCAGCTGGGCAGAGGCATTCCTCACTTTGCAGACTGTGGGCAGCTGGGCAGAGACGCTCCTCACTTCCCAGATGGTTGGCAGCTGGGCAGAGGCACTCCCCAAATACCAGACCGGGCGGCGGCAGGGCAGAGGCACTCCTGACTTCCCAAACGGGGCAGCAGCTGGGCAGAGATGCTCCTGACTTCCAGACGGTGGGCAGCCAGGAAGAGACTCTCCTCACTTCCCAGACAGGGCGGAAGCCTGGCAGAGGTGCTCCTCACTTCCCAGACAGTGGGCAGCTGGGCAGAGGCGCTCCTCACTTCCCAGATGGTGGGCAGCCAGGCAGAGGCTCTCCTCACTTCCCAGTTGGGCAGCTGGGCAGAGGCACTCCTCACATCCCATGCGGTGTGGCGGCCGGGCAGAGGCGCTCCTCACATCCCCTCAGTTGGGCAGCTGGGCAGAGGCGCTCCTCACTTCCCGGATGGTGGAGAAATACATTTACGTCGTTTAAGCCAGGGTCTCCGAGCCCAGGGCTGTGGCCGGGTACGGGTCTCTGGCCTGTTAGGAAGCAGGCCGCACAGCAGGAGGAGGGAGGCGGGTGAGCGAGCATCACCGCGCGAGCTCCACCCCCTCTCAGTTCAGCCGCCCCGCTAGATTCTCACAGGAGCTCAAACCTCATCGTGAACTGTGCATGCGAGGGATCTAGGTTGCGCACTCCTTATCAGAATCTAACGAATGCCTGATGATCTGAGGTGGAACAGTTTCATCCTGAAACCATACCCTCACCAACACCCCGTGGAAATATTGTCTTCCACCAAACCAGTCCCTGCTGCCAAAAAGGTTGGGGACCGCTGGTTGAAGCCACCCAGTCTGTGGCATTTTGTTATGGCAGCAGAGCTGACTAAGGGCAGAGCTGACTAAGGCATGCTACAAAGTGGATGAACTTTGAGGACACTATGCTAAGTGAAATTAAGCCAGACATAAAAGGGCAAATTTTGTGATCCCACCTACATGAGGTACCCAGAATAGGCAAATTCATACAGACAGGAATTACTAGGGGCTGGGCCCGGCGCGGTGGTTCACCCCTGCAATCCCAGCACTTTGGGGGGCCAAGGCGGGTGGATCACCTGAGGTCAGGAGTTCAAGACCAGGCTGGCCAACATGGTGAAACCCCATCTCTACTAAAAATACAAAAATTAGACGGGTGTAGTTGCACGCACCTGTAATCTCAGCTACTTGGGAGGCTGAGGCACGAGGGGACATGCCTCCTTGAACCCGGGAGATGGAGGTTGCAATGAGCAGAGATGGCGCCACTGCACTCCAGCCTGGGCGATCAAGTAAGACTCTATCTCAAAAACAAAAAGAAGAAGAAGTTTCTAGGGACTTGGAGAGAGAAGAGAAGGGGGAATGATGATTTAAAGGGCACAGAGTTTCTGTATAGGATGATGAAAAAGTGCTGGGAATGAATAGTGGTGATGGTTGCACAACACTGTGAATGTACTTAAGATCACTAAACTGTACATGTAAAAATGGTTAAAATGGTAAATTTTATGTTATATGAATTGCACCACAATAAAATTGCAACCAAAAAAATACATGGAGCAAGCCAGGCATGCTGGTGGGCACCTGTACTACCAGCTACTCAGGAGGCTAAGGTGGGGGGATCATTTGAGCCCAGGAGTTCAAGTCCATCCTCAGCAACATAACGAGACCCCATCTCTAAAAATAATAAAAACATGGAGCAATAATTGACAGCTAAAAAGGGAAATATACATGTTACTGCATAATTATAGTTGGAGTTTTTAAATTGAGATTTTGATTTGCAATTTTTTAATGACTAATGATATTGAAGATCTTTTCATGGGCTTATTGTTCATTTGTATCTCTTCTTTGGGAAATGTCTATTCAAATCCTTCACCCAGTTTTTCACTGGGCAGGTCTTTTGTTTGCTTTTTTTGTTTTTTCTTTTCTGCTCAGTTGTAGGAGTTTCCTATATGATCTGGTATTAATCTGTCATCAGATGTATGAGGCACAAATATTATTCTTATTCCCTAAGTTGTCTTTTCACTCTCATGATGTCCCTTGGTGCACACAAGTTTTTTATTTTAATGAATCCCAATTTATCTGTTTTTTTCTTCTGTTACCTGTGCTTTTGGTGGTATACTGAAGAAATCATTGCCAACTTAGTAGAGTTAAACTTCATCCTCTTGCATGTGGCTATTCAGCTGTCTCAGCACTATTTTTGAAAAGACTGTTCTTACTTTTTGTTTTTTTATCCAAAATGGAGTCTCGCTGTCGCCCAGGCTGGAGTACAGTGGCATGATCTCAGCTCACTGCAGATTCTGCCTCCCAGGTTCAAGCAATTCTCTGCCTCAGCCTCCCGAGTAGCTGGGATTACAGGTGCCTGCCACCATGCCCGGCTAATTTTTTTGTATTTTTAGTAGAGACAGGGTTTCATCATCTTGGCCAGGCTGGTCTTGAACTCCTGACCTCGTGATCCACCCGTCTTGGCCTCCCAAAGTGCTGGAATTACAGGCATGAGCCACCGTGCCCAGCCTGTTCTTACTTTATTTAATTGTTTTGGCACCCACATCAAAAGTCAATTGACCACATATATGAGGGTTTTTCTTTCAGTTCCATCTGTCTACATGTTTATTCTTATGCTCGTACCATACTGTTTTGAATACTGTAGCTTTGTAGTAAGTTTTCAAATTGGGAAGTATGTGTTCTCCAACATTGTTCTGTTTTTATCAACATTGTTCTGTTTTATCAAGAATGCCTAGTCAGGGTCTGCTGAAATTCTATATGTATTTTAGGATGAATTTTTATATTTTTGCAGAAAACAACAGTGGGATTTTGACAAAAATACATTGAATCTTTAGATCAATTTGCAGAGTATTGTCATTTTAACATTACATCTTCCAATTCATGAACACAGTATGTCTTTACATTTATTTAGGACTTTAATTTCTTTCACTAATGTTGTGTAGTTTAGTGTATAGCCTTTCTCACCTTTTGTTTTACTCCTAAGCATTTTATTCTTTTTTGATGATATGTAAGTAGAATTCCTTTTTGGATTGTTCATTGCTAGTGTTTAGAAATACTACTATTTGTGTGTTGATTTTGTATCCTACAACATGGCTGAATTCATTATTTAGTGCTAACAATTTTTGTGGATTCCTTAGGGTTTTCTATATATAAGGTCATATGATCTGTGAACAGAGATAACTTCTTTTCCAATCTGGGTATATTCAGGCACAGTGGTTCATGCCTGTAGCCCCAGCACTTTGGGAGGCTGAGGTGGGAGGATTGTTTGAGCCCAGGAGTTCGAGACCAGCCTGGACAACATGGCAAAACACTATCTCAATAAAAAATACAAAAATTAGCCAGGCGTGGTGGCATGTGCTTGTAGTCTCAGCTACTAGGGAGGCTGAGGTGGGATAATCACCTGAGCCCAGGAGGCTGAGGCCACGGTGGGCTGTGATCATGTCACTGCACCCCAGCCTGGGTGACAGAGTGAGACCCTGTCTCATACACAAAAAGAGTTGGGTGTCTTTTATTTCTTTTTCTTGCCTAATTTCTCCAGCCACAAATTTCAGTACTATGTTGAACAGAGGTGGCAAAAGTGGGTATCATTGTCTTTTTCCTGATCTTAGGGGGAAAGCTTTTAGTCTTACACCACTGCGTATGATGTGGATTTTTCACATACGGTCTTTATCATGCAGGGAATATTCCCTTCTATTCCTAGTTTATTGAGTATTTTTATCATGAAAGGGTATCAAATTTAATCAATTTTTAAAAACAACTGAGATCATCTTTTTTTTTTTTTTTTTAGATGAAGTCTCACTCTGTCACTCAGGCTGGAGTGCAATGGCACAATCCTGGCTCACTGCAACCTCCACCTCCCGAGTTCAAGTGATTCTCCTGCCTCAGCTCCCAAGTAGCTGGGATTACAGGCGCCTGCCACCACACCTGGCTAATTTTTGTATTTTTACTAGAGATGGGGTTTTACCATGTTGGCCAAGCTGGTCTTGAACTCTGGGCCTCAAGTGATCCACCAACCTCAGCCTCCCAACGTGCTGGGATTACAGGCATGAAACACCGCGCCTGGCTGAATCTAGTATTTTTCCTTCATTCTATTAATATGGCATGGCACAGTGAAAGATTTTTCTATGTTAAACTACCTTTGCTCTGGGGATAAATTCCACTTGCCCATGGCGTATAATCAATTTAATATACTGCTGAATTTGGTTCGGTAGTATTTTGTTGAGAATTTTTGCTTCTTCATAAGGAAGATTAGCCTCCACTTTTCTTATAGGATCTTTGTACCCTACAAGATACAAAGCTTTGGTATCAGGGTAATGCTGGCCTCATAGAATGAGTTCAGAAGTGTTCTTCCCTCTTCGATTTTCTGGATGAGTTTGAGAAACAGTGGTACATTAATCTCTAAATATTCAGTAGAGTTCACCAGTAAAGCTATCTGGTCCTGGGAATTTCTTTTTTGGGAGGTTTTTGCTTATTGGTTCACTCTCCTTACTTGTTATAGGTTTAGTCTGATTTTCTAGTTCTTTTTTCCCAGTTTTGTTAGTTTGTATGTTTATAGAAATTTGTCCTTGGCTGTGTCCAGTGGCTCATGCCTATAATTCCAGCACTTTGGGAGGCAGAGACCAGCAGATCACTTGAGGTCAGGAGTTTGAGACCAGCCTGGCCAACATAGCTAAATCCCGTCTCTACCAAAAATACAAAAAAATCTAGCCAGGCCTGGTGGCAAGTGCCTGTAGTCCCAGCTACTCAGGAGGCTGAGGTGGGAGGATTGCTTGAACCTGGGAGGCAGAGGTTGCAGTGACCCAAGATCATGCCACTGGCACTCCAGCCTGGGCAACAGGTGCTATATGGGGAGAAGCTTTCAGGACAGCAGCCTTTTGAAGCTTCTTAATTTCATTCTTGATCATTCTGTTCCTCATTTTCTTTGCCTTCATGACTAAAATGATCAAAATCTATCATTTTGGCTTCCCCTTCTTTGGCTTCACTCTTCTTGGCCCATTGTGTGCCTGTCCATTTTGTATTGATGGTTGCCTTCTGCCAGGCTTCTTGGCCATGCCTCTGGGGTGGGCACTGTGTGGGAACTTGAGGATAAAGTCAGTGAGCTGCATGCATTTAAATGGCACGGCCTGTCTCCTTACCTGAGTGCAAGCTCCACCAACCAAAGCCCTGTTCTCATCAACGACATCTATAATCGCAACCAGCTTTCCAGCATGAGGTCCAGAGATGTAAGCCACTTGGCCAACCTCCACAAAGTGCCTGAACACCACGTTGGTGGCGCCCATCAAGAAGCTAAATCTTCTGATAGAAGGGTAAACAGAAGCAGCTGCCACCACTGCCAAGAGGGCCAAAACTAAAGCAGGTGCCTGTGCTGCTTCCTCAGGGTACACCAGACCAGCCAAAATTTACAGATCCAATTTTTTTGGAGGAGGAGATCAGCACTGCCTACCCTGGCACCAGTGAGATGTTCCAAGAGTGCAGGCAGCCAACCCTACAGCTGAGAAGGGAGGATGGTGGTGGGTCACATATGCCACTCACTCACAAATCAGCAGTGTCTCCCTTCAGGAAGTGCTTTCCTGGTGGTTGTAAGTGTTTGAACAGGGTCCAGAGCTCCAGAATAGTTGCTTCCAGTTGATCTTGCCAGATCAATGACTCAGTGCAGTGACCACCCCCTAGATCTCTTTCACCCTATCTACTTTCATTTAACGTGCAATTCTGGTAAATTCCTTTTTAAAGTCCAATGCGAAAATCTTAGCCTTTTATTTAGAGTGTTTAAGAAAATTAACTTATAATGTAATTACTGATATTTTTTAATTTTGAGTTTGATGGCTACTATTTAGTCATTTGTCTCCTCTGTACTGATTCTTTTGTCCTTCCATTCCTGTCTTCTATTGGGTTGATCAAGTTTTATGTTTCAGGGGAATTTTTTAATTAAAAAAACTTTTTTTTCATTTTTAACTTGTTTTGTAGAGATGGAGTCTCGCTATGTTGCCCAGGCTGGTCTCGAACTCCTAGGCTCAAGTGATCCTCCCACCTTGGCCTCTCAAAGTGCTGGAATTACAGGCAAGAGCCAGTGTGCCCAGCCTTAATTTTTTTTGAGACAGAGTCTCACTGGAGTGCAGTGGTATGATCTCAGCTCGGTGCAACCTCTGCCTCCCGAGTTCAAGTGATTCTCCTGCCTCAGCCTCCCAAGTAGCTGGGACTACAGGTGCCCGTCACCACACCCGGCTAGCTTTTGTATTTTCAGTAGAGACGGGGTTTCACCATGTTGGCCAGGCTGGTCTCAAACTCCTGACTTCAGGTGATCTGCCCGCCTTGGCTCCCAAAGTGCTGGGATTACAGGCATGAGCCACCGCGCCCACCGGCCCTAATTTTTAAAAAGTTTTAAGCAGTTCCATTGTACCTCTTCTTTTGCTTTTTGGCTATAACACTTTGCATTTTTCAGATGGCTGCGCTACAGAAAGCAATATGCTGCCTTAGCTTATCAGTTTCTCCTGCCCTGTCCTCATAACAAATCACAGTAGATTTAAGAAACTTACAACTCCCATCCTTTGTGTGATTGTCATATATTTTACTCTACATACTATACACCCCGCAATATGCCAATGTTATTTCTGTTTCAAGCAATCAATGGTCTTGTAAATAACTCAAGTAAAGAAAAAAATAGTGTATTTACCCACATATTTACTATTTCCAGTGCTCCCTTCCTCCCTGGAGGTTTGAATTTATATTTGGCATCATTTCCCTTTTTTTCTTTTTTGAGACAAAGTCTCACTCTTGTCGCCCAGGCTGGAGTGCAGTGGCGCGATCTCGGCTCACTGCAAGCTCTGCTTCCCGGGTTCATGCCATTCTCCTGCCTCAGCCTCCAGCTGGGACTACAGGTGCCCATCACCACGCCCACGCCCAGCTTTTTTTTTTTTTTTTTTTTTTTTTGTATTTTTAGTAGAGACTGTATTTCACCGTGTTAGCCAGGATGGTCTCGATCTCCTGACCTTGTGATCCGCCTGCCTCGGCCTCCCAAAGTGCTGGGATTACAGGTGTGAGCCACCATGCCCAGCAATTTTTGTACTTTTTTTTTAGTAGAGATGGAGTTTCACCATGTTGGCCAGGGTGGTCTCTAACTCCTGACCTCAGGGGACCTGACTGCCTCGGCCTCCAAAAGTGCTGGCATTACAGGCACGAGCCACTGTACCTGGCCCTTTTTTTTTTCAGCACAGGAAGATAATATTTATTATATTTTAATTAGAAACACAGAAGATAGCAAGTTCACGAGGTATGAATTTTTTTTCTTAAACCAGGCTTCAACAACAATAAAAATAAGTCTGCATATATATTTTGGTCACTATTATAATCTTCAAGGGCACAAAAGCCAGCAGCATAAAGAAACATGAATAATGACTGAGAATTTCTGATGTGCCAAAAACAAAGATCACTGCACTAAACTCATTTATTTTGTTAATATTATTCTTTTATTTATTTATTTATTTTGAGACTGAGTCTTGCTCTGTTGCCAAGGCTGGAGTACAGCGGTGCGATCTCAGTTCATTGCAACCTCCACCTGCTGGGTTCAAGCAATTCTCCTGCCTCAGCTTCCTGAGTGGCTGGGACTACAGGCACATACCACCACGCCTGAATAATTTTTTGTATTTTTTAGTAGAGATGGGGTTTCACTGTGTTAGCCAGGATGGTCTCAATCTCCTGACCTTGTGATACACCCACCTCAGCCTCCCAAAGTGCTGGGATTACAGGTGTGAGCCACCGCGCCCAGCCAATTGTATACTTTTAATCTATACTTTATTCCACTCAATTTGAACCCCACGTAATAAGTCTTTAAAATTATTTACAGATGGTTGTAACTAAAGCAATGACAAAATTTACTACTTGCATAGATAAGACTGATAATAAACCCTTTAACTAAGAGTTGCATATTTTATATGCACTTTTAACTTGCTAGGAGCAACTCTTAAAATTACATCTATAATTCTGTCAGAAAGCACTAAGTGCTTTTCATTTTGCTTACTTTTTATTTATTTATTTTTTTTGAGACGGAGTCTTGCTCTGTGGCCCAGGCTGGAGTGCAGTGGCGCGATCTCAGCTCACTGCAAGCTCCACCTCCTGGGTTCACGCCATTCTCCTGCCTCAGCCTCCCAAGTAGCTGGGACTACAGGCACCCGCCACCACGCCCAGTTAATTTTTTTGTATTTTTTAGTACAGACGGGGTTTCACCATGTTAGCCAGGATGGTCTCGATCTCCTGACCTTGTGATCCGCCCGTCTCGGCCTCCCAGAGTGCTGGGATTACAGCGTTTTGCTTATATAATGCACGCTTGTCATCTAGCACACTAATAAATATTACTCATTTTTTGAAAAGATACACTAACAAATTCTTAAGTTAATGGCTATAGCCCAATATTTTTAGTCAGTTAAAGAACACTAGCAATGGCAAAAACGTTGACAATACAGTTCATGGTCCAGTTCTCCCATCTGATGGTACAGGTTCCATCAGATGTGGTATTCCAAAAACAGGAGCTGGCTGTATGAAAGCCATATGCGCTCTTCTGGACCACTGCACAGGTCACAATATATGTATAAGCTTTTCCCAACTTAACCAGATGTGTTAAGGATTGTTCCACTATGCTTGGTTGATGATGTGATTATAATCTTCACCAGCACACACTCTTTGACAATATTGTGGGCTTCCTTAGCATTGAAGCCAACCTCAGGGTCGGGAGAACGGGTCAGGTGGGGCAGATCCCAGGCCCATTGGAGAGGACCAGGGCTTGGAGGACACTGAACCCCAACTCTTGGGGCCACCCCCCTGGGAGCCTTTTTTTTTTTTAAGCAATTTTGTAGTACTTGCCTCCTACAATGAATTCTGTCAGCATTCAGTTACCCCAAAATGTTTTTATTCCAACTTTTTTTTTTTTTTTTTTGAGACAGTCTCCCTCGGTCACCCAGGCTGCAGTGCAATGGCATGATCTCGGCTCATTGCAACCTCTGCCTCCCGGGTTCAAGCGATTGTCCTGCCTCAGCCTCCCTAGTAGCTGGGATTACAGGTTCCTGCCACCACACCCGGCTAATTTTCGTATTTTTAGTAGAGATGGGGTTTCACAATGTTGGCCAGGCTGGTCTCAAACTCCTGACCTCAGGTGATCCACCCGCCTCGGCCTCGCAAAGTGCTGGGATTACAGGTGTGAGGCACCGCGCCTGGCCCCAGCTTCATTTTTGAGGAATATTTTCCCTGCATGTAGGATGTTAGCTCCTTTCAGCATTCTGTGACGTCACTCCCCTGTTCCTGATGGGAAGTCAGCTGTTATTTTCATTGTTGCTCCCCTACACATCAGGTGTTTTTGTTTTCCTGGCTACTACTTTTCCATGATTTTATCTTTAATTTTCAGCATTTGACTATGATGCACCTAGGTGTGGCCTTCTTTATATTCATCCTGCTTTTAAGGGGAGGGAGTGGTGATTCCGGTGAGGCCAGATGCAGATCAAGAGAGAAACGGTAAATTTGACATGTCGCACTCAGTTCCCTGGGGAGAAACAGCACTCCACGCAGGGCCACTCAGTGGAAGCAACCACTGGTTATGGGGCACAGGGAGCAGGGGAATGTGGGCAAGACCCCTTATTGTGGTTTCCCAGGAAGGAACAGGTGAGGCAGAGGCAGCAGACTGAGACTGACTAGAATAATCTCAGCTGGCGCTGGGCCACAGGGGCTGTTGCAGGATGTCTGGTACTGCCCTGGGGTGTCAGAGTGCTGGCCTGGAGCTTGAGCTGAAGAAGGGAGGTAGTTGAGGGTGTAAACTTGATTGGCTGCTCTAGAGGACTGACTGGCCTCTAGCCAGGACCTCAAAGCTAGGGCCTCAAAACTGGGTCAAGACCGCATTTTTAAAAACCAAACAATTTTGGCCAATATTTCTCCGTATTTTTTTTTCTGCCACATTTTCTCTCCTCTCCTGGGATTCTAGTTACGCATTTGTTATACTGTCTCACAGTTTACTGAGTCTCTGCTCATTTATTCTTTTTCAATCTCTTCTTCCACTTTGTTTTTCAATTTAGATAATTTCTATTAACCTGTCTTCAAGTTTACTGACTTTTCTTCTGCAAATGGGGAAATGGGGAGATGCAGATCAAGAGTACAAACTCTCAGTTTAAAGATAAGTTCTGTGGGGCTGGGCATGGTGGTTCATGCCTGTAATCCCAGCACTTTGGGAGGCCAAGGTGGGCAGATTGCCTAAGGTCAGGAGTTTGAGACCAGCCTGACCAACATGGTGAAACTCCATCTCTACTAAAAATACAAAAATTAGCCAGGTGCAGTGGCAGTTGCCTGTAATCCCAGCTACTCAGGAGGCTGAGGCAGAAGAACTGCTTGAACCCAGGAAGTGGAGGTTGCAGTGAGGCCAGATCGCAACACTGCACTTAAGCCTGCGCCATAGGCCAGGCATGGGGGCTCACGCCTCTAACCCTAGCACTTTGGGAGGCCAAGGCGGGCGGATCACGAGGTCAGGAATTTGAGACCAGCCTGAACAACATGGCGAAACCCCGTCTCTACTAAAAATACAAAAATTAGCCGGGCATGGTGGTGCACGCCTATAATCCCTGCTACTCAGGAGGCTGAGGCAGGAGAATTGCTTGAATCCGGGAGGCGGAGGTTGCAGTGAGCTAAGATCACACCACTGCACTTCAGCCTGGGCGACAGACCGAGGCTCCGTCTCAAAAAAAGAAAAAAAGATAAGTTCTGGCGATCTAATGTGCAGCACAGGTGGGGATGGGTGTCCTAATTCAGTGGTGATAATCACACAATGCACATGTGTAGCAAATCATCACACGGGACACCTGGAATATACACAATCTTTGTCAATTAAATAAATAAATATATATATACACATATACCTACACACACACACAAACTCAGGACGTATCAAAAGGCAATAAAAAAGCATCCACTTATGTCTAAGAAAAACGTTCATAATTATTTTAACATTTTTATTGAATGATTTCAACACCTTGGTTTATGGGTTGTTTTGATTTTGTTTTTTTGAGACAGGGTCTCACTCTGTCACCCAGGCTGGAGTGCAATGGCACTATCACAGCTCACCGCAGCCTCAACCTCCCAGGCTCAAATGATCTTTCCACCGCAGCCTTCTGAGTAGCTGGGACTACAGGCACATACCACCATGCCTGGCTAATTTTTTGTATTTTTTGTAGAGATGGGGTTTCACCATGTTGCCGAGGCTAGTCTCGAACTCCTGGGCTCCAACAATCCAACCGCCTCGGCTTCCCAAAGTCCTGGGGTTACAGGTGTGCACCACCGCACCCAGCCTGATTTTTTTTCTTGATCACGTCATATATTCCCACTTCCTGTCGTGCCTACTGATGTGGTTATATACAGGATATTCTGAATAATATACTATAGACACTCTGGATTCAGTTTTTTCCCACAAAAACTTTTGTTTTAGCAGAGTTTGGTTACTAGCGATCGCCCTGATTCTGCGAAGCCTTCATTTTAGGCTTTACGAGGGTAGGTCTATCTTAGTGTTGCCCTCAGTCCTAGACCCTAGATTTGAGTTCTGTGATGTGGTCCTAATCCTAAGGCCTACACCCTGGGTTTTCGATGCAAAGTCTGAAATAGTTACTAAATCCCTCTAATTTGATGGAAAATGAATTCTAAACTTCTTCTCCCCAGCACATCTTCTGAAATCTCTACTCAGCTTTTCCAGCCTTCCAAGTGTTGCTTTCCATTTGGAATTCTGCCCTGTTTATGTATAATACAGGAACCTGCCAAGAACTTGATGAGACTATACAAGGCAAAGTTGGGGGCTTCTATGGCTTCCTCCTTTCTGGGATGTGCCCCCACACCAGTGTGCAGCGGCCAAGAACGTCCTGAAGTGACTTGGCTCCTGGGCCTAGTAAGCCTGCCACCTTCTGTTTTATTCCCTGTGAGCCACATGAGGTTTCACTTCTTCTGATGGTTCGTGCTCTCCCTCTCTTGCCGGTATCTCAGCAGGCTCTAGTGCTTTTCAAATAGTGTGTGTAATGATCAGGCGTAGGCTGGTCTGACACATGCTGCTCTGCCCTTCCTGGATGCCAGACTGTAATCAGATGTTTAAGTGTTAAAATAAACTCCAACTTCCTTTTCTTTATCTGGATGATGGATATGCTAGTGCCTTCACTTTGTGAAAAACTGTCAGGGTGTGTGTTTATGTACTTTTCAGTATGTGCTACAGACCTCAACACAAAGTTTATTACAAGAAAAAACCCATTTAGTGCCAGCACCCAGTTTAAACCCCTGAAGGGCCTTCTTGTGCCCCCAGGATCAAACCCATTCCCCCTCTCCTGGCCACGTGCAGGCTTCCATGCAGCTCCCTCAAAAACACTAGCTCACGCTCCTCCCCTCTGCCCACCCCTCGCCCCTACTTAGTCCTCAGGCTTCAACCTAAGCACCACCTCCTTGTAGCAGCTTAGTCCTGGTCCTGCACCTTAGGGCCCTCTCTTGCGCCTTCACAGGCACCAGGTGCCCCTCCCCGCCCTCCCCATCATCACACAGAGACTACATCCTCAGTGCATATCCACCCCGGAGTAGGAGCTCAGAGAACTGGCAAAATGCAAAGTCCATGCCACCCTCCTGAGGAACTCTGCCGGCCCAGGGGTCTCATGACACCTTCTTGCCTTGAGGTTCCCCCTCCCACCCCACCTGTTATGCCTGCCTGCCAAGTTCTGCCTGGGGCAGCTCCCAGAGGTTGAGGACCTGGAGGAGACCTGGGTGCTTTGGATCCTCAAAATCCAAAGAACTGGATGCAACCCGAAGCCAGCCCCAGCAGCAGACAAGACTCAGGTAAAGCCCTCGTTCCTCTGTCTGGGTTTGCAGCTTCTGCTAGATGAAGGGGTTGGACTTTGTGCTCTATCAATCTGCCCTTCCTAAACACAAAGGCCAAATGACTGCGCAGTTTTAAAGAAGAGAGGAAACGTTTATTGTGTTGAGCAGACCTTATTTTCATTACAGTACCAGAAAGTTCATTCTCAATTCCCTTCGAATGCAGAGATTCTGCAGACATTTAAAAGCCCAATGCTGTTCCCAAGCAAGGGGCAGCACCTGACAACAATGCTGCATTTAATGGAGCAGGATTACAGTAACATTGGATATTCATAAAGAAGATTTTTAAAGTACACAGTTTCCTTAAAAATTATAACATTTTCCCACCTTTATTTTGTTATTACCACGAATAACTGGTTGGTTGGCAAACATGGTACTTGATAATCTTTTGTTGTCAACCTTAAGTTAATGTATTTTGCTTTCTGCTGTTGTTAAGAGACGTTATGCCCATTTCTCTGGAAATCTCAATGGTGACAAGTAAGGCAAGGCATACAATACATTCCTGTCCCACTGCAATCTTCCACAGCTAGCCTCTGCACTGCTGGGTATCTGGGAAAGACTCAGGAGAGGACCTTTTGCTTGCAAATCCTCAAACTCCTGACCTCGGGTGATCCGCCCACCTTGGCCTCCCAAGGTGCTAGGATTACAGGCGTGAGCCACCACGCCCGGCGCTTGCGAATACTGACCACAGAGTTTAACCTTCATGGGCTCCTTCTAGGAAGCAGGCGGCCACTTGCCGCAGACTTTGCAGTTTGTTTTTATAAATTGTCACTGATCAATGACAGCCTGAGGGAATGGGACCCTCTACTCAATTCATTGACTTCCTGCTTTCTACTGCCTCCCAGAAGTGTCATTTCATTTCTGGATATAGAGAAATGAAAGACCAAAGAATGAAATGAGAAATCTGTATCCTCTAGGCATTTCAGGTATATACCCTGAAATATCAATAACCACTGAAGTTCATGATGTCTCATTTGCTTGAATTCAATCAGGTAATTACCAAAATCCTGATTAAGATCTTTCCCTCACTACCTCAAGGCAGAGAAAACATGAACTTAAAAAAGTTATCTTACCAAACTACACACGACAAGCTATATTTGATTAACTCCAATCATCCCACAAAAATGTGCCCATAAAACAAGTACTTAAAAAACTAATTATTAAAATTACACAACAATGGGACAGGCGCGGTGGTTCACGCCTATAATCCCAGCACTTTGGGAGGCCGATGCGGGTGGATCACTTGAGGTCAGGAGTTCGAGACCACCCTGGCCAACATGGCAAAACCCCGTCTCTACTAAAAATACAAAAATTAGCTAGGCATAGTGGCAGGCACCTGTAATCCCAGCTACTCAGGAGGTTGAGTCAGGAGAATCTCTTGAACCCGGGAGGCAGAGGCTGCAGTGAGCTGAGATCGTGCCACTGCACTCCACTCCAGCCTGAGCAACAGAGCGAGATTCTGTCTCAAAAAAAAAAAAAAAGCAAAAATTAGCCAGGTGTGGTGGCGCACACCTGTAATCCCAGCTACTCGGAAGGCTGAGGCAGGAGAATCACCTGAACCCAGGAGGCAGAGGTTGCAGTGAGCCAAGGTCACACCATTGTACTCCAGCCTGGGCAACAAGAGCAAATCTCTGTCTTGAGGGGGAAAAAAAAACACGTAACAATGGAATACATATATTTAAATAACTGTACATAATACACCCTCCATTTTTGTTACCAAGAGAAAGCTTCCATCAGGTAGCTTTACCAATACATTTCCATTCCCATGAAATGCAATACCACAGTACTAATATTCTATTCAGAAAAACAGACTACAATTCCCTTGTAACTCTTTTTCTTTTTCCCTTGTAACTCTTGAGTTCTTTCTTTTAATCACTCAGGCCACATTAGGGAAGGCCATTTTAGAAAAGGACTGCTTTCAAGTATCTAAATATACTTCTGGAGGGCGGGGGAGGAAGGGAGTCATTTTACACTTGTCACTCTCAGGGTGATGTCTGACTGTCCAAGTCACGGGGTCAGTAGGGTAGGTTTCCTGGCTAAAGGAAACTCTGGGAGTTCTTTCCTCCCTACCACCTGGGCCAGTCTCTTCCCACTGTCCCTAGCTCTTGGCCCTCTACTCAGGGACTTGGTCCCCACAATCAGATGAAAACTCATTCAGGCAGAGCCTTGACAAGGTTCAGAACACAAGGGCTTGACCGGACATAGTGGCTCACGCCTGTAATCCCAGCACTTTGGGAGGCCGAGGTGGGCAGATCACCTGAGGTCAGGAGTTTGAGATCAGCCTGGCCAACCAACATGCTAAAACCCCGTCTCTACTAAAAATACAAAAATTAACCAGGCATGGTGGCAGGCGCCTGTAATCCCAGCTACTCAGGAGGCTGAGGCAGGAGAATTGTTTGAACTTGGGAGGCAGAGGTTGAAGTGAGCCAAGATCGCACCACTGCACTCCAGCCTGGGTGACAGAATGAGACTCTCTTAAAAAAAAAAACCCACAAGGGCTTAAGGACAGCAGAGCAAATTAAGCTCCATTTATGGAAACTTTTAATTTTTTTTTTTTTTTTTTTGAGACGGAGTCTCGCTCTATTGCCAGGCTGGAGTGCAGTGACACGATCTCGGCTCACTGCAACCTCCACCTCCCGGGTTCAAGTGATTCTCCTGCCTCAGCCTCCCGAGTAGCTGGGACTACAGGTGTGTGCCACCATGCCCAGCTAATTTTTGTATTTTTAGTAGAGACAGGGTTTCACCATGTTGGCCAGGATGGTCTCTATCTCTTGACCTGGTAATCCGCCTGCCTCGGCTTCCCAAAGTGCTGGGATTACAGGTGTAAGCCACTGTGCCTGACCGGAAACTGTTTCTTAACATACATCATGCACGTAATCTTCGCTCTCCCAAGAGGCTTTCACCCAAGTAGACAGGCAAGCATCTATGTGTTCAATTCGAAATGCAACAATGACAGATGTACAACTTTACCACTCTTAAAGAAACTAACATGCCATCCATTATTCTCCATGTGGGAAACATTCAGTAAACTTCTAAAACCAAACACAGGACTCTGGCATATCCCCACACCCCCAGCAGCAGGCTGTGACAGGCTTTGATCTCAATCAAATGCCACTGTACACAGAACATAAAAACAGGCTCATGATGCTGCATGTCACTCTGACATATCACATTATTTCATATTACTCTGTCACTTACTCAGAAACAAAAGTCTCCACTATGGCATGATTGAGAGAGAAAATAATTCATTTTATACAAATAATAGCTAAGAACAACATACTGTGAACAGTTTCCAGAGTTTGAACATTCAGCACAATCAATTCTTACTTCTTGGGAAAAAAATATCTTACCTATCTTTTCTGTTACAGTATGCCTTCTTGGAGAAAACATTTTAGTGGTAACATCATTTTCTGGGGCATTCGGTTAATTTTGAAAGATGATTATGCCACATGAACCAAAAACAAAAAAAAACAAAAAAAACTGGCAGGAGGAGGAGGGTCCTAGGCCATTCTGGAAGCAAGCTGGGTTTTGCATTATTCAGAGTCAACTATTAAGCTGACTTATGTTAGAATGGTGACAGATAAGAGGCAATGAGTGACACCAGGACATGCACAGCACACAGAGAATATGGTCTACTCTTGTCTTCCCTGCACAGAATAAACATAAGAGGCTTGGTAGAAAGACATGGGGAAAGGTGCTATGGGGGCCAGCATTTGGAAAGCATATATCCCAGTGACTTGAGTATTTCCTGTTCAACCTCCTGGACGACAAACTGGGAAAAGGCACACTTCCGCCCACAGTTGTGGACAGCAGCAGTCACCTGTCTGAATGCTTCATTCAATGTGAAGATGCAGCTTGAACAAAAGTTTCTTTTTGTTTGTTTGTTTTCTGAGATGGAGTCTCGCTCTGTCACCCAGGCTGGAGTGCAGTGGCACGATCTCAGCTCACTGCAACCTCTGCCTCCTGGGTTCAGGCGATTCTCCTGTCTCTGCCTCCCGAGTAGCTGGGAATAGAGGGTGAGCCACCACACCCAGCTAATTTTTGTATTTTTAGTAGAGACGGGGTTTCACCATATTGGCCAGGCTGGTCTTGAACTCCTGACCTCATGATCCGTCCGCCTCAGCCTCCCAAAGTGCTGGGATTACAGGTGTGAGCCACCGCGCCTGGCCGAACAAAAGTTTTTTAATCTTACTGATCCCATCTCTGCAGCTGCTCTGAACAGAGGGGCAGGGTGGGGAAAGTCATGTCACAGACTGCCCACAGCAGCCATTCTGAGGTGCCTTTTCAGTCTCTTACCCTCTTTCGAGCTTTCCTCTTCTTAATTTTTTGTTTTGTTTTCATTGTACTCATTAATCCCCTCCTCAATTTTTAACAGAATTATAAAAGCAAAGTCAAAAGGTCCTTCAGGATGACTGGGAGGCTTCCTAGGCTAACTTTTGCATTTGAAAATGGAAAAAATAAATTACTTGATATTTGTGATAAGACTAAGATTTCTTAAAAAGTCTGCACATCAATATATTACCTGGCTTAGGAGGGTGAGGGCACAGTATCCATCTGCACCCTCTCCTCATATTTTTTAAAAACAGGCAAAATATGTAAGAAAAGGCTGGTGCACGTTGGAAGACAGAGCGTGCCTGTCTATGCCAGTGCTGCTGTGCCCTGCAGCCTGGCAGATGGAGTCGGATGCTGGGGCCTCATGCCCACTTAGGCCAATAACATACTCAAGACTCTACAGCCCGTTCACCAGCAAAGTATGCCCTGAGGGGCAACACTGGCTGTGGAAGTGAAGACACACAAAGCAGGGACTAAAGGCAAATGGGGCTTCACGAGGCAGCGACATGAAGACAGAACTGGTGTGAGCGCCAAAGGCAACCTGCAGGGCTCACATAAAAGGAAAATAGGACAGAAAGCCAGGAGTTCCACAAGCAGAATCATTTCTGGTCTTACATCTGAGGGCATTTGTAGAGAAAAGTCCAGGGCAATGTCCCCTGGGTCTGAGAGAAAAATCCTACGCAAAAGAGGGCAGACAATGTGGTGCTCGTCTTGAGGGAGCCTGACCCTGACCCTGACGGGCTGGATGCGAGAGGGGCTGAGTATGGCTGTATCCAGTAAGGAAACTGGTAGCAGACTTTTCTAGAAGGTGGAAAGAAAAAGCAAAGACTTTCACAGATACAAAAATTGTTTTCAAAACAATTACCTAGAAAGTTCACTGCGGTTGGGTGGGGAATAAGTGTAATATTTTCATTTCAAATGAGCCATGGTGCTACTAATGGATTATAAAAGACGATGGCCAGTTCTGGTCTTCCTTCCCTTCCCATAACCCCCGAACCTTCCTACTCCTGACATTTTCCCTACCCTCACTGCAACCCACCCCCATCCTGACGCAAAATTAATTTGCCCAGCCACTGCACTGAACCAGCCTTGACACACAATTGTTGGTTGGATTTCAATTAAACAATGCACCTAATGTGTTGGAAGAGAAGGTGGGGAGGGCACAAGGATGTTGGCGTAAACCTGGAGGTGTGTGGACCTTGGACAGAGCTTCCACCGGCCAGACCCAGGGCAGGGTGGGCATCTGCAGTGCAGCGCAGGCTGCAGGTAAACTGAGGTAAGGAAGAACATGGTGGCTCTAGCTGGCCCTGCTTTCCGAGAGAGTGCAGCATGTGTGTGCTCTTGGGTGTGGGCACCAAAAAACTCATTTTCTTCCAGTTGCTGCTGCCATTCCACCCTCTGGCTAGAAGAATGCTCTTTACAGAGTCCAAAGGATCAGCCACTTGGTCTTCCTCTGAGGTACAAATCCAGTAGAGCTTTAATCCCAAAGATCCAGTGGCCACCAGAGTACAGAAGTCAGAATCAAATGCTCAGAATCAAAAGGTGTGGCACTCCTGCCCAGCCGGTTTATCAGCAGTTGTATAGACAGATCAGAAAAAACTAGCATTTATTATAAAAACTGTTTTTCAAATGGGGTGATTTCCTGTCCTTCTCCAGAGATCATAATTCTTCACGTTTCTGAGGACCTAAGGAAAAGGAGAACCACAGAAAAGAAAACAGATGATCTTCAAATTACAAACACCACCAAGTGGGCATGTTTCATCACTGGAACCTATTCTTTGTACCTCCACCTCCATCTTATCTCACTTACTAAATCTTTGGGATTTGTGCTTTTGTACTGTATTTTGAAAGCAACAACTAAATTAAAGATTTTTTAAAAACGGAAACTATCTGTAAACCCCACTCCAACTGAATTGTTTTCACAAATACAATATTTACTTTCAGTAAACATTGCATGCATTTTTTTAGTCGGGATTTTTCTTTTATCATTTAATAGCATCTAAACATTTTCTATGTATCAGTGCAGCTCATTCTTGGATGTTTAAACTGTTTTTAATGCTTTTGGCTTATAAGTAATAGTAAAATAAATTTTTTCATGTATACAACTTTGTTTTTTCTGTTGAATTATTTCTTTCAGATATATTCTCAAGAGAGTAGTTCTTGAGGGTATATAAATGCCTTACGGGCTTCTAATGGCAGATGTACTGCTTTGTAACAAGGGCTATTCTAATACACAAAGCTTCATCAAGGTACATCCACAACGGTTTCATCACCGCCTCCCAAACAAATGGCATTATCACTATGTCTGTTTTCTTCCATGTAGCAGACACTAGTGATAGACTGCTTTAATTTGATTACTGTTTCCTCAAATTCATTTATTATTTGTGTTTCCTCTTACTTGAACAGTGTGTCCATATTCTTTGCCCATTTATCTATGGAAATCCTCAGGGTTTTACTGATGAATCGGAATTAATTATTTTTATGGTTACTATATAACCTTCCAGCTGTGATATTTAATATCATAGTACAGTCCGAGGGATGTATAGGCAAATCACCCAAGATCCATGTTCTGGATTTTTTTATTTTGAGACAGGGTCTTGCTTGGTCACAGGTTCTCTCTCTGTTACCTAGGCTGGAGTGCAGTCGCTCACTGCAACCTTGACCTCCAGGCTCAAGCAATCCTCCGACTTCAGCCTCCTGAGAGGCTAGGATTATAGGCATGAGCCACTGTGCCCAGCCACTTTTTTAGAATTAGTCTAAAGCAGAATAAATCTTAAAAATCCAGAGCCCATGTACATACCAAAACATCACTATGGACTCCACAAATATGTACAATTATTACGTGACAATTTAAAAATAAATACATTTAAAATTTTTCTTAAATCTAGAGCCCAACTTATTAATATTTTAAAAAGTCAATTTCGTATTCTAATGATTTTTTCAAGTAGCTATCATTCAAGACACACACAACAGGGAAGACATTAAAGACTTAACACTAAATTAAATACAAGCATTCCATCTCCATCCCAACATGCTTGTTTTAAAGAATACTTTTTTCGGCCAGGCGCAGTGCCTCACGTCTGTAATCCTAGCACTTTGGGAGGCTGAGGCGGGCGGATCACTTGGGTCAGGAGTTTGAGACCAGCCTGGGCAACATGGTGAAACCCTGTCTCTACTAAAACTACAAAAAATAAAAAATAAATAAAATTAAAACATAGCTGGGTGTGGTGGTGCATGCCTGTAATTCCAGCTACTTGGGAGGCTGAGGCATGAGAAACACATGAACCTGGGAGGTGGAGGCTGCAGTGAGCCAAGATCATGCCACTGCACTCCAGCCTGGGCAACAGAGTGAGACTCTGTCTCAAAAAAAAAAAAAAAAAAGGTTCTTCAACTACATATTTGTGTTGATCTAAATTTTTTCATTCACTAGTACACTGACAGATTTAATGAGAAAAAAACAAGGAATCCAAGAAGAACTCTGCAAAAGGTTTGGTTTATGTATCACAAAACTCATGAACCTAAATAACTATAATCACAATTAAAATACCCTTTCTCCCCTCACCAGAAAAACGAGAAAAAAAAAAAACATAGCAATTGCACTAATAAATACTGCTTAGAAGACCAACATAAAAGGAAAATGAAAAATATATACTGGTTGATGTTAGAATGGAAGGATTAATGGGAGATTTTTCTCTTCCTTTTATCCATTATTCTATTGTCTTTACAACAAGCAGAAATCAGAAATGGAAAGAAGTACTGTCCTAAAGCCAACGGTTTGTGCTGACCTTCTCGGCTTGGTTCTTTTGTCTTCTCTTTGTACAGTGCTCCCGTTTCTTTCTCCTTCTGAAAGCGGATCTGTAGCTGTTTGATCTCTTGGTCGTAGTCCTGCCACTCCGGGACAATCCGCACAGCTGCTTCCAGTTTCGGCTCTTTGGTCATCGGATTATTACACTGTGAAACCAAAAGAACACACTTCAGCTGAGTTGAAGAAAGGCTACATAATAGAGAATTCAAAGGTTCTTGGGTTACAAGTCCTAACTGGACAAAAAAACAATAGTAAGGAACCAAATGATATACTACCAGAAGCAATATGGTAGTGGGCTATGTAAAGCTGTATTTACATCTACAAAGAATGTGTGAGTGGCTATTGGAAGGCAGGAAAAGTGAAAGTCCATTTGGAAAAATTACAAGGCACAGAGATAAACTGGAAGCCAAGGAGTGACTCAGTAGATTGTAAGATGTGAAAACAGTCCCATTAATTGCTAAGGGATTTGGTTTCCTAATGTAAGCAGGGAAATAAAACCAGTGAAATATTCTATAAGAATATTTATAAGAATATTCTATAAGAACAGCCCCAACAAACTATATACTTATGCTTACTATACAACAAACTATACTAATTCTATAAGATAAGAATATTTATAAGAATATTCTGTAAGATAAGAATAGCCCCGACAAACTACACAATTACAGAGAAAGTCTAAATAAGAATCTAGGAAATTCTTAAATTTAGGAATCTAAATAAAAATCATTAATCGTGATTCGCTCACACATCCACTGGATGAACATGCAGAAGCACACCACACACGGCTTACCAAATCAATGGTTTTTGCCCTTTTCTTAGAGGCGTCATCACACCACGTTTCACACCAAAGCCATTCTTGAGGGAGGGATTTAATTGGCACCTGATGAATCATGTTATTGGGCAGATCCTGTTTGGTTAAAACAAAATAAAAATAAAATACATGTATCTAAAGTTCTGGCGATATTTATTTATTTATTTATTGAGAGATGGGGTCCCACTCCGTCACCCAGGCTGGAGTGCAGTAGTACGATCTCGGCTCACTGCAGCCTCCACCTCCCAGGTTCAAGAGATTCTCCTGCCTCAGCCTCCTGAGTAGCTGGGACTACAGGGGCCCGCCACCATGCCTGGCCAATTTTTGTATTTTTACTAGAGATGCGTTTTGCCATGTTGCCCCAGGTTGGTCTCAAACTGCTGAGCTCAGGCGATCCACCCACCTTAGCCTCACAAAGTGCTGAGACTATAGGCATGAGCCACTGCACCCAGCCAGTTCGTGTGGAGACAAACGCATAGAACACCAGTGATGTACAGCTGCTCGTTACAGATCACATGCCAATCACAAATGTTTAAAATGGAAAAGGTCCTTACCAATGCCTTAGAGAAGTTATTCAAAACTACACATTTTAGAGGATCCATAAAACATCTATCTGTCCATAATAAGCAACTGAAAAGCTTTGGCTTAAAACTTACAAACAGCCTGCACCTAACCCTCCCTTCATTAGGGCAATCCTAAGAAAAATACTCCTACTGACTTCTGAAAGTCAACTAAATAGAGTGGTGGTTTGTAAATTTTGCAGGCTTCTGTCTAGGAAGTTCTGAATCTACCTTGTCTATTGAGACTTGCTCCCAAATAGATGACATTTTTTCTAGCCAATTCTACCCTATGCTTTAAACCTTTTTCCTGTGGAGTCCTTCTGACTTTGCCACAATAAAATGTCCCATTGTCCTAAGACTTACATGGAACAAGGAAATGTACAGAAATGATTGACTGCGATACTTGTAAAGAATGTTCCACGATGGTACAAAAATAAATAGATGATACGTCTCTACAAAACCCTGCCAACAGACTAAAATTTAAAAATAGCTGCTGAAGTGGGTAGATCGCTTGAGCCCGGGAGTTCCAAGACTGGCCAGGGCAACATGGCATCTCTATAAAAAATACAAAAAATTAGCTGGGCCTGGTGGTGTGAGCCTGTCGTCCCAGCTACTCAGGAGGCTGAGGTGGGAGGATTGCCTGAGCCTGGGAGTTCGAGGCTGCAGTGAGCCATGATCGCATCACTGCACTCCAGCCTGGGTGACAGAGTGAGACCTTGTCTAAAAAAAAAAAAAAAAAAAGGCCAGGCACGGTGGCTCACGCCTGCAATCCCAGCACTTTGGGAGGCCAAGGTGGGTGGATCACCTGAGGTCAGGAGTTCAAGACCAGCCTGGCCAACATGGTGAAACCCTGTCTCAACTAAAAATACAGAAAAATTAGCTGGGTGTGATGGCACGCCCCTGTAATCCCACCTGCTCGGGAGGCTGAGGTTGCAGTGAGCTGAGATTATGCCACTGCACTCCAGCCTGGGCTACAAGAACAAAGCTCCATCTCCAAAAAAAAAAAAAAAAGAGAAACAAATACTGTTGGGTGATACCATTTTTGAACTCAAATTATTCCCCAAAATAATTCTGCAAAAACAACGCCTGACACACTACAGAAGATAAACAAATATGTGATAGACAGTATGAACAAAAGAATAACAGAAATAATACAACAGAATCACATCCATAGTAGCTCCATAAATTAGAAGACACCAGGTATTACACAAATTTTAAAGTAAGTAGAGCCGGGCACTGTGGCTCATGATTGTAATCCCGGCACTTTGGGAGGCCAAAGCGGGCGGATCACTTGAGGTCAGGAGTTCGAGACCAGCCTGGCCAACATGGTGAAACCCTGTCTCTACCGAAAATACAAAAATTAGCCAGGAGTGGTGGTGCGTGCCTGTAATCCTAGTTACTCAGGAGGCTGAGGCAGGAGAATCACTTGAACCCGGGAGGTGGAGGTTGCAGTGAGTGCAACCCAGAGCATGCCACTGCACTCCAGCCTGGGAAACAGAGTGAGATTCTGTCTCAAAACAAACAAACAAAAAAGTTTACCTTTTATTATTCCATTGAGATAGAGGAGAAGAAAATGAGCAAATCAAACTAGTGTTTATGGATACATGCTTAAACAGTAAATCTATAAAGAAACAAAAATGATTACCATAAAAGTCGTGATGCTAGACACTTTTGTTAGGGAGGAAGGATGGCTTCTGGGATGCTGATAATGTTCTAGTTCTTGAACTAGGTTGTGGTATCTGGGTATTTGCGTCATAATAATTCCTGGATGTATGTGAATATGTATGTATGTTTTTTGTATACTTTTCTTTATGGATGCTACATATCACAATAAAGGTTTAAAAACATTTAAGTAGACTTAAGCAAAATAAAATGCTTAAAATATGTGAAATACGTATCCAAAACCCTTAAACTACAATCTCACCTCTGAAAAATGCTTAACATTAACAAACAGTAATTTAGCTAGCCTTGAAACACATCATGGTTTCTGACATAGAAAAAGGGGAAGCTGTGATACTATACTGTGATTCTATACTACGAATCCTGAGCTATTTAGTTCCTACAGCAGAAAAACAAACTGACCCTAGTAGGTAGAGAAACAAACCTATGAGATTAGTTTGAGTACAAAATACAAAGATATGCTAATGGTTCAGAGAGGCAGCATTCTCCTTCCATCTCTCTCCCCAGCCAGCATCAAATCTATGACATTTTTCATGGTGATATGTCTTGAGGGCAGATAAAAATCTCTCTCTCAAACACACACACACACACACACACACACACACACACACACACACACCCCATAAAAAAACAAGACGCCATCCTGTGAGGAGAGGACTGAAGACACAAGTAATACTTCATTTTCTGATGCAACACTGTATACCCGTCACTCACAGTTAACCATAAAAAATGGACACTTACTTGATCAAGATTTGAAAGGCTGTTAGGGTCCTGACTCAGACCTTGGTACTGTCCCCTGAGTCTGTCACCAGCAGCTATTTTCCTAAACTTCTTCAGATCCACAACATATAGTGCACTGAATAAAGAAGACCCGCTTGTTACAACCAACCACAGATTACGACAGGAAAACTAAACCCAGTGAATAATGGAACAGGCCACTAGCCAAATATTCTGGCTTTTCTTTGAAAAGGTATGCTGCAGCCCTACAGTGGAGTTAAAGTGTGCTACTTTAAAGATCTCTAAGAAAGTCACTGCAAAATCTATACTGTGCTATGCTTTTGTTACTGTTCTGTATTTGCCATCCGAAAGAAATAATCTCAGACCAAAGATTTCTAGCATATGCGGCAGTAACAAAAGCCATAGTAACTGATAAACAACCATTATTCAATGATATCCTGATGATGTCTTCAATGTTACAGGGGGGGAAAAACCCCAGAGTGTTACAGTCCTTACAGTTCTTTTGGACCAGGAATGTAAAGAATGAAGCCACCATCACTAAACCCCAGCAGTCATCTCTGCATGTGCTGCTTCCTACACGTTCCTCTTCCCTGCACATCTTCAAATCACACTTTTCGCAGAGAAGAGAATGGAGTGCTCATTAGAAATGTAACAACACACACACTGTTTGACTTAAAGGTCTACCTCTAGGAATTTATCTCACAAATATATGAGATACGAAAAATTATTTAGTAGATTATTCATTGCAACATTGTAGGTCACAGGAAAAACTATAAATAACACTCACACACTGGAATAATGTGCAGCTATGAAAAGGAATCAGGTCTCTCTCTATTCACTGAGAAGATGTATATGACATTAAGTAAAAAAAAAAAAAAAAAAAAGCCAAGTTACAAAATGTATAAATAGGTAGCATATTTTGTGTAAAAAAAAAAAAAGAATACACATTCACAGCTGTTTCTGTAAGAATTAAGAAAATCTGGAAGGATAGACAGTCAATAAGTTGGGAGGTTATCTGCTGTGAGAACAGGAACTGAGTAGGAAAGAGAGAGACAGGATTAGGAAGTTTTTTTTACACTGTATTTTTTTTTTTTTTTTTTTTGAGATGGAATCTCACTCCATCACCCAGGCTGGAGTGCAGCGGCGTGATCTCAGCTCACTGCCACCTCTGCCTCCTGGGTTCAAGTGATTCTCCTGCCTTAGCCTCCCGAGTAGCTGGGATTACAGGCACCCACCACCATGCCCAGCTAATTTTTGTATTTTTAGTAGAGACGGGGTTTCGCCATGTTGGCCAGGCTGGTCTTGAACTCCTGACCTCAGGTGATCCACCTGCCTTGGCAACCCAAAGTGCTGGGATTAAGGCATGAGCCACTGCACCCAGCCACTGTGTATTTTTTATCATTTTTATTTTTCAACCATACCAATGTATTACCTATTCACAATTTTAACCACACAAAATCAATTTTAAGGAAAACCCCATAACAGAGTTAGGAGTGCTTCTTTTCAGTACCTGATATGATACTTTCGCCCGGCTAAATGACTGGCCCAGTACCCTGACTTCCAGAACCTGTAGCCGTCCATTTCTCTTCGGCTGTCACAGAAAGGAGTGTAACCATAAGGAGCACCATCCAAATTGAAATCTCTTAACTCTTTCAGATCTGTTCGTACAATCTGGAGAATATCAAAAGTCATTTGTTAAGCAACCATGCAGACAGCTCTAATGCGGTTTCCTTCAGATACAGAGTGGCTCGCTTAAGGCAGCATGGAAGGCTGCTCCGTGGTTAGTGGCACAGGCACTAGGGCAGATGCACTTTGATTTCTTCACTTATTACCTGGTTGACTCACTAACATGTAAGACACTTAGCAAGGTGTGTGGGAGTAGGAATAAAACAAATTTCAATTGCTTAGCCTTTCTGTGCCTCAGTTTCTTCATCTGTAAAATGGAGATAATGACAGTACCTATGTCACAGGGTTGTTGGGAGGATTATGTAAGTTAACATATGGATGGACAGATGTAGAATAATGCCTTGCCCATCGTAAGTACTCAACAAGGATTAAATGTGGCTATGCTACAATCAGGAAGGCACACTTCAGGCTAAGCCAGTGGAAGAGAATTCCAAAGAGGTGAGTGAAGTCTCTGTCCCAGTGACTTTCACACACATTACATCCTTCCACTCAGGTGGCTGACCTGGGTTTCCGCCCGCTCGGGCTGAAGTGGAAGGCTGTGGGCAGAAGTACACTTATGCTGTTTGAGTTTGTATGCTCTAAAATCACATGTTCCCTTTCATTAAGTCAAACCCTGACGGCCGGAAGAATATCCGGAGGTTCCCTACTGCCAAAGCCATGTATCCACTTAAGCTTCGTCTATTACCCATGACAGTAACTCCTATCTTTTGGGCAGATAATTAGAGATGATGGCAAGCACTGCTAAATGTTAATTTTCTAATTTTTAGTTTTCATGTTAAATGAATTAAGTCAGATACAAAACTGTACACATTATGTTATCACAATGATGTTAAAAAGACAGAGAAAAAGATGTAAAGGAGATAAGCTAAATGCAAATTTAGAAAGTGATGACATCTATGTGATACATATTTTCATATTTTCTAAATGTAAAATAAGCATGTCCTTTTCCATAAGTGGAAAAAACAGCATTTAAAAAGAAGCAATTTGTTGCTTTTAATACAAACTGTCAAAACTTGGCCTTTAAGGGCCTACCTGATCAGCATCCACAAACAGGAACTTGTCAACAACTAGTGGGAAAAGTACATCCAGGAAGAGGATCTTGTAACCCCAGATGATACGCTGTTTTTCAGTCTGTTGATGAAGCCACCGGGGCCATTTGTACTGAACAAGCTCATACTGGAAATTGTATTCATTTGCCATGTAAGGTATAAACTCCTATTTTTAGACATGGGAACAACAAATCATCATTTCTTCTGATTAAGAAAACTGCTTTCATAATGTAAGCCAACCACCATGACACAGGACAAATAAAACACATTTACCAAAACAGCGGTCTTACAAAAAGACTGGCCCTGACCCACTCATGACTACATAGAAGAACAGATATAAACCTCTGTCAAATCCCCGTTTCTTTATGACTTCTGGTCACCACATAAAACGACAGAATGTTCAAGAGAAGGATTTTAGATGTATATCCCTCTGTGTGTGTTTTTACAGCACATGAACTTTAAGTCCATTTGTCTAAACTTGATTTCAGTAAGGCATTTACTGAGCTTGATGACAAGACTTCCTCAAGGCCAGATCTAACCCAGGGAATAACACTGCAAAGCCAGAACTCTGGACAAATGTGTTGCCCTTTTTGAATAAGTCTTTCAGATTCTAAGTACAAGCACCTTTAGGCGCCAGCAGTAAAGTGCTTATCAAGGAGAATGGTTATTGAATATATTAAAAGTCACTTAGTAAATTCTACAAGAAAAAAAAAGGATGCAAATAAATCAACTTAGATGACAAATACTGACTGATATAAGTAATGCAGAAAACATTCCAAGTACGTGTTTTGTTTTGCACAGAGGAAGCACTACTTCCATACATCATCTAGGAGTGGTTCATGCTAACACCAATCATTCTCTTCAATGTAAACCATCGCTGTGCTTTCTAAATTAAAGCAAGCATGCAGGCTTCAGAGGAAGGAAACGTTATCTCAGTAAGACACTGCTCCTAATAACAACAACAAAAGACTCTCCTACTATATTATCCAAGTTTTTAAACACAATTTAACTGTTTCCTTCAAATAGACCAATCTGGAAGAATAATCAAAATAAAAATACGCAACCAAATTAGGGTATCTTAGTAAATGGAAAATTTGCTAAAGTATACAGATAAAACAAAAGTCATGAAAAATAAACAGTAAATATCTCCTTAATAAGAATGTTTTCCCTTTCTCTGTGAAACAAACCTTAAATGTGGGGGACAAGTAATTCTTCAAGAACCAGAATTTCACAGGAGTCTTGGTATTCTTCAGCACGGATAGCATCATTATGCTGCCAAACAAAAGCAGGTAATTAATAACAGCTTTCCAATGTTATTTAACCTCAACATTATGTAGAGTCAATCACGAGACACCTAAATGCTCTTTATGGCAGAGCTAACTAATGGCTCAATTAGGCCGAGGGAGACGCTCAGTGATGGAAAATGAAAAATTGTACTTACTCCAACTTATGAAGTTATCACTAAAGAGAAGGGGCATTCCTCACCTATAAAACTACACTTAACTGACAGAGGCAAATGTTTTAATTCTGTTACACCTCTAAATAAACTGCTTCATGAACTGATATATTAGTTATGGTCCAGATGAACCCTGGAAATTGGGGTAACTGACATCACTCTCCAAAACTCCTATCACATGACATCAGCATCTGGTGCTAAGGGAAGAATGTGTAACCACAGCGCCTCCTGCAGCCTACACAGAGGCCCTGCTTCAGAGAGGAAGGCTACCAGCTCTGGCCTCCTTACTCAGAAAACAAACCCACATTTTTGAATGGAGGAATTTAACCAAATTCGGTTGTTATTATTGTCACTATTTTAGGTAGGATATTATTTCTTGGAAATAAGAGGTCTAAAAATGAGACAAATGACATTTTGATTTTCTATACTAGATCTGTAGTGAAAAATTAAGAGTGAACAGAGCCCTGGCAATGAGAAAAGTGACTCTCAGGCCTTCCTGACAGTGCCTCTGGTGACCACTACATCAGGCAGCCCTAGCCCGTGGCCTCTTCTGGCTCTAGCTCTGTGACCTTAGACAAGTCCCTTCACACTCGGGGCCTCAGCCTGTTTATAAAATAGAAGTGTTCACATGTAAAAACTAAGGTCTCTCCTGGCTCTAAAATCCTGTGAATCTTTAGAAGGCAGTGAAGTATTCCACGGTTCTGTTCTCATTCTATTCTCTATGTCAACCTCCTAATCTCTGGGTTAAGCAATGTTTGGCAGGCAGTAAACAGTACAGTCTATGAATGTGTACAGTGACGTTAAAGGGCTGCAGCCTTGTAATATCCAGAAGCACTCACTACATAGTTCAACTTCACAGAGACAGCGGGATCAAAACAAATCCAATGATAAATGGCAAGCCAGTCACAATGCTCAGAGTGCTTCAAAGACACAGGAGTATAATGAGCAGAATCCCACAAAACCTTTCCTCTCTAAATAAGAACACTGACCAATTCATTCATATATAATGAAATAATCAACAAGACTGACCGAAGAAATCTTTCGTAGAGATGACCAGATGCAACGGAGAAAATATTAATTATGTCATCTTTATCTTGCTTCACTTCCTCAGTCTTCTGTCCTCCTGTAAAGCCCCTATAACAATAAGGGTAAAAAAAAGACCACTTGAAACACTGGTACAGATAGATACACAGCCTTTGAAAGTAAGAGGAAAGAGACTGCGCTTCCCATCCTTCCCTAGCGGGTGAGCTGCAGCAGGAGTGGTTATGAAGCTTCCCTCACACCCTGGAGAGACCACAAGACTGACAAAACCAACCTATGGGAAAACAAAAAGAACGTTCACTCTCCGACAGTGTTGTTTTAGGAAGAGACTGAACACAGGCTGCACCAGAATGCAACTTACACAACGGGAAGTAAACTGAGCAGGGAGCAGTCAAATTTCCAAATAGCAGGTACAGGCAATGAGAGTCACAAAGTATGGAGCAGAAGTAACTTCCCCACTAGGAGACATGAACCTCTTTTGGATTAATCGAGTAGAAAATACTCATCTATGCCAAATATAAGTGTGAGATGTAGCTGCACAAAGTAGAATGTGAAAGGCCCAGACAGAATCACAAGATGCAAAAAGGAGGGATGGATGGTGCTTATATCTCAGTTTTTCCTTAAAAACATAACTCTTACAATGTCAACTTACCATCTGAAGGAATCCCAAAATCCAGATTCATTCTCACTCGTTCCATCACTCAGCAAGTCTTCGTTCACCATATCTGCCTTCTTCTGAACCTGCAATCAAATGTGATAAACCTTACTACCAGTATGTCTCATAGGCATAAAACTGCCTCTCACTGGAAAAACACTGTGAGCCTGTCATCAATAGGGAATTATCAATCAATTCTCTCACAAACAGGCACAACCCCACCCAGAGTCTAGAAGGATTCAATAGAAGTATCTTCACCAGGACATTCACATCATAATCTTATGTGAGGAGACAGCAACCTCTTTTAATTAGATGTACCCCATTTTCAGCTTGCAACATAGGCAAAGAGCCGCAAACTCAACTGTGCAGTGAAACCAGAAGCACGATTCAATGAGTCAACAGCTAGTTCCAGGGAAGAGTGTGGCTGCTGGGGGCTCTAGCTGTTGGGAGGGAGGTATTTCATGTTATGACCAGTTTTCAGGATTCACTAGCACAAACAGGGGTTTCTTCTTGGCAGCACAGTGACCATTTTTCTGCTCAACAATGGATGGCCTATTTTAGGTTTCACTGTGTGTAATGATTCTTTCTTCCAGAATATACTGTACTTGAATTTAAGGCACTAAGAGCTTCAACATTCAGAGAATGGAAAGTACAAGTCAAAAGAAATTAAATAGGACTATCATTTTATTATTGTTGAAAATTTCCATTGCCAGTTCCCCCAATATTGAGAAAAGAATCATCAACAACACTATGAATTGTGGCTATATAAACAACATAGCATCTATGAGAATATTTTATATAAGATGGGACATGTTCTGCACACCGAGATTACCCAAAAGGTACAATCTTTCAGTTGAGGGAAGCCACAAACTCACAATTACAAAGACATTTTGCCTTAAAGCAGTATCCCTATAATTGCCACAGCAAATTCCAAAGAGACTCTTGGGCTGGTTCCAAGATACATATTTTTAAATAACAGCTGTCCAATAACAGAATGCCACTACTTTTACCAAACTCACCTTCACTTTAATAATTTTGCTTTTGAAGTTGTTGAGGACGATAACCACCTCATCAGCATCAGGGGGAGAATCGGTGCCATCGTGGCTTTGCGAGAAAAGAAAGATCAATATTACAAGGCACAATTCTCAAAAGGCAGCAAATGCTCTCAGAGCATCTGAGTCCATCATCCTTCTCATAAAGGAGTTTTCCAGATCCAGCTATCTTCTTGCTCCTTAAGCTCCTTCGAGCTGCACAGAAGCACGTGTTGAAATCTCTCTTTATATAAGGTGCATGCCCAAAACTCCTTTGTGAGTCCTCTTGCAAATTACCCATCACGTAGTGAGAGGCACCCATGTGTGGTAACCACATGGTGAGTACTAAACAACCGCCTGTGTTCACAAGCTCTGAGCCAAGCACAGAGCCTTCGATAAAGGAATGCAGGGGAACAGGCCCCCCTGAACCATTATTGGAACCGCACTGCCTCCGCTCTTTTTTTTTTTATTTATTTATTTTTTTGAGACAGAGTTTTGCTCCGTTGCCCTGGAGTGCAGTGGAGCAATCTCGGCTCAATGCAACCTCCACCTCCCGGGTTCAAGTGATTCTCCTGCTTCAGCCTTCAGGTAGCTGAGTTTACAGGCACCCACCACCATGCCTGGCTAATTTTTGTATTTTAGTAGAGACAGGGTTTCACCATAGTGGCTAGGCTGGTCTCAAACTCCTGACCTTAAGTGATCCACCCTCCTCGGCCTCCCAAAGTGTTGGGATTACAGGCGTGAGCCATCACCCATCACTCCCAGCCACTACTCTTTAACTGGAATAGTGTTGTAAAGGAAATCTGCTCGCTCTTTCTGCCGGAGGCAACAATCAGTCAACAATAGGCCCTGTACTCAACCTGGTGTCTATACGCTACCAGAAAAACTATAACAAATTCTATTTGCAGGAGACAGGAGCAGAGGAAGAAAAATTAAATGTATGTTTCCCTACTAATCAACAGCAATGCCTAAAATTTCCAGTCACCAAATTTCAAGGTGCAGAAAGTCATAATTACAACATGAATTCACTGCATTTGCTGTCATCTAGCAGAGAGTAGGGTTCTCAGGCAAAGGAAGATTCTGCTGGGGGTGGGGCCCTGAACAGCTAGGAAGAGGGGGCACCATGCTCCTGGGAAGGGGAGGGCTGGCAAGGGCCAGGACATCCAAAAGGGAAGGAGTTCGGAAGTGCATCCAAAATTTTGTAAAACCTTATCTGAGGAAAATGTTATGTGGAAAAAAACCTTCTACTGTTTACAATGGTGTTATTATAATACAGAATTCTTCTATTTCCTGGGTAAGAACCAGGCACTAATATCCACTGTTTCATGTGTCGCTATGGAGCTAATTAAGGCAAGGACATACTACAGGGTGCTTCAAATGTGCCCTAATGGAAATCATCCCCTACACAACCTGACGGGAAGTCTCTTTACACAGTTTAAAACTAATTTAAATTGTGTTAAGCAGAATTTATATCAAACTTTTTTAAAGGCAACATAATTATTTTTAAACTAATAAATATGTGCAGTAAACCTTAAGGTAAAAGCTGGCTATAGAGGGAATGTTCTTACTATGCCACCACAGACCAAGGAATACCAGCACTAACAGCACAGCTTCAAGACCAAAGCTTCCATGTACTGTGCATTTGCAAATCACTCAGGGTCAACACATACACTCTCTGGGCAGAAAAGTGTGGCTGTTCTTTCTTTCTTTTCTCCTTTCTTCAAGTTTCTCATCTGCCTATCTATGAGCTGCATCACACTGATAGAATGATTTGATTCTGGGATATTGTTAGCACAAAGGAATAATTAAAGAATAAAGCCTGACGATACTCATTAGCATCTATACCTCTTATTATCTAATTCTACTCTAACAATTCTTCCATATTTAATTTCCTGGAAAAACCACTGTTTCATCACATACAACTGCAAATTAAATTCATGTTGCCTGGCTAACTGACAGGGTAGTATTCAATTAGAGCTAATGCTCATTTCTAAAAGTTCTGGGATAATGTAACTGCATCACTTACTCCTACCTGTAAATTCTATAAATATCTTCAGAGCGTCCCTTCCTAAGTCTGAGGATCCAAGCTCCTGGGTTGGCTTTCAGCTGAAAGTAGCCCTAGGACAAGAAGAAAAGTCCAGTTAGCTCTCTTCAAAACACTAAAATGTTATTTCTGAGGAATAGTTACTTCTATTTCTGAAATATCAATCAACTATAATGTGAATAACACAGTAAACAAATCAATGCAACTCTTAAAAAACCAAAACTACACATTAAAAACTCTAGCACAGACCAGGTGCGGTGGCTCACGCCTGTAATCCCAGCACTTCGGGAGACCACGGCGGGTGGATCACTTGAGGTGAGGAGTTCGAGACCAGCCTGGCTAACATGGTGAAACCCCATCTCTACTAAAAAAGGACAAAAATTAGCCGGGCATGGTGGTGGGTGCCTGTAATCCCAGCTACTCAGGAGGCTGGGGCAGGAGAATTGCTTGAACCTGGGAGGCGGAGGTTGCAGTGAGCTGAGATCACACCACTGCACTCCAGCCTGGGCAGGAGTCTCAAAAAAAAAAAAAAAACTAGTACAATAAAGGCCAGTCACACCAATAAATCATCTGCTCTTTAGCTATGCTTCAGGGAAGAATCAACGTGTGATGCATGAATAAGTGTCGCACTTCCAAAGAAAAGAAAAAGGCTGTCAGCTCATGAGCAATCTATTTTCAGGGGGCCAATTCAGTTATAGCTGAGTATTCCAGCATGTTTTTTCATTTGACATGTAATTCTAACCTACAAATTTAGCTGAACTAATGATTTCTATATTGACCAAATTCAGCCCATAATGAATTTTAATCTCACTCTATGGTTAAGAATGCTAATTGCTCCATCATAAATTATAGTGCCCAAATTAACATAACTACAATATCACTATCTGATGAACAGATTATTTACCAGATTGGCCATAACAATGGTGTCCACAATGACCGGGTTGGCTGAAGTTCCTAAGGTAAACTGTAGTCCCCGTGGAGGCTGGCCTGTGGTGATGTCATAGCAATGACCTTCCAGTAACAGGTACTCCAGCTCATACTCAGCAGCCACTACACTGTCCACCTGCAAGCCAAAATCCAATCACTTGAATGCACTCAGAGACAACATGAATAAATCTGAAATGCATTATGCAAAGTAAAGGAAGCAGACAAAAAGGACTTACATAATATATGATCATATTTTAAGAAATTCAAGAAGAGACAAAAGTATAATGACAGAAAGCAGATCAGTTGTTGCCTGAAACCAGGCGAGAGGAGGCTACTGTCTGCAAAGGGGTATAAAAGAACTTTTTGTGGTAATGGAAATGTTCTGCATCTTGGCTATAGTGGTGGTTAATGACTGTATACAATTATAAAAACTAGGTTGGAAAGAGAAAGGAGAAAAAAACAATAAGGACGTTATTCTAAAAATATGAACGAGGATAAGATACTAAATGTTGAAAAAAATTAAAGACCTAAATGCAAAGACATCCTGTACTCACGTATCAGTAGAAAAACTTGCAGACAACATTCATAGCAGCATTATTCATAACAACCAAAAAGTGAAAACAACTCAAATGTCCATTCGTGAAAGGATAAATGAAACGTGATATGTCCATAAATAAAATATTATCTGGCAAGTTAAAAAGAGTGAAGCGTCGATACATACTACAGCATGGATGGATCTTGAAAACAATTTGTTATGTGAAAGAAGCCAGTTACAGAAGACCACATTTGATTCTATTTAGACAAAATGTCAGAATAGGCAAATCCATAGAGATACAAAGTAGACTAGCAGTTGCCAGGGGCTGGGGAAATGAAGAGTGACTGCTAATGAGTATGGGGCTTTCACTGGGGATGCTGAAAACATTCTACAATTACATAGTGGTGATGGCTGCACAACTCTGTGAAGATACTAAAACCTCTCAACTGTACACATTAATGGGGAAAATTTTATGGTATATGAGTTCCATGTGAATAAAGCTGTTGTTTAAAAAAAATCATACCTGAACACTGATGTCTCAGAGGCCCACCTAGACTATGATTCAATCTGCTGTATTATACATGATTAGGTATTTGGAAGCAATAGATATGGTCTTACCTCTTCTAAATAAATATTATCAAGATCATATGGTGTTCTGACAGATTCTACCATCCAGCTCTCAGGTGTGTTCAAATTCAGAGTGAACAGTGGAGACTGAGGCATATCCAAAAATTTTGCGATTGGACCCTTAGCAAAACTATTGTCTGAAGTGAAAGAAATCTCTGGTTCTAAGACATAACGGTAAAAGCTGAAATTGAAAAGGAAAGTGTTAGATAATTTTCGATGTGACAACAGGACTTGAGTGCACAGCCCTTACACAGGTAACAACTGGTTAAAACAAATTAGATTTGGAGGAGTACCCTTCCAGATTGGGAAAAGTGTTTCCAAAACCATCTTTGACCTTATGATGCCTCCTTGTGGTTGCTGCAGATGCAAGAAAAGGCAAACAAGGACAGCACTGAGGAGGAGTGCTCAGTGGTGGCCTGTGGTAATGTCGTAGCAATGACCTTCTAGTAACAGGTACTCTAGCTCATACTCAGCAGCCACTATACTGTCCACCTGCAAGCCAAAATCCAATCACTTGAACGGAGGCCACTCCTTCACATGGATGGCTGTCAGGGTCACAGTTAGGTCCTGGGCATTTTCCTCCCTTCAGGGAGGATTCATTTTTCTCTTTAAAACCAATTCCTAAATGCTGATTGGGCTCTCAGGCTAGTCCTGAAAACACTAATAATGTAAACATTTCCCCTATACGAGAATAATGGTGGAAGCTGGGAACCCTTTGGTTACTTTCAAATGCTGTTTCAATCCACTTAGAAGCTAACCTATAAAACACAGCACACTGCCAAGTTAGAAATTTCCCATAGCCACAACGCTAACTGCTTTTTGTATCACTTTTTTCATAAATGACCATTCCAAAGCTCATGACAATATATAGCTAAGCAAGCTTCCTCTAACATGTATATTCCAACTTGAAATGAATATTCTTCTTTTAAGATGAAAAGCACAAATGGGGCCAGGCGTGGTAGCTCACACCTGTAAACCCAGCACTTTGGGAAGTGAGGCAGACGGATCACTTAAGGTCAGGAGTTCGAGACAAGCCTGGTCAACATGGTGAAACCCCGTCTCTACTAAAAATACAAAAATTAGCTGGGTGTGGTAGTGTGCACCTGTAATCCCAGCTACTAAGGAGGCTGAAGCAGGAGAATCCCTTGAACCCGGGAGGCAGAGGCTGCAGTGAGCCAAGATCATGCCACTGCACTCCAATCTGGGCGACAGAGCGAGACTCCATCTCGAAAAAAAGAAAGAAAAGGCACAAATGCAAGCAGCCTGGGTTAATGCCACCTAAATGCTACAAACACACTATGTTCTTAGAACTTCTGATTAGAATGAAATTTGGCAAAACTGAACACTTAGTAAATGACCATTTCAAACATGATATCCACCTATAAATCCATCTGATCCTCTAACATGCAATATCAGAACTTGGATTCAGTACAATTTCTTCAACTGTTTTCTTACATAGCATGTTTTACCTTTTTAAAGGCATGTCAGAAAGTTTGGATTGGCAGTTCATAAATACCCTCAGATTCATGTTTATCAGCTGAGCCAAAACCTAGAAGGAAAACCAGATGACAAAATATTTAGGATTTTTTTTCTTCAGAAATTTATTATTTGACACTGAGCTATTAATATCTCAAGAAAAGATATAAAGATAATAACAGCCATAGAGTCTGCACTGGAGAAACTTCTGGAAATCAAAACTCTACTGCACAATCTACATCACACATACATAGGACGTGGCCAAAAACAATGGGAAGTAGGCTGCTGCAGCTCACTGCTCCTCACACGAAGGCAGTTCCTATGGGGAAGCAGCAGGCAGATCATGGAAAAACTACAGGCCTCAGAGTCACCGCTCACATGCCAAAGGATGAAAAAACAGAGATACCAATACTCACAAAAAAGGTTAGAGATTTATTCGGCAATGAATGTTGGAGTGACTGTGTCTTTGTCAAAGGTCTTTTACATGTCCTAAAATTGTAACACACTGTACATGTCTAAAAGACATGCCAAGACAAAAAATCCATGGTAGTTATAAAAAAGGAAAAATGAAAAAACATATTTATTTTATCTCTGACATTATAAATTAAAATATAGCATACCTTAATTCCAGGACGTTTTACTCTAAATGAGGATGTTAATCACTTTTTTAAATTACATGAGGCAGCCAACCACACTTGCACCAACTTTCTAGGGCTGTGAGGTTGTTTCACAGCCACTGTCAATCTTTGTAAAGATTGCTCTGCCCTAGAACCCCATAGCATTGTCCAGTGCCTGTTGAAGACAACTCAAGGAAAACGAAGCTCTCAGTGAATTTCAGAGCATGCGACAACTTCAAACAAAGGTGATGTACACTTCCTGCACAGCATTCCTACCAAGAGCAAAGGAGCAAGTCTCTGTGCTTCTCTGGTGACAGGGTCAACGACAGCCACAACATCAAAGTATGTCTCCCCTTCCTTCGGCCTCAGTTTGATTGCACTGAAAGATCACAAGGATAAAACATTAACCTGGAGGACACAGGAAACAAAAGTTTTTTTTGTACAATATAACCTTCAACCTTCTTAGCATTTCAAAGAACTTTAGATCTAGAAAGACTAGACTATGACAGTGGCCAACTATATGATTCTGTCTATCCCAAAGATTGCAAAACCTTAATAATGGATCTGAAATGGACTGAAAGGTCCATGTAAAGAGAGGAAAAACAGCTTGAAACTGTATCTAACCAAAAACTGAGAAAAGCTACTGAAGTTAGCTTCTGATAACATTATGCCAATTTTTACTTCTTGGCAAGAAGAGTACAAAAAGAAAAGGAATAAATCAATTTTTAAAAAATAATGAAAGAACATTCCAGAAAACCTGCAAAACAAAGAAAAAGGAAAAATATAATCACAAAATATTCACTATCCCAGCCCACTTAGCTGCATCTCTACGTAATCCTTTCTAGATGCCTGTATAAACATTAGTTGTAGATACAGATTAGCAATTTCAAAACAATTTCCTTCCGTCTCTCACTACTGTAGCATAAAGATTTCCACATGCTGTTACACAACAAGCATCCTCTATAAGAAATAATATGCTATTCACCAAATGAAGCTGTCAGAGTTTACTCCAGCTTTTCTTTACTGCTGGACATAGAGATGGCTTTCAACCTGTAAACAATTTGTACAACCAACTTTCTCCACATTTGGAAATTTCTTTAGAGTCAAGGAAGTGCTAGACATGAGATTATGGAGACAAAGGATACAAATACTTTGCGGCTAATAAGTATTGTCAACCACATTTCCTGAAGAACTAAACAAATTTACAAGGCCAAAAAATAAATTTCACCACATCCTTCGTCAGCATTAAGTTGTAGATATTTTGCCTGTTCTTTTCCTTATTTACTTTTTTAGAGACAAGGTCTCACTCTGCGGCCCAGGCTGGAGTGCAGTGGTGTGATCATGGTTCACTGAAGCCTCTAACTTCTGGGTTGAAATGATCCTCTCAACTCAGCCTCCTAAGTAGCTAGGACTACAGACACATGCCACCATGCCGGGCTAATTTATATTTTTTTGTAGAGATACGGGTCTTACCATATTGACCAGACTAGTCTCAAACTCCTGGCCTCAAGTGATCCTCCTGCCTTGGCTTCTCAAAGCAATGGCATAAGCCACCACACCTGGTCCTTGTCTTTTTTTTTTTTTTTTTTTAAAGACAGAGTCTCGCTCATTCACCCAGGCTGGGAGTATAGTGGCGTGATCTCGGTTCACTGCAACCTCCACCTCCCCGGCTCAAGCAATCCTCGTGCCCCAGCCACCAAAGTAGCTGGGATTACAGGTGCATGCCACCATGCCCAGCTAATTTGTGTATTGTTAGTAGAGACGGTGTTTTGCCATGTTGGCCAGGCTGGTCTTGAACTCCTGGCCTCAAGTGATCTGCCTGCCTTGGCCTCCCAAAGCACTGGGATTACAGGCATGAGCCATCATGCCCAGCCCCCTTGTCTGTTCTTAACTGAATGGTAACTTCCTGTTGCATGGACTCCCTGTGAAGTCACGCTGACTTTGGTGACTTAAAAGGAGCAGGGACCTCTAATGAACTTTTAAAAGGACTCAACTTGAAAGGATTTAAAATTATACCCAATTTTTGAAAACCGTTAACTGTTTAAACCATTATACTTTGTTTGCTCTGAACAATACTATAATGTGGTTACAATACTAACCGCTACTTTTACTTTTTTTTACCAAACAACATTTACCTAAGTGGGATGAATACAAAAGAATACCACAAAACAGCATAATGAAGAAAACTGGAAACAATTTACATGCTCATGGAGGTTACTTCACATCTTCACTGCTTTGGAAATAACCATGAGAATAGCTTTGTATCTGTGTTGAGGCAGGTGCTTTCGATCTCTGGCATTATTAACAATTTCAGATTAAGTCCACTGCCAATCATTATTCTTCTAACACAACAAAACTTCTGTTACTCTAATACAACTGTTCTCAAAGTGTGGCTCCAGAGCAGTGGCATCAGCTTCCCCTGGGCATTTGTGAGAAGCAAGTCAGGATCTAACCCAGACTTACTGAATCAGAAACTCTGGGGACGGGTCCAGCAATCTGCATTTTAACAAACTCTCTAAGTAAAAGCCAAATTTTGAGAGCCACTGCCCTAATATAATTTGCACCTCTCTGCTATTCTAGAATTCTAGAAGGAAAAACTCATTAGAAAATAGCATTATACAAAGGCTCACAAGGGAACCAGAGAGAGAGTCTCAAAAAGGACTCTACACAAGAGTGTAACATCTGGTCATGCCTGCCCACACCTGGTTTGGGGTAGAGATTCACACAACATGTTCACATTCTGAGCCAGCAGTGTTCTAGGTGATCAGCAACAGGCACACCACAAATTGACCTTGTGAGGGCCTTTACTTACCCCACATCTCTAGAACAAGAAAAAGGGACTCGAAAAAAAAACAAGGAAAGAGGAGTATTTGTGTGGAAATGAGAACAATATGAACAACATCATGTTTAAATGTATTCACTATATTGGTCAGAGAAAAGACCAGAATAAAACTAAAAGTGACAGAGACAGGAACAAGATTTGGAGATTATACACATTTGCCTATGGTTCGTAGAGTAAATGTCAAAGAACACTGTGCTTAGTAGCATTAATGCACACGGGAATCCCCCGGGAGCAACTTGTTAAAATGCAGATGCTGATTCCTCAGGACTGGTGTGGGTCCAAAGCCTGCATTTCCAACAGGCTCCCAGACAATGTCTTGCTGCTGGTCCATGGACCACACTTTGAGGGCAAGAATATACATAACTGATGGTTCAGATCTTTCTATTTCTAGCATAAATGAGAAACTTCTGAGTTAAATGTAATAAACATTCATTTAACTGACACAACTCCCAATAAGAGGAACTTCTCTAATAGGAATTATAATTTGTCTCATAATAGAATTTATAATTAAGGTATTTTAATTATACAAAACATGGAGACCCATGGAGAAGAAGATTTCTGAAAAGGGAAGAGGTCTTTGCTCAGGACTCGCTACCTTGGGCAAGAAGGGTAAACAAGATGGCAGGTTGATTAGGAAAGGTTTCCTCCCGCTGGTGACTAATGAGTTACTTCCTGAAAGTTCACAAAATGTTGAGAAAATGGGTGCAATCTGGGTGCTAACGGCCAAATTCAACAAGGATTATCCAGGAGCCATAAGAATCTTCACCCACTGCTGACATAAAAAACTAGGACACACAACCAGTGCAAACAGAGAGGGCCTCCATTCCAGCCTACAATCATCAAATGATCTGACCACGCACACCTGATCCCCACAAGGATGGGTCATAAAAAACACAGGCCCACTAAACCAAAGTCCAATCCATGCCAGACTGATCAGCTCAGAATCACAGAGGAGTAGGACACAGGCATCTATATTTAAAGCCTCCCTGGGGATTCCGAGGCACAATCAGTGTATATGTATATACCTGCCAGCTACAGCAAAGGCTATATACATTACTGCGCAGGGCTCTTTCCTAGAAACAATTAAATCTAATCATGAGGAAGCAACTCAGACTGTGAGACATTCCATAAGACAACTGTCCTGGACTCTTAAAAAATGTCATCATAAAAGACAAAAGACTAGAAAAAAAAATGGCAAAGAACTCTTCCAGATTAAAGGAGACCAAAGAGACACAACTCTGTAATATGTAATCTGGACCAAAACAAATACAAAAAACAGTTGTAGAAGGTCATTACAAAGATACTGGAGACATGTGAACAGAAATTGTGTTTTAATATTACTGTATCAAGGTTACATTTCTGAGGTCAGCTAACAGTACTGCGGAGAAGTCCTGGCACTCAGGATACACATGTGGAAAACGTCAGACATGTTACATCAGGATGTCTGCAACGTATTTCCAAATAGTGCAGGAAAAAATATGACCGTGTGTATGCAAACATATAAATAAACTACTAAAGCAGTTACTAGAAGTACTACACAAACACACACATGCAGACACACGCACACAACATGCACATGTGCAGATGACAGAGATAAAGCAAATGTGACACACCAACAACTGGTGAATCTAAGTGAAGGATATTTGGGTGCTCATTATATTAGTCTTTCAACTATTTCTAGGCTTTAAACTTTTCAAAACAAAAAAGTGAAGAACAAAAAGGCAAACTCCCTCACTATGCTAAGCTTATTTAAAACAAAAGATTTCGGCCAAACACCTTGGGAGGCTGAGGCAGATGAATAACTTGAGCCTAGGAGTTTGAGACCAGCCTGGGCAACACAGTGAGACCCCATCTCTATAAAAAATACAAAAACTAGCCAGGCATGGTGGCAAGCGCCTGTGGTCTCTTCCACACAGGAGGTTGAGGTAGGAAGATCACTTGAGCCCAGAAGGCGGAAGGTGCAGTGAGCTGAGATCACGCTACTGCATTCTAGCCCAGATGACAGAATGAAACCCTGTTGTTTTTTTTTTAAAAAAAGTTTTCAATAAAAGATGAATGAGACAAGTACTTTAATAATCTGTTTATCTTACTATTATTATGATTTTGAGATGGAGTCTTGCTCTGTCTCCAAGGCTGGAGTGCAATGGCACGATCTCTGCTCACTGCAACCTCTACCTCCTGGGTTCAAGCGATTCTCCTGTCTCAGGCTCCTGAGTAGCTGGTATTACAGGCACCTGCCACCATGACTGGCTAATTTTTGTATTTTTGTAGAGATGGGGTTTCACCATGTTAGCCAGGCTGGTCTCAAACTCCTGACCTCAGGTGATCCGCCGGCCTCAGCCTCGCAAAGTGCTGGGATTACAGGCATGAGCCACCACGCCCAGCCAATCTCTGTTTAATTTTTTTGTGAGACAGGGTCTCAGTCTGTTGCTCAGGCTGGAAGTGCAGTGATGAGATCATGGCTCACTGCAGCCTCTACCTCCAGAGTAGCTGGGACAACATGCACATGCCACCACACCCAGCTAATGTTTTAAAATTTTTTTGTAGAGACAGGGTCTCCCTTCGTTTGCTGGTCTCGAGCTTCTGGGCTCAAGCGATCCTCCCACACTGGCCTCCCAAAGTGCTGGAATTACAAGCATGAGCTATCTTGACCTGCCTGTGTTTATTCTCGAATTTAAGAAAAGTAAAACTTCTCTGTTTAATTAAATGCAGTCTATTTTCTACTACAAGGGTGCACTCAGAGTTATTTCAGATTCATTTAGAAATAAATGTCAGTTTTCATACAACTGAGATTTGCATATGAATTTTATATATGAACACAAATATATACATGTGAAAACTGCAAACCAAACAAATGTTCAATTCCTGTAAGAACTTATATATAAATCTTATATGGAAAAATGAAGGAGCTGAGGTAAAGGCAAACATAAGAGTTTAATATTCAAGAATATGCACAAATTCAACATTAATTCTATACCTGTGTCTGTCTTCAAAAAACTGGTACTCGATTCTTGCATCTCCTTTTGGTTGCGCTGACAGAAGAGCATCCACCTTCATTACCAAGTCGCTTGCCCTGACAGAAGGGGTTAGAGAAATCTTAACATCTTTTTAACTGAAAGTTTTCCAATTATTGCCAAACATATCATCAGCCCAAATACTGAATTCTAACAAGATGGTTTGAACAAGGTATAAAGTCTGTACTGATAGGCATGAGAAAGAGTGATTAGTGGTATAACCTTGGAGAAGTTACTCACTTTCCCACATGTGAAATGGAGACAGCACCCACGCTGCATGACTCTAGTAAAACTGCACAACTCTGCAATGCACCTAGCTGAGGCCCTGGCCCATTACAGGCTGTCAGTATTATTTACATTCTCCCTTGTCCTTTTAAAACTATTACTTTTTATGACTATTAGAGTAATAATTCACTGGAAAATAAACATAAAAGCCGAAAACTGAAATTACACATAATATCAAGTAATAAGCTCTGATATTTTGGCTCATAATTCTATATTTTTAAATACATATAAACAAATTATACTGGCAGCCTGCTTTTTCACTTAAAAACATATTATAAAAATCCTTTCCTTGGTTAATAAATACTGTGATATTTCAATATTTTTGTTTGTTTGTTTGTTTGAGTCAGGGTCTCACTCTAGTTGCCCAGGGCTTGATCTCAGCATCCTCGACCTTCCAGGCTCAGGTGATTCTCCCACCTCAGCCTCCCGACTGGCTGGGACTATAGGCATGCACCACCAGGCCCAGCTAATTTTTATGTATTTTTAGTACAGACAGGGTTTTAGTACAGGCCAGGCTGGTCTTGAACTCCTGGGCTCACACAATCTGCCCACCTCAACCTCCCAAAGTGCTGGGATTACAGGCGTGAGCCACCATGCCCAGTCTATTTCAATATATTTATGACTGCATAATGTTACATTTACGGATACAAAATAATCTAAATATTAAGCCAACTATTGAACATCTATGTTGTTTCTAATTTCACTATTACAGTTAACACTGAAATAAACCACTTTAAAAAGAATTTTATTGTCCCTGCCTCTTCTAAAATTAATTTTTTTTTTTTTTTGAGACGGAGTCTCACTCTATCACCCAGGCTGGGGTGCAGTGGCGCGATCTCGCTCACTGCAAGCTCTGCCTCCCGGGTTCACGCCATTCTCCTGCCTCAGCCTCCCGAGTAGCTGGGACTACCACCATGCCCGGCTAATTTTTTGTGGTTTTAGTAGAGACGGGGTTTCACCGTGTTAGCCAGGATGGTCTCGATCTCCTGACCTCATGATCCGCCCGCCTCGGCCTTCCAAAGTGCTGGGATTACAGGTGTGAGCCACCGCGCCCAGCCTAAAATTGATTTCTAACTGAAAAAGATCTTGAACTAAACCTGAAAAAAAAAAAAAACAAAAAAACTCCAATTTGCTGAACCAAAGACTAAATCCTGAATAAGAATTTTAAAAGAGCACTGTGAATGTATTTGAACTGTCATTAAGCCTATATACATTTCCTATGAACCCAGCAAATATATAAAATTAACTATTTTGGTTCAACTTCTCAATATAAATGCCAAATATATATAATACAGGCCATTCTCTTCCTGTGATGTGTCAACATGGTTACAAAACATGTCAAGGGGCACTTGGTTACGTGGACTGGAGTGAGCAGGCCAACAAGAAACTCCCTGAAGGCTGATGAAGAACAATGATCAAAGTATACAGAGCCAAGCTTCAGGGCAGCCTTGGGGATGCAGATTGGGTCATGAATGATAGCTGTGGCTGTCACGGGGAAGGCGGCCACTCCAAGGTGGAGCAGCTCTGGCGCTAATGAAAACCCGATGCAGACAAGGTAATTTTGGGAAGCCTAAGAGTTTTAGCATTAGTCTTTTGGCCCCATGACTACCTGATTTCCCTAAATTCAACCAGGAAAGATCGAGAGCCATCTCTCATTGGCAAAAGGCAAGTCTTCTAGGCACAGTCTGGCAGTTATATAGCCCAAGAAGACCCCAAGGAGCTCCCTGCAGTGGTCCAACAGCATGCCACACCAAGCCTATGCCTGTGACAGGGCTGCTTCGAGTCACGAGTACCTCCTGGCCTACATCAGGGAAGCATTTCACAGGTCGGGACAAGGGGCATCACTCAGGAGCCACTGAGGTAAGAGGGATGGATCCTCCTTATTTGTAGTCCCAGTATTGGCCAAAATGAGAAAAGATTTCTTCCCAGGTCATATAAGACATGGCAACAGCTGACTTTGACAGCTATCCAAGTCAACACTTCTCTAAAACATGCTCTTGAACTCTGCAGCATGATGATGTAAGAAAAAAACCCAGCAGAACTTTTTTTTTTTTTTTTTTTTTTTTTTTTTGGAGACAGAGTCTCACTCTGTCACCCAGGCTGGAGCGCAGTGGCGCAATCTCGGCTCATTGCAACCTCCCAAGCAGAACTTCAAAATTTTATATCCTCCAACTATGCATCAAAGAACACATCTCCACAGAATAGGAGAAAATGTTTACAAATCATGTATCTAGTAAGAAAGTGACATCCAAAATGTATAAAGAACTGCTACATCTCAACGACAAAAAAAAACGCAATTAAAAATGGGCAAAAGACTTGAATAGACATTTTCCCAAAGATATATAAATGGCCAATCTGCACATGACAAGACGCTCAACATCACCAATCATTAGGGAAATGTGAATCAAACCACAAGGAGACAGCACTTCATACCCACGAGGATGGCTATTATAAAAAGCAAACAAACAAAAAACCCCCCAGAAAATTACAAGTGTTGTGAGGATGTGGAGAAACCGGCACCCTTGAGCATTGCCAATGGGAATGTAAAATGGTACAGCCACTGTGGGAAAGGTATTGTGGTTCCTCAAACAATTAAACATAGAAATAGATCCTCCAACTACATAGTCATTTGATATTTAATGCAGAAACTACATATATGTAACAATGGGCTCCAGGGTCCATCCAAACAATTTATTTTCTTCCATTAAGAAAATAACACACTAAAATATATCAACTTATAATAACACTGAAAATTAAAATTAAAAACCGACAACAACCAATTCATCATCACCTTTGAAGATACAAGGGAAACAACTCAGTATTCTGCACTGGTAAATAAAAGAAACATTGAAACTGCCTTTCCTTTCCTGAACAAAATAAAACTGAAGGGTAACCAAATAGATAATGATGAAAAGTATCACTTTACATAAGTATTCCAGGTAATAAATAAACTAGCCTCTTTACTTCTGCATATATTTGAAATTTTCCACAACCAAAAATTATAAAAATAAAAAGAGAGAACTAGTTCAGTTCTTTAAATAGTACCCTACAAAATAAATTATCTTGTTTCAACAGAAGCATACATTAAAACTGGAACTGAAGAGTATTATTAGATTTTAAACTGGAAATAAAACACCTTGGGATATGTAGTATGAGTAACAACATATAATTCTAACTGATCAATGAGGAAAGTCCAATTATATAACCCCTGTAATTCCTCCTATGGCAAAACTTACACATCTTCTTCTACCCGAAGCTGTTGAATATGAGATTTTATTTTCTGTCCTGAGGTTTTTAAGATGATATTTTCGAGGAGGTGGAAATCGTCTTGATTAAAGAGCTCACTATCCTCCAGTGGCCCAATGATCTGTGAAGGAGAGAAGAGCAGGCGCTTAGCTCTGGAAGGCTGCCTGCACTCAGCAAGCTGGTAAGGAACCCTCTGGCGTCCTCAGGCTACCTCACACGCCAGAACACCTTAAAGACCTGAGACAGGTACATGTTTAGGTAAAATCAGTGAAATAATACAAAGTGAAGCCCAAAACAAATACTTGTAGTTATTTACTTATCAATTCCTCAAGGACACAGTGTAAACCTGTGTACATCACAGTATGTTACAGTAAGCAAACTCCAAAGTAAAATAAAATCGTAACGTAGTTTTCATTAATTCTACTTGAATAAAAACAACAAAGGCTACTTTATGTGTCAAAGTCCGTACTGACTGACTTTCTGAGAGCCACCACACTCTCACCGCCTCGCACAATGGCAGGACACAAATCGACAGCAGGAAGGCTCCACATGGGGATATTTGTCTATGTCAAAAAGCACAGCTCCTTGGAAATAGGAGGCAGAAACATCAATGGCACTTCATAAGCCCCAATCACCTTTGAAAAAAGAGTGGCTCTGTCTGAAGAGTTTACTAGCTTCAGAGGAGAATGCTGCAAAGACTGTTCACGGATCTAATGTGAAGTCAAGCTTGACAAATCCTCACCCTTCCATTGCTGATCACTGCCCTCTGTCCCTTCTTCAGCTTCAGAACATCCCTGCAGTACACGGCATGAGACAAAATGAAATCCATTTTGGAAGACTCAAAGACCTCTTTAAAAAGACTGAAATCCATTCCCTAGGAAAGTAATCATTATTAAGGAAAAATAGTCGTTACTAAGCAAACCATATAAACAAATAAACACAGTGAATAAACCATAAAAATTTCTTTCCCTGTAAAGTAATAACTAGTTTTCATAATTAACATTAAGATGTGTCAATTCTCCAGTCTCCCCGCCATCTCCCTACTACTTAGAGTAACTGCTATTTCCTTATCTTTTCCTGTGATTTGTTCGACTAGCAGACTATTCATCATTCCTTTACTTTGCATTTTTAAATCTTGCTAATTTCCAGTGACAGCCTGTTTTCCTAACTGAAACGTCAAATAGTGTATACTCATCATTCTGTAAAAAATTTAAAAACTACAAAACTGTGTCAAAAAAATAAGTAACATAAAATATAAATGAATAAACACAGGCTTATTCTGGAAACACATCAAGAACATATAAGCCTTGAACCTATAAGTGGTTCAAATCTCTGTTTTTTGCTTTATAAATAAGCCATATTGTCTCTCTTAAAAACTGTGCATAACAAATGGCCCCATACTTAAAACACACAAAAACTCAAATCATGCACCACATGAAAGCTAGGCAAGGTTAAAAGTAATAAAGGGAATCTTCCAAATTAAAAAAAAAATTCCCTGAGACTCAGGACTAAAATGACAAATCATGATCATGAACCGGACATGTAAGCTGCAGTGGGTGAGCTTCCGTGGCAGACAAAATGCGGCAGCCTCATGAAAGGCTCAGAGCCTTACCCCAACAGAGAACTCCGCAATGTCAGCTCCTGCAGCCAGGGCCTCTGCAGCCCCCTCCTTGGCCATTTTGGTGATGAAGTTCTTAGCAGCGTTGGAAGTCTGAGTTTGGAGAGCTGCCCAGATTGCTCTGGAGATCTGAGTGTTCTCATAGCTTATCTCTTTGGCAGGATTATTGATCATGCTTATTCTAACATTGTTACTGGATTTCTGTTCACAAAATGGGAAATGGGAGTCATATTGTAGATATTTTTGAACTTAAAAAGCAGCATTAACATCAGTCATGTTCAATAAGTAGCAAATAATATCTCTCTTAAAAGTCTCAGGCCGGGCGCAGTGGCTCATGCCTGTAATCCCAGCACTTTGGAAAGCCAAAGCGGGCGGACCACGAGATCAGGAGTTCGAGACCAGCCAGGCCAACAGAGTGAAACTCTGTCTCTACTAAAAATACAAAAAATTAGCCAGGCATGGTAGTGGGCGCCTGTAATTCCAGCTACTCGCAAGGCTGTGGCAGGAGAATCGCTTGAACCCGGGAGGTAGAGGTTGCACTGAGCCGAGATCGCACCATTGCACTCCAGCCTGGATGACAGAGTAAGACTCCGTCTCCAAAAAAAAAAAAAAAAGTCTCAGATAGTTCTCCTCCTCATTCAAAATAAAATTAAAAATGCCATCATCAAGCATTCAAAACCTTACATGAAGTGGCCCCCAGCCCACCTTTCCAACTTCATATCTTACCTTCCCGGTAAATATAGCATAAATTACAGACCCTCAGAGTCCTATCTTTACCCAACACAGTTTATATTCTTATGCCACACATTTTGTATTCTTCTAACGCACTTGTTTTAGAAGTGTTTTCAGTGCTCTGCTCAAACCCTTCTTCATTCATACAGCCTTCCCACATTCCTAGTACAATTCAATCTCTCCCTGGGTGAAAAGACAAGAATCCAAGTGGAAGAATACACCCAGGACACATAAAGCCAAAAAAGGGCTTGTACCAATAACATAAGCAATAGACATTTATATTTGGGTGTACCAAAAGACATATGAGAATATTCATTGCAGCAGTCTTATAATAGCACCAAGCTAAAAACCCAACTGTCCTTCAAATAGCTTAAACAAATAAAACTTTGTGGTACAGCCATATGATATAATACTACAGAATGAAAAAGGACTCTATACCCCTACTTGTAACATCATGAATAAATCTTACAAAAGATTGGGTAAAGAAACCAAACACAAATGAAATTGCGTAACATTCCATTTTAATAAACTAAAAGATAGGCAAACCTATTCTCTAATATGAGAAGAGGGAAGAGGGGTAGTGCTGGGCACAAGTGTGGGAGGGCTTTCAGGAACTTGAGAATTCTCTATTTTTTGACCTGAGTGGTGGTCACAAGAGTGTGTTCTCTTTGTGACACTGTGTGTCCTATGATTTGAGCACTTCTTGTGAACCTACATTTTACTTCAATTAAAATAGTTATTAAAAAATGCAACTCTCCTTCCCCATTCTCCTACCCTACTACCATTTGAAGATTTACACATTTGTGTTAGAGTGCCTTTCACATATAACTATCGCCCTTAGCTAGAACTGCCCTGTTCTAACTTCAAATTGACCACAGCATTTGGTCCACTCCTTGAACAATAAAGGAACTCGGCATATGAGTAAAACTGAAACCACCCGGATATTTCTTTATTTCAGTAAACCTTCCCAGGTACAGGGTGGAAAGGGGACCATGAGGAGGGTTGTGAGGTATGGATGAAGATGCAAACTGAAACAGCCCAGGAAAAAGAATTTTGACATCTCATCCTCTAACGATGACACTCTCCAGAAGAATCGGCTGCTTCCCAACCACCTGCCATTGCCACTCACTCAAGCCCAACTATTAATGGCAGCATATCTTTTCAGAACACCTATGTGTGTATCCCTCAGTGCATCTGGATCTACTTCTACTAAACACACACACTACCATTCCTGTGTGCTACTGCCCCCATGTCCAGACCTCTGTCGTGGTAAGGACCCCATCTCCCCGATACAGTACACAACACAATTGTTGGAGCAACTCTGCTCCAAGAACATGAACAGGTATGCAATAAAACTTGTCTATGATGAGGATCTCGCTATTTATTTTTTTCTCTATAAGAATCTATCCCGTTCAACAAAGCCTGGATACTGTAGTCTTAGATCTCTTTTCTTGAGAGCTGGCAGATCTCTAGAGATACAATGCTCCATTCCCTTGAGCATTAAGAAAGCAGGACTCCCAACTCCCACTGAACAATCCTAGCCGCACAGCGAAGCCCATGAGGACAACTACAGCCACAAACAAAAATATAAAATGAAGTCATAGATACTTGCCTGATGTTTGATGGCATCATACAGTAACTGCCGTCCAGAAGGGCTATCAAAATCCCCAACAATCCAAAAAGTTACTGGCCTAATAAAAGAATCATCTGTAGAAAAACAAAAACAGCTAATTGAGTCAGAGGAGAGAAGCACATTCTGTGTTTCAACATTCTGAAAATGAAATTGACCAAATAATTTGTAAGAACCATGCAAAAAGAAGAAAATGGCAAGCTTAATAAAGACAGAAGAAAAAGTCGTAAACCTTTACTATAGTGAAAGCAGGGGAATCTTCCACAGAGTTTAGTTACAGACTAGGAACATGCACTGATTAATTCTACTGATTAATGCACTGGTCTGGGCATCTGTTAGCATGTAAAATGAAAAACGGCCTTTGAACATGTGGGTAACATATTGTCATTTTTAATCATACTAATTTGTAATTTTCTGAAACTAATTCTTTACAAATGTTTATACAAAATTTATCTACATTGGCCGGGTGCAGTGGCTCACGCCTGTAATCCTAGCACTTTGGGAGGCCGAGGAGGGTGGATCACTTGAGGTCAGGAGTTCAAAACCAGCCTGGCCAAAATGGTGAAACCCCATCCCTACTAAAAATACAAAAAAGTTAGCTGGACGTGGTGGCGGGTGCCTGTAATCCCAGCTACTTGGAAGGCTGAGGCAGGAGAATCACTTGAAATCACTTGAACCCAGAAGGCGGAGCTTGCAGTGAGCCGAGATCATGGTACTGCACTCCAGCCTGGGTGACAGAATGAGACTCCGTCTCAAAAAAAAAAGAAAAAAATTATCTACATTGATATAGCTTCCTGTTACCCACAGATTCCAGAACAGTACAATTAAGTGTTGATAAATTCTAAATTACAATGGTCACTGAAACCAAAGAAGAAAATTAAGAAATAGAACATTCTGAAGTTTTAAGTTACCATAGATTTCCTTGGAGGACATTCCTGAACAAAGGTAAAGAGAAAAGAGTAGAAAAAAAGTATCATTTCTGGAATGAATGCCTACTGTAAAAATCGAAAGTCTAAACAATGGCTAACACAGTCTATGGTTCTTCCTGCTGCTTAGTCCTGTTGGTGTCATGATGTGTCCCAGTACCCTAAGAAACAGTTTCTTTAAAGAACCAAATGGAGTAATTGCTTGTACTTTACATATAGCTGAGAAACCAGAACTTCTCTCGGGGAGAGACCACAGTGGGGATTTTAAAAGGCGGTAAAAATAGCTGACTTAAAATAACAGCCAGTGCTTTTTTGAAGCACTGACCCGAGGGCGACAGAATCTGTCCGCCACTACAGGGCGTCATTTTACACAATCTTAGCCTAAATAAATACCTCTGCATAAAATCAGCTTCAAAGATTATACAAGGCTTTCTAAAACCAACTTTATCTTATAAACCCCAAAATAATATTAACCCTGTACAGTCATTTTTAATTCATTAACCCATTTTTACATCACAAATGTTTTTCCATTTGAACTATGAAATATTTTTCCTTTTGACTTTAGTCAAAAGGTAAAACAGGTAATACAAAATTTATGAAGACATTTGAATTTTTAAACAAATGTATACTTTCAACAAATATACAAAGAATTAAATTTTAAATAGATATGTTCTAGACTCAAAGCATTATAAGAAATAAGAAAAATTATGAAGTCTCTTTCCCTTTTTTCTCTTAATTTGCATATTAAGATGAATATGCAAATACTTTAAAAAAATGTTGAATGCAAGATAATAAGCCTCAAATGGATTACCTTTCTTTGTCAGATAGTTCATACTATTGGCTACAGCAGCAGTCTTGCCTTGGGAATCCAAGATAGTAAATCTAGCATAATCATCCACAAAGAAGTTATCTGGGAGAAAAAATGAAATACGTATATATTAGTTCCAGTTCAATCTATTCTTAATATTCAACTGATAACCTGACTTGATCATAATATAAGATTTCTAGAAATGCGTGAGTGAAGTACATTAAGTTCCATGTTTACTGAACAACTTCACAACATGGCCCCTATCCCTACTGAAGTCACACATCAAAGACACAAGGTTGATGGAAACATACATATCTCACACAGCTATCATATAAGTATGTGTCAGTTTAATGGCTGAATTCATCCTATTCCCATTCCTGTCACTTGTCAACTGGAGGACAATCTCAAAGAGATCCCCTTAACTCATTTCTCCCTTCCCTAGTCCAACCAGTGGAGTAAGCTCTTCCTGTTCCTACAGAGGAAGCAGGGGTAAAAGAGAAAATACGTAAGAAAACTGATTTTTATTTTTCAGGTCTAACAAAATATCACCTTTTAAACCCTTAACAGAAATAAAAGGTCATTTTCACTCTTTCTGCATATGTCCCTTCTCCAATTAGTGTCAAAGGGCAATCCTCATTATTCATTTTCCCTCAAATTATTATTCCTAGAATTCCAGTTTCATCAAGTCATTCTCTTGCTCTAAACTACCCAGTAATTTCTTACAGGCTACAAAATGGTCTCCATTTTGTACAAAATGGTCTAGTACTGTAAACTCTCTGTCTCTAACAGTCTCCCCAATCTTAAACATTATTGCACCCTATACAAATATCAGTCTTCTCATCACAGTCAGACACAGCTTGCCTGCCTACCCACTCATCTATTCATCTGTGCACATGCTCATCCATCTACACTGTCACTCGACAATGCACACTGAACACCTACTATCCATAGAATACTATCCAGGAAAACAGAAGAAAATAAGTCACACACGGTCCATGATATCATGTGGGGGAAGGGAGAGCACACCATGCCAATAAAAATTAGTATAAAATTAAAAATTTTACCATGCCGGTAAAAATTAGTATCCTACTAAAAAGGTTCCAGGACAGCCAAAACCAAAGAAACCTGAGTGACAGTGCCACCACCACCAGGTCAAGAGGATGCCAGAGCCTCCTAACTGATGTCTGCACTATGTTCAGCTGACAGGTGGCACTTTGCCACTGTGGACTAGCACTGTTTCATAGCTCACTGCTGCAACACTCAATGGAAAAGGAAATTCAAAAACAAAACCGCTATTATGTTCCTTATTCATGTGTATTCCAGAGACAACCCTTCAAATTTAAATAAAAATGATGAAAACAATAAACACTTAGGAAGAAGAGCCACAACACGCTCACCTTGCTCTACTGAAACTTCAGGGAAGAAAGGAAAACCCGGCTGTGAAGAAAAAGCTCACTTTCTGGGTAGTTTCTTTCTCAAATATAAGCCTGTATTTACACTTTTTCCTCAGTGTGTGTGTGCTTATGTATAGGGGTATGTGTGTGTGTGTGTGTATATATATACATGTATTTTTCCTCTACCTAAAACAAACTTTCAGTTTCAAGTCTATTAGAGATAGTGCATTACGTTAACAACCATAAATAGATTGATATGTTCATTATACTCAACTATAACAATAAATAGCTGGTTATGACTTCATTACACACATCTTTCCTTCCCCAGTGAGATTTCATGGGCTAGTGATGACAGTTCCATCTTATTTCCAGGTGTTTGCTGAAGAGGCCTCAGAATCTCGAGGAAGGCACAAGGAACAAATTGCACCTGGGCTTAACATATTTGGCTCTTATAAGGTATTCTAGCAGAAAACAGCCAACTGTCCACCAACTGAGGAACAGATACATGTGGACTATCCATGAAGTGGACTATAAAAAGGAATGAAATCCTGACATACACAACAACATGCATAAGCCTTAACAACATGTTAAATTAAACAAGCCAGGCACAAAAGGCTTCCAATTATATGAAATGTCTAGAATAGGCAAATCCATAGACACAGAAAGTAGATTAGTTGTTGCCAGAGGATAGGGGAAGGGAGGAACAGAGAGTGACTACTAATAGGTACATGGAATTTTGGGGAATTTTTGGGGGGTGATGATAATGATGTATCATTAGACAGTGGTGATGACTACACAAACTTTGTGGGGTTTTTTTTCATTAAAAAAACCATTGAATTGTATACTTTAAAAGGTTGAGTTTTATGGAATATACATCATATCTTGATGAAGCTGCTAAAGGCCTTCCTAAGTTCTCAGAGTGAAATTCAGTGAGATATTTGTTGACATTATGGCTGACTGATTCTAGAATGAGGATGAAGAAAGAGAACTGCTTTATGACTAGAGGAGCGAACAATCCAGGTCCATTCTCATCATCTATTGTCTGTTTAGTTGGCATTTAAATGGCACTAAATATTTTTCAAAGTTCACAGGGTTTTGCCCAGAAGATGTTTTCTTCTTTAGGAGGAAACTCTTGTGAATTTAGAATCTCATATTATGAACTAAAGGTGCAAAGAATTTACACATAAAATTTTGTCACAATCTTGGGCTATCTTCTGAACATTGCAGAAGCTAATCAGAATATTAAAATCTGAAAAATGTAAAGATTCTGAAGCACAAGTCAAAAAAAGCATAAGGTTGTTCCTGAAATGCTCCTTACTACTCGCTGTTAAATCCAGGTAGTCTCGTTCAGCTGTCAAAATCCTAGAATTGATTCGTGGAACAACATTTGGCTGATTCATGATATACTCTACCACATCTTGATCATGGGGCAGTTCACCCTGCAAGAAAAAAAAAGGAGGTTGAGGGGGGAGTGTAAAGCAAATTTTAGCAATAATAATTCATTAGGAACCAAAAAATTATTAACTTTATAAATGGCTTCCTCTGTGCTAATAATAGTTAAGACAGAAGTTACTATGTTATTGGTCCCTGTCACTGCCAAGTATACCTGGGCACATCACCTACAGCATCTCTACCTCTATCAACAACGTGAGGCAGATATTGTTGACATTCATTGTAAAGATGAGGAAGCTAAGGCACAGAAAGGTTAAATAACTTACTCAAACTCACAAAGCTAATGCAAAGTGATTATGAAATGCAAACCCAGGCCAGGAGTGGTGGCTCACGCCTGTAATCCCAGCATTTCGGGAGGCTGAGGAAGGCAGATCACTTGAGGTTATGAGTTCAAGACCAGCCTGGCCAACATGCCATCTTTACTAAAAATACAAAAGTAGCCGGGCATTGTGGCAGGTGCCGGTAATCCCAGCTTCTCGGGAAGCTGAGGCAGGAGAATCACTTGAACCTGGGAGGCAGAGGTTGCAGTGAGCCAAGATCATGCCACTGCACTGGGCTACAGAGTGAGACTCTGCATCAAGGAAAAAAAAAAAAAATAGAAAGCAAAAGGTCTTCTCTCAAGCAGTTAATATACTTTGTAATAAAAGCCACTCCCATCTTTGTTCAATCTCAGCCATCCAAATAACCTTACATCTCCAGAGTCAGAATTACAATGAGAGGATAAGAAATCATTGTCATTTATTCTTCCCTTTTGCACAGCTAATATTACAGAAATAGTTATACTTCTTGAAGGTGATCTCAGAGCCATGTGTCAACAACTGTGCAAATGTGCAGATTTATCAAACTTAAAATATTTAACACACAAGTATACTTTAAAGTCATTTTCTTTTTTTTTCCTTTGAGACAAGGTCTTGCTCTTTCATCCAGGCTGGAGTGTAGTAGTATAATCAAAACCACAGCTCACTGCAGCCTCGACCTCCAGGGCTCAAGGGATCTTCCTACCTTAACCTCCCAAATAGCTGAGACTACAGGCATGTGCCACCACACCCAGCTAATTTTTATATTTTTGTAGAGATAGGGTTTCACCATGTTGCCCAGGCTAGTCTCAAACTCCTGGGCTCAAGAGATCCTCTCTCACCGTGCCCGACCTGAAGTCATTTTCAAGATAAAAGATGTGAATCAAATATACACATTCAAGTCTAAATAATTCCAATTAGACATTATTTGTAGCTATTTAATAAGGAGCATATGAACCAACCATACAAATCAAAAGACAAAGATATTAGATGGCTCACTGTACATGTTGGCCCATGTATACAACTTTGGTCAATATTATAAATCTACTTGACTCCAATTAGAAGCCCATCTAGTTCAAGGAGGGGAATTTGGCAAAGTCTATAAAAATTTTAAAAGTAGGGTTGCAGGGCCTGGGGAAGGCGTGGCAGGCACCATGTCTGGCTGTGAAGGTGCTGCTGAAACAGTCCAAGAAGCAGGCCAAGGAGATGGATGAGGAAGGTAAGACTTTCAAGCAGAAACAAAAAGAGGAGCAGAAGAAACAAAAATAGGAGCTAAAATCGAAGGCTATGGGGAAGGGCCCCCTGGCTGCAGGTGAAATTAAGAAATCTGGGCGGGGTGCAATGGCTCATGCCTATAATCCCAGCACTTTGGGAGGCTGAGGCAGGTGGATCACCTGAGGTCAGGAGTTCAAGACCAGCCTAGCCAACATGGCAAAACCCTGTCTCTACTAAAAATACAAAAATTAGCCAGGCATGGTGGCGGGCGCCTGTAATCTCAGCTACTCAGGAGCCTGAGGCAGGTGAATCGCCTGAATCTGGGATGCAGAAGTTGCAGTAAACCGACATCACACCACTGCACTCTAGCCTGGGTGACAAAGCGAGGCTCCATCTCAAAAACAGAAAAGAAAAAAAAATCTGGCAACAAGTAAGCTGTGCCTTGTGCCTGAGGAGATGGTGACCCTTGATTTCATTCATATTTAAACATCTGTATTCCCTGCCATAGCATCTTTTGCCACCTATAGCTGGAATGAAGTGTTGTCTTGAAGCCTGTTGTACATATAAGAATAAACATTTGTAAAAAAAAAAAAGTTATTAATTAAAAAAACAAATAATTGTAAATGTAACACCTTCTGACCAGCCCTTGTATACACACACATGCACACATGCGTGCACACACACACACACACACGGTAGTTGTCTTGAGGAAGAAATCATTAGTAGTACAGGACAGGAGTGTATGGCTAAAAGTTTCTCTTCATTTACATCTCTATGTTTTGAATTTCATACCACTGGCATAGCATATCTCTTAATTCTTTTTAAAGAAACAAGGTCATGCCCTGTTGCTCAGACTAGAGTGCAGTGGCATGATTATAGCCCACTACAGCCTCAATCCTCAAGCAACCCTCCTGCCTTAGTCTCCCGAAGTAGCTCAGACTACAGATGCATGCCACAATGCCTGGCTAATTTTTTTTATTTTGTAGAGATGAGGTCTCGTTATGTTAGCCAGGCTGGTCTCAATCTCCTGGGCTCAACTAATCCTCCAGCCTCAGCCTCTCAAAGTGTTGTATTACAGGCGTCAGCCACCACAACTGGCTGATAACACATCTTTTTGTAGTGCATTTAGTTCAAATTTTCCAGTACCTGGTATTTTTCAAGACAATGTACAAAGGTATATACATATTAGAATATTCACTGTAGCACTGTCTGTAACTAGTGAAAATGTAGAAGTAATGTCCAATACTAGGGAATGAAGTAAATGTTTATTTTATTTTACTTATATATTTTTTGAGACAGAGTTTCACTCTTGTCGCCCAGGCTGGAGTGCAATGTCACGATCTTGGCTCACTGCAACCTCGGCCTCCTGGGTTCAAGCGATTCTCCTGCCTCAGCCTCCCAAGTAGCTGGGATTACAGGCATGAGCCACCACGCCCAGCTAATTATTATTATTATTTTTTTTTTTTTTCTTGAGACGGAGTCTCGCTCTGTCACCCTGGCTGGAGTGCAGTGGCGCAATCTCGGCTCACTGCACTTGGTTCCCAGAGGGAACCTCTGCCTCCCAGGTTCAAGCGATTCTCCTGCCTCAGCCTCCCGAGTAGCTGGGACTACAGGCGCCCACCACCATGTCCAGCTAATTTTTTTTTTTTTTGGATTTTTAGTAGAGATGGGGTTTCGCCATGTTAGCCAGGATGATCTCGATCTCCTGACCTCATGATCCGCCCGCCTCGGCTTCCCAAGTTAGCCACCGCGCCCGGCCTAATTTTTCTTGTGTGTTTTTAGTAGAGACGGGGTTTCACCGTGTTAGCCAGGATGGTCTCAATCTCCTGACCTCATGATCCGCCCGCCTTGGCCTCCCAAAGTGCTGGGATTACAGGCATGAGCCATCGCGCCCGGCCTATTTTTTATAATGGAATACTGGCCAGGCACGGTGGCTCATGCCTATAATCCCAGCACTTTGGGAGGCCGAGGTAGACAAATTGCTTGAGCCCAAGAGTTGGAGAACAGCCTGGGAAACCTGGCAAAATCCCAACTCTTCAAAACATACAAAAATTAGCTGCATGTGGTGGCATACACCTATGGTCCCAGCTACTTGGAAGGCTGTGGCAGGAGGACTGCTTGAGCCCAGAAGTTCAAGGCTGCAGTGAGCTATGATCGCAATCCCTACACTCCAGCCTGGGTGACAGAGAGACCCTGTCTCAAAAACAGTTTTGGTAAGGAAAGTGACCTTTGTAACAATTAATTTGCCCCACTACTATTTACATCTCCCCAGCTGCACAAAGCCTTGAAAATCAATGGCCCCAAAATAAAACAACTAGGACACTAGAGAATTCTCAGGGGTTCTCTTTATTTGGGCTGAACCAGACCTCACTCAGTGCCAACAGCCTTTTCCCTGGGGGTATCTGTCAAACACAACTGGGCAATTGTTTAACATCTTAGCTGCCTGAGGTGGCAGATAACACATGGGCTAACACAAAGCTGGTTAAAAAACAAAGAAAAAAAAAGGCTGGGGAATGGGATGTCCATAAGGGACTTTGAAAAGCTCTGACAAACTTCTTGGAATTTGAAAGACCATAAGCATCATGCCCAGGGGTACGTGAATGCCCAGGGAAAATCTTAGAAGGCCTTAAACCCTTGCTTCTAACCTTGGGGCTCTGTGCAAGCAAAAATGGAAGACTAAGGCAGAGTTGCCAACTGCCTGGTTAAGTGTGGAAAGTGTGCCCCAACACAACACAGAGACCCTTGGGGAAAACTGGGAGACTTTTTGAATTCATGCATCAAAGGAAATCTCTGTTCATTCATCAGCTGACCAGTAAGTTAAACAAGCTGAAACTTCAGAAGCCACACATGAAAAAGAATACAGATGTTAAGGAATTGGTTCAGGGCCGAGCATGGTGGCACATGCCTGTAATCACAGCGCTTTGGAAGGCCGAGGTGAGTGGATCACTTGAGGACAGGAGTTCGAGACCAATGTTCTGAAATTAGAGCCTGGCCAATGTGGTGAAACCCCATCTCTACTAAAAATATAAAAATTAGTTGGGCGTGGTGGTGTGCTCCTGTAATCCCAGCTACTCGGGAGGCTGAGGCAGAAGAATCACTTGAACCCAGGAGGCGGAGGTTGCAGTGAGCTGAGATGGCACCACTGCACTCCAGCCTGGGCAACAGAGCGAAACTCTGTCTCAAAAAAAGGAAAGAAAATAAAAGAAAGAATTGGTTCAGGAAAGTCACTAAACAAATAACAGTTACAACAACAACAAAGAACAACATAAACCCTGGTACGGTGAAGAAGTGTCACATTACATTATTTCAAATTCCTAGTTATCAAAAACAAAATTATTAAATATGCAGAAATGGTGGCTCATGCCTGTAATCCCAGCACTGTGGGAGGCCAAGGCGGAAAGATCGCTTGGGCCCAGGAGTTCGTGACCTGAGAGCTGCCTGGGCAACACAGAAAGATCTCGTCTCCACAAAAAGATACAAAAATTAGCCATGTATGGTGGCATGCACCTATAGTCCCAGCTACTCGAGAGGCTGAGTTGGGAAGATCATTTAAGTCCAGGAGTTGGAGGCCACAGTGAGCTAAGATCATGTCACTGTACTCCAACCCGGGTGACAGAGCGAGACCCTGTATCAGAAACAAACAAAAAAAAGACATGCAGAAAGAAAAAAGTATGGTGTATACTCAGGAAGAGAAGAGGCCAAGACATACTATTCTTACTATTATATAAGTAAAATGTGTAATGTATATTCTTACATTATGTTCATATTATTCTGAGTAAGTCCAAACATTGGACTTAATTAGAAAAAGAATTTAAATAAATGATTTCAAATATATTCAAGGACTAAAAGAAACCATGTCTACCAAAGTAAAGTTTAAGACCAACATCTCACCAAATAATATCTATAAACCAAAGGAAATTATCAAAAAGAACCAAATAGAGATCTGGATTTATAATAACTGAAATGAAGCATTCACTAGAGAGGCTCAATAGCAGATTTTAATTGACAGAAGAAAGAATAAGTGAATTTGAAGATAGATAAACTGAGATTATCCAGTCTGAGGAACATAAAGAAAGAGATCTGTGGGACATGAGAGAGTACCAACATATGCATATTTCCAGAATGAGAGGAGGGAAGAGAAAAGGACTGTGTGTGGTAAATAATTTGGCTGGCCCTAGTTTCTGGGATGTAAACTCTAAATCCAGTGATAGGAGTGTCTTTGTCATTCATGGTGAGCCCCTTAGGACACACATGGTGGTTTATACTACGGGGTGATGCACAGTGGGGCCCGAGAGTTTGTGCTAATGCAATCACTCAGGTTGGGGGCCGGTAACACTAGAAAGACCAACCACATGATTAGAGAGTTGGGGTTCTGAGCAACAAGCTATCTGTCCAATATCATCCTGTTCTCTGCAAATTTGATTTGTATACAATGTCCAGAACAAGCAAATCTATTAAGCAGAAAGTAGGTTTGTGTTTGCCAATGGCAGGGTGGCGGGGAGTAGGACAAAATGGGCAAAATGGAGAGGAGTAATTGCTACTGGATATGGGGTTTCTTTTGGGGGTGATGATAATGTTCTGAAAATTAGAGGTGGTAGTTACATAACTGTGTGTAGAGAATAAAAACTACTGAATTGTACCGTTCAAAAGGCTGACTTTTATACTGTCTGAATTATATCTCAAGAATTATATATATTAATATTTATATATAAATGAAAAATAATATTGAGTCTCTCCAAAGCCAAAATTCCCTACAAATAGAATAAATGTTTCTTAGAACTGCCTGCAATTTTTTAAATAAACATTTAATCCTGAAATCAATAATACTAGTTATTTAAATTACCATATATAGAAGATTTATGAATATTTTCATCATAGGACTTGCCAAGAGTTTGCAAACCAATTACAAGTGACTTACAGAAAATAGTTTTTTGTTTTGTTTTGTTTTTTTTAACGGGACAGGGTCTCACTCCATCACCCAGGTTGGGGTACAGTGGGGTAATCACAGCTCACTGCAACCTTAAACTCTTGGGCTCAAGCAATCCTTCCACCTCAGCTTCCTGAGTAGCTAGGACTACAGGTGTGCACCACCAAGCCCAGCTAATTTTTTAATTTCTTTTTTAGAAATGGGGTCTTGCCATATTGCCCAGGTTGGTCTCAGACTTCCTACCCTCAAACCATCCTCTCGCCTCAGCCTCCCAAATAGCGATACTAAGAATTTTACTGCCTACTATAGAGGCAACAAAAAATATAAGCCAACTGTTCTCTTTAAAAAATCAGCCTTGAAACGTGACTCACCAAGTACACCGCTCTTTGGAAGAAGGTGGTGGTCTCCAGGATTTTATGCATTGTGATGGTTTCTAACTCATCAGGGTCTAGCTGTTCCCTTTCAAAGGGCATTCCATTGAACAGCACAACGGGCAGAGGTCCAACTCCAGTCTGCTCATAGTAGCCTCTTGCTTCCTGAAACACAAGTAACCACAAAAACAGCATATTTTTGCCTTTTGTGAGACAAATGGAACAGAGCATATTTTTCTTACATGCCTGTTCTAACAACAATCAATAGAAATATTGTAAAGAAAAAAATAACTCAGTTATTTCTTTTTAAAAAAATGAAAAATGACATCAAAGTTAATATCCTACTATGTAAATCTGAGATTGAATTACTGAGTTCAAGTTTTTACAAAACCACAAAAGCTTGCAAATTATGGAGTGCGTGTGTGTGTATGTGTGTGTGTGTGTGTGTGTGTGTGTGTGTAGCACAGGCTGTCAAAACTGAACTACATATTCTACGGTCAGCACTATACAATAGAACTTTCTGCAATGATGGAAATATTCTATCTGTGCTTGTCTGTGCTGTCCAATGCAGTGGTCACTAACCTCATGTAACTACTGAGCACCTGAAACCTGCCAACTATGACCAAGTAACTAAATCTTTAATTAATTTCCATTTTAAAATCTACATGTGACCATGGGCTGCCAAAATGAGGTGCACAGGTTTTGCTACCATAAATTACAAGCGCTCTATGCAAAAAGCCTGAGGTAAGTATTTGCACCCAATTCTAAATAAGGGTCCATATCACTAACAAAGAAATTACACCTGCAGAAAACAAAACAAGGTTTGTGGGGAAACAGTGCTCAACAATTGCTCTAAGACACAATACACCCAATCTTTTCCCTTCTCCAGGACAAAAGAGGTTCACTGGCCAGAAAATACTGGAGCAACAAAACGGCAAATGTACCTAAGACAGACATTTTTCCTGACTGTCAACACAGGCGCTCGTCCCTCAGATTAACTTTTCAGAGTAAAAAGTGTATTACCACCCAAGATGTAAAGTGGGCAACTTTACAAATGTCTATCGCACACCTTGTAATTGCCATTTTCTGAAAATAGCAGAATTTAATTATTTATAACCATTTTAGATAGCACCAGTAGAAAAGAACTCCCATTGGGTAACTAATCCGAGTCATCGGTAACAGACTGCTTACTTTCTAATCAGACAAGCTCAATAACAGGTAACAGCACAGAAACTGACGGCCTAAAACATGGCACAGCCTAAAAAGCCTTCTAGGTTGGTTCAAGCCATTTCTCTACATCATAGTTTAAATGTTTTAAATATACACTCCTAAAACTCTTACCATGTTAATTCTGTTCTTTGACATCTCGACTATTTCATAGACATCCATTAAAACTCAATTTTCATCTAACTTTAGTTTTGAAAATCATCCCTGTCAACCAATTAAAACAAGACCAGAAAACTTACATTATAATTCCAAGATACAATAAGATAAATAACATTGGTTTTGTCTGCAAACAGTAACTGAGTGGAAGTCAGGAGTGACAGGGAGCTGTTTGGACTATGTAGCTTCCTTTTTCACCACTCAGAAATAGTTTACAAGACCAAATAACAGAATGCAGCACGATTATCAAACAGCCAAACTGAAAACTCATATGGACAAATTTTCTATCAACAGCTAACTAAAAATATTAAATAATGATAAATAATTAACAAACATTAATTTTTGGTAGTTTTATACTGAGCCACTCACAAACAACTGAGATTAGTAAGGACTAGAAGATAATATGCTAAAGGTAAAGTGTTTGCCCGTGTAGGTTAGAACTTTTCCTAATGTCATTATCTTACTGGCTTTGAAAGACATAAATATATACCTATCAGACTATATATTCTCATCAGTTTAAAATTTCTACTTTAATTGCATTGCCTACTTTTTAAAATAATTACTTCTTTCAGACATAGAAGATATTATAGCTTCACTGTAACAAAAGGAACAGATTTACAAGTGCAATGACATTTATTAGAAGCAGCCATTTTTCCTAAAATTAACCATTTCAAAAGAATCCATTCCATTGGACTTTTTGTATAGGGGTAAAGCTCCTGTAGTTAAAAAAAAAAAAAAAATCTCATTAGTCATTAGATTGTTAGGACTTCTGGGATACTCTCCACATCCCTGCCTTGAGAGTACTTCTATTCAAAAAGCTAGACAATTAAATGGATGAAATATAAATAATATGACCTGTTCGTATACGGAAGAGCCTCTAATCAGTACAGATGGCCAAGTCTAGGAAACTAAGGTGCATGGTGTGTGATACTCTCATTCAATTTTTCAGCACAATCAATATTTCGACACATGCAAAGATATAAAAATACCCCTTTCCCCAGTTTGTCCACTCTACTCATCATTTTTCAAGTAAATACTTTTGATATCATAATCATCCACAATAAAAAGCTACTGGTACTTTTTCTTCAACAGGATAAGAAAAAATGAGACTTAAACAGTTTCCAAATATGAAATATGAAAAAAATTCCACAAAGTCCCTCAAAACTTTCATATTCTGAAAGTGGCCTTCTTTTTCTTTTATTTCACTTAAATTCTTTTTCTACAGAGTACTATTATTGCTGTTTGTGTCTATCTGGGAGAAAAATAGTTACTAGGTACCCATAGCAATATTATTTTATTTAAAAACCCAGAAAAGATAAGTGACTGGACAGAAGGCTGCAATAAAATAATGGTAACCGGCCGGGCACGGTGGCTCATGCCTGTAATCCCAGCACTTTGGGAGGCCAAGGCAGGCGGATCATCTGAGGTCAGGAGTTCGAGACCAGCCTGCCCAACATGGTAAAACCCCATCTCTACTAAAGTACAAAAATTAGCCGGGTATGGTGGTGAGAGCCTGTAATCCCAGCTACTCAGGAGGCTGAGGCAGGAGAATCGCTTGAACCCGGGAGGCAGAGGTTGCAGTGAGCCGAAATGGCGCCACTGCACTCCAGCCTGGGAGACAAAAGCGAGACTCCGTCTCAAAATAATAATAATAATAATAATAATAATAATAATAATAATAATGGTAACCCTTCTCAGGCTACACTGAGTAGATCTCATTCCCAGCTTCAATTCCAAGCTTAACTGGATATACCTTAAAGTGAACAGATATAATACTAAAGCACAGAATCAAAAACAGAAAAGAGAAAGAAAACAGGCAGACTGGCATGCTCAAAGACCTTCTAGCTCCTGGTATGAATTCACCTTTCTAAAAGAGCTGGTACAGAGCTAGTATTTTAATTCATCTTGCATTCAACATCAGCTTACACATATAACAAATATGTGTCACTCTACGAACTTGAATTCACAGAGCAGGCAGCTGTCACTATACCTAGGAAGCCTTCCACAATCACCTTGTCCCAAACTAGCAGAGCTGCCCATCCAGCTTAGCTGCCATCTAGCTCAGCTGCCACTGAGCCTCCACATACAATGTGCAAACACTCAGAACCTCACCATCACCAAAACCATAGTGCTCTCATTTGTTGTCTCCCCCAACGATGGTGTGTGAACTGCCCAAGTTCATACCACATCTTGTTCAACTTTCTAGTATTAGGACTGGCACAATTACTCAATACTACTGTTCTAAAACTAAAACTTTGTTACTTATTCTAAAGTAATTCAGAAGTTTCCCTAGCTGTTAAATTCTTTTGTTTTGATCTTGCTAAAGATTATTTTGTTCTCTTCCTCTAAAACCTGAATCGACTTACAGAAGCAGATCTTTCAACCAATCCCAACTAACTAATTTATCTGATTAATAAATACCAGCTATTAAAGTATGCTGAACACTTACACTGGCGAGCTACTCTCTAGAATGCCCACATATTTTTTTATTTTTATCTTATTTATTTTTTATTTTTTAGTAGAGATGGGGTTTTGCCATGTTGGCCAGGCTGGTCTCAAACTCCTGACCTCAGGTGATCCTCCCACCTCAGCCTCTCAAAGTAATGGGATCACAGGCGTGAGCCACCATACCTAGCCTCTATTTTGTTTTTTGGGTTTTTTTGATCTGTGATTTTGTTTTTAATTATCTTAAGCCTTATGAACACATAATTTTTAACTGTTTATCTCCTCTACTTAAAACTTTCCAATGTGGTGGCAAAAGTACCATTAACAAGCACACATACACAGTAGTTCCAGGGTTTTACGTATTTTTGAATAGTTGTTTGAAGACAATCCCAAAGTATAAACTAGTCTAACTTAGTAAGTAACTCAAAAGTTTAACTTGCTACTATTTTTGTCACACTGACCTTTAAAAACAACTGACCTTAAAGATCATCTATAAAATGTGAGAGATGTCCAGTATTCTTTCTTTGGTATTACACATAAACCACACTAAAATGCCTCTCAATAAGTAAAAGGCAGCATTTTAGATACAGGGAATAGGATGCCCACATCCTTTTGCTCCCCGCAGTTGAGCTATCTGCTTACCAAGGATCAGCTGTGTCTGTTCCCAAACCAACTATTCCTGTTAGTGAAATGATTTAGTAGTATGTAAACCACTAAAATATGAGTACAAAAAGAAGGTTACTCTTCCCACTAAAACGAATTGAATGACTAGAAAATTCACACAGATGAGAGGCTAAAACCAAATGATGTTGAACTGGGTGTCTGTCAAACAACTACAAAAGACTTGTGAGGGAGATTATAAAAATCTACAAGGATTCTGTATCAGATGAAACAGGACTCATAAACAATTGATGATGAATATCATTTATAAACAGATGATAGCTCAGATCTTAAAACAGCAATCAAAGGCTGTTTTTCATTTGGAAAACAAAAATCCTCCCTTAAAAAAGGAGAAAAAACATTGAAACCCTGGTAAATAAATGTATTTTAATATGTTTAAAATCAGAATGTTTCAGAAATGTATATTAATTCCTTTCCTTAATACACATTTTCAACAATTTGTGCTTGCAATAGGTAAAGACCCTTTACTGTGTTTAATGTCTCAAAAGAAAAAAAAATTATCTTTAAGTAAAAAAATTTTAAACTTTATTATATCCTTATTACTACAATACTTCGCCATTCTGTTACATTTCTTAATATATTTCCATCCTTAGTCTAAATAACTAAATAAAGCCAATATGATATATATTAAGCTGTACATCGTATCCTGGGTCTATACATCCAGTAGATGTCATCCAGAGCAAACTTCATGGAAGTACTACCATTGCATTCTGAAAAAAAAATTGTTTTTCAATTTAAAAGTTAATAAGCAAGTTAAAAATCAGTCATATCTTCACAAGACTGAAATAAAAACTTTTTCAAACACTGAAAAGTGATCTGGTTTCTAAACTTTTAAATGCTAAGTACTGAAACACTTTAACCACCATCACCATTATTAACCAAAGCCCCCAAACAGGGGATTAAGGACAGTACAATGTTGCAATCAAATAAGAAACACAAAGAAATTTTTTACCTTCCGATTCCGATCATAAGCAGAATCAATCCCCAAAATGCTATTCACTTCTACATACGGATATTTCTTCTCCAGGACACTGACCACATGTTCAACTTTCACTTTTTCTCCAGTCCTCACCTTGTTATAGAACTGAAGAAAGAAAAAACAGTTGGTTAACTACACTTTTAAGTTCAAATTTCAAAGTGTTTATTCCACATTTTTCTGAATTTAGAGGAAAATATACTTCTTTTTCTTTTTTTTTTTTTTTGAGACAGAGTTTTGCTCTCACCCAGGTTGGAGTGCAACGGCACAATCTCGGCTCACTGAACCTCCGCCTTCCGGATTCGTGTGAATCTCCTGTCTCAGCCTCCAGAATAGCTGGGATTAGACACCTGCCACCACGCCCAGCTAATTTTTTATATTTTTAGTAGAGACAGGTTTCACCATGTTGGCCAGGCTGGTCTTGAAACCCTGACCTCAGGTGATCCACCCGCCTCAGTCTCCCAAAGTGCTGGGATTACAGGCATGAGCCACTGTGCCTGGCCAATTATTTTTCTTGAAAGGTCAAATTGGGACATGTTAGCAATTCTTCCTTTTCCATATACCTTACTAAGATGGCTTCCTAGGTTGGAAATTAAATATTATTTTTTTTTTTTTTTTTGAGATGGAGTCTCACGCTGTCACCCAGGAGGTTGGAGTGCAGTGGCACAATCTCGGCTCACTACAACCTCCACCTCCCAGGTCCAAGCACTTCTCCTGCCTCAGCCTCCTGAGTAGCTGGGACTACAGGCACACGCCTCCACGCCCAGCTAATTTTTGTATTTTTTAGTAGAGACCGGGTTTCACCATACTGGCTAGGCTGGTCTTGAACTCCTGACCTCGTGATTCGCCCGCCTTGGCCTCCCAAAGTGCTGGGATTACAGGCATGAGCCACCACGCCTGGCCGGAATCAGCTCAGTCTTGTTAAGTGTCAAATGAAAAAATACATTAGTTAAGAAAAATCTAAATAGGCCAGGCAGGCATGGTGGCTCACACCTGTAATCCCAGCACTTTGGGAGGGTGAGGCGGGTGGATCACTTGAGGTCAGGAGTTCGAGAAAAGCCTGGCCAACATGCTGAAACCCTACTAAAAATACAAAAATTAGCCTGCTGTGGTAGTGCACACCTGTAATTCCAGCTACTCAGGAGGCTGCAGCAGGCGAATCCCTTAAACCCAGGAGGCAGAGGTTGCTGTGGGCCAAGATCACACAACTGCACTCTAGCTTGGATGATGGAGTGAGACTGTCTCAAAAAAAAGAGAAAAATCTCAACACTTATAAGTAGTCCTTGAAATAAAAACTACATCCACGATGTTTAGGAGGGATGAGGAAAGGGAGAGGGGAGAGACAGAGAAATCTAAATTGACTCCAGTATTATTTATTTGATTTTTTTTTTTTTTGAGATGGAGTTTCACTCATCACCCAGGCTGGAGTGCAATGGCACCATCTTGGCTCACTGCTACCTCCGCCTCCTGGGTTCAAGAGACTCTCCAGCCTCAGCCTCCCAATTAGCTGGGCGTGGTGGCAGGCGTCTAATCCCAGCTATTCTGGAGGCTGAGACATGGTGCCTGCCACTATGTCTGGTTAATTTTTGTTTTGTTTTTTGAGATGGAGTCTCGCTTCATCACCCAGGCTGGAGTGCAGTGGCTCGATCTTGGCTCACTGCAAGCTCTGCCTGCCGGGTTCATGCCATTCTCCTGCCTCAGCCTCCCGAGTAGCTGGGACTACAGGCGCCTGCCACCATGCCCATTTAATTTTTTTTATTTTTAGTAGAGATAGGTTTCACTGTGTTAAAGCCAGGATGGTCTTGATCTCTTGATCTCCTGATCTCGTGATCCACCTGCCTCGGCCTCCCCAAAGTACTAGGATTGCAGGCATGAGCCACTGTGCCCGGCCCAATTTTTGTATTTTTAGTAGAGATGAGGTTTCCCCATATTGGCCAGGCTGGTCTCGAATTCCTGACCTCAAATGATCCACCCACCTCGGCCACCCAAAGTGCTGCAATTACAGGCGTGAGCCACCACACATGGCCAATTTTTGTATTTTTAGTAGAAACGGGGTTTCACCATGTTAGCCAGGCTGGTCTCGAACTCCTGACCTCAGGTGATCTGCCTCCCTTGGCCTCCCAAAGTGCTGGAATTACAGGTGTGAGCCACTGCGCCTGGCCTCAATTGTTTTTACAGTGAGCAGTATTACTTCACTTCTGAAATAAAAAACAGCAGCCAAGCCCCAGTGGCTCACACGTAAAATCCCAGCACTGTGGGAGGCCAAGGCAGTAAGATTGTTTAAGCTCAGGAGTTCGAGACCAGCCTGGGAAACATAGTGAGACACCATCTCTACCAAAAATTAAAAACAACAACAAAATTAGCTGGGTATGGTGATGCATGCCTGTAGTCTCAGCTATTCCGGGAAGCTGAGGCAGGAGGATCACTTAGGGCCAGGAGTTCAAGGCTGTAGTAAACCCTGACTGCGCTGCTGCACTCCAGCCTGGGCAACAGTGAGATCCTGTCTCTAAAAAAATTTTTTTAATAAAATAAAATAAACAGTGGGTGGTGGGAGTAGCTGGTCCTGTTGTGCTGTGGCTCTGCACAGCCTGCAGTCTCAGGCCGCAGAGCCCAAGAGACATGGAGCCTGGCTTCAATGGTCACGCTGCCATTTAGGAGGGCTGCTTCCATGAGATCTGCAGCCTGAGCCCAGGGAAGCCTTGTTGCTACAGATGGAGCAGCTGCTCCACTGCCAGTGCTCACGCTCCCAGGATATCCTTGTTTTCCACAGTAAGACCCACAGCAGTGTGCTGGTGTTGGATGGCATCATCCCCTGCATGGACAGGGACAAGTTCTCCTACTAGATGAGAATCAACCTGCCATTCAGCAACCACCCCATCCCACAAAAGGTGCTGATCGTCGGGGACAAAGACGGCATCCTGCACAAGGTGGTGAAGCACCCCTCTGTGGAGTCTGTGGTCCGATGATAGACTGAAAAGGATGGCACTCAGGTCTCTAAGAAATTCCTGCCAGGTATGGTCATTGGCTTCTCTAGCTCTAAGCTGACCCTGCATATGGGTGACAATTTTGATTTCGTGAAGCAGAACCAGGATGCCTTCAATATTACGATCACTGACTCCTGGGATCCACTGAGAGCCTCTTCAAGGAATCCTATTACCACTCATGAAGATGGCCCTCAACGAGGACAGCATTCTCTGCTGCCAGGGCGAGTACCAGTGGCTGCACCTGGACCTCATCAAGCAGACACGGTAGTTCTGCCAGTCACTCTTCTCCACGGTGGCGCACGCCTACTGCACTGTCCCCACCTATCCCAGTGGCCAGATTGGCTTCATGCTCTGCAGCAAAAACCCGAGCACCAACTTCCAGAAGCCCGTACAAGTGACACGGCAGCAGGTGGAGCAGGTGCAGCTGCTCAGATGTGTACAGTGCTGCCTTCGTACTGCCCCAGTTTGCCTGCAAGTCCCTGAATGATGTGAGCTGAACCCAGGCGCCACAGCAGATGCCACCCGGGATCTCAGATCTGAGAGCCTCCAGGATGCCTGCGCCCCTTCAGCCCTAGGCCAGATCCCCTGCTGACTGTCACCTGCCAACCAAGAGTTACAAGCCTCAGAATACTGCCCAGCCTTCCCTGCTGAGTGCTGGACTGTTTCTGTGTCTGTCTCTGTGTGACATTCGGCCTCCAAGCCTATACCAGCTGTATACAGTACCATCTCTCTGTCTTCTTTGGCCCCCTCGATCAAACATGTGTATTTATAACAATAAAAAATAAATGAATAAATAAATAAATAAAAACTTTAAAAGGCAGAGTTAAAATATTCTCTGGGCATGGTGGTGCACGGCCATAATCCCAGCTATTTGGGACTGACATGGTAGAATCCCTTAAGCCTAGGAGTTTGAGACCAGCTTGAGCAACACAACAAGACCTGGTCTCAAAAAGTACATAAATAAATAAAATTTTAAGGTAGCCGTTGTGGAAGATATATTCAAACAAACAAACAAAAGCAAACCTTAAGCAGAGACAAAGTGAATAAAATAACAAAGTATAAAATACTTACTATTCTGAGTGACTTCTTTTGAACCTATTTCATTCTCTGCAGCCCTGCTAACTACCTTCCCCATTACTTCTCATGGAGATCACTGCAACAGCTCATCAACTGGCATCCCTGCCACTTTGCTTTGCCCTTCCTCAGATCCATCTCTATACACTGCAGCAGACATGACTTTTAAATTCAGGACCCACCCCTGAGCTCTATACACCCCAGCTGCCTAGCATACAATGACCACACATCATTATAAGAGTAAGTTAGATCTGAAAAAATTATTTGCCATTCTGAACAAAAACGTACATGTGTCAGAGTCTGGAAGGCATGATAATCATCCACTTCTTGGGCAACATAATTATATGCTCTAAGAACAGCCACTCCAGCATCTTGCATCCCATCAACATCTTCAGAGTCATTAACCACAAAGATAAAACCAATTCTGGAGGGAAAGGGAAAAGAAGAAAAAGAAACATGTCAAAGAATGCAAATGGTTAAAAAGAATGACATCCTTGTACCCTTCTCATACATTATAGCTAACAGAGGAAAACTCTTTGAGTGAAAAGCACAGTTCACAGCCTACTCTACTCTAACATGATTGGCAAAGGTATACATACACCACTTACAAAGGTTGTTTTTTTTTTTTTAGACGGAGTTTCACTCTTGTTGCCCATGGTGGAGTGCAATGGTGCAATCTCGGCTCACTGCAACCTCCGTCTCCCAGGTTCAAGCGATTCTCCTGCCTCAGCCTCCCAAGTAGCTGGGATTATACGCCACTACTCCTGGCTAATTTTTTGTATTTTTAGTAGAGACGGGGTTTCACCATGTTGGCCAGGCTGGTGTCGAACTCCTGACCTCAGGTGATCCATCAGCCTCGGCCTCCCAAAGTGCTGGGATTACAGGCATGAGCCACCATGCCCGGCCACTTACAAAGTATTAATAAAAAAGCAGGCTCTCAAACGTGGCTTAGGCCTTTCTACTGTTAAAGCAAGCCATTTCCATGTCATGAAAAGATTCCTTTACTGACATGAAGAGTGTTGCTATAGTTTCAAGAGATTTTTTTTTCTGATTTTAAACAAAAACTAGAATAAAAATTTTCACACTTTCAAAGTAAACAGAAAGGGGGGGGATTGTGACATCTAGCACATGCAGTATGAGAATCATTGGTAAAAGAAAAGCCGAAAAAGGTTTACAACTGTCCCACGACAAAAAGCAATAACCAAGGTTAAAGTTTATCAGATTTTAAATTTTAAAATAAAGGAATTAACCACAGAGATACTATTATGTATGTATAGATGGGCTGGCAAAAAAGACTTTGCACTGAACATACTGGGGCAAAGGCATTTCAATGGACAAAGAATCATCTTTTCAATAAATGGTGCTAAACAACTGGACATGCACATGCATATGAATCAGTCTAGACCAGACTTTATATCTTTCACAAAAATTCATTCAAAGTGGATCACAGGTCTAAATGTAAAACACAAAAACAAAAATTCCCAGATGATAGCAAAGAAAATTTAGGTGGTCTCGAGCTTGGCAATGATGTTAGATCCAAAAGCACAATCCATGAAAGACAACACTTGGTTAATTTGGACTTCACTAAAATTAAAAATGTCTGCCCTGTGAAAGATACTATTAACAGAATGAAAGGACAAGCCATAGAGTGGCAGAAAATCTTTGCAAAACAACCATCTGATAAAGGACAGGTAAACAAAATATGCAACTCTTCTTGTTTGTTTTTCAACAGGGCCTTGCTCTGTTGCCGAGGCCAGAGTGCAGTGGCACGATCAGCTCATTGCAGCCTCAAACCTCTGGGCTCAAACAATCCTCCACTTCAGCCTCCCAAGTAGCTGGGACTACAGGTGTGTGCCACCACGCCTGGCTACTCTTTTTTAGTTCTCTGTAGACATGGAGGTCTTCTCATGTTGCCCATGGTGATCTCAAATCCTGGCCTCAAGCGATCCTCCCACCTTGGCCTCCCAAAGTCCTGGGATTATAGGCGTGAGCCATTGCACCTGGCCTACAAAGAACTCTTAAAACTCAACAATAAGAAAACAACCAAAGTTTTAAAAATGGAGACAAAAGGGCAGGGGGAAAAAAAGAAGAAGAAAAAAAAAAGGACAAAAAATCTGAACAGACACTTCACCAAACAAGATATACAGATAGGTGATAAATATAAGTAGATCCTGAACATCATATGTCATTAGGGAACGGCAAATTAAACAACAATGACATACCACCACACACCTATCAGAATGACCAAAATCCTAAATACTGGTAAAACCAAATGCTGGCAAGGCTGTGGAGCAACAGGATCTCTCACTCATTGCTGGTGTAAATGCAAAATGGTACCGCTACTTTAGAACAAAACTAAGCATACTCTTACAAAACTAAGCATACTCTTAACACACGATGCAGCAATCACGCTCCTCAGTATTTACCCAAAGAAGCTGTAGACATGTCCACACAAATACCTGCACCCAGATGTTTACAGCAGGTTTATTCATAACTGCCAAAACTTGTAGGCAACCAAGGTATCTTTCAATTAAGTGAATGGATAAATAAATGGGGGGACATCCACATAATGACTATTATCCAGTGATAAAAAGAAATGAGCTATCAAGCCACTAGAAGACACAGAGGAAGCTTAAATGCACATTGCTCAGTGAAAGACACCAATCTGAATAGGTTACATGCCATATGACTGCAACCTAGAACGTTCTGGAAAATGCAAAACTATGAAGACAGTAAAAAGATCAGTAGTTGCCAAAGATTTAGGGGAAGGGAGGAAGAGAGAAACAAGTGAAGCACAGGAGATTTTTAGGGAAGTGAAACTAATCTGTATTAAACTGTATTGTAATGTGAATACTTGACATCATACATTTGTGTCATCAACACAAATAACAAATCTTAATGTAAACTATGGAGTTTAGTTAATAATAATGTATCAATATTTAGCAGCCAACATGCAGGACCACATGAGTTCCTACAAAGAAGGAAAGAGCAGCCTGTATGCCTGGCTCTCTCCAACTATTCACAATCTCTCAGTTGCCTAGGAGTTCAAGTGCCTTCTTCTCACCTGCCTTTGCAATCAGAAGACCACATGCCCTCTTCTCGTCCCTCAATTCAAGAAATATTGCATTAGTGCCAACTGTGTACCACGACCCAACTTCTTCTGTGTCCTTATATTTCTCTTTTAATCAAAACATAGCTCTGGTTGTGATCCAGTAAGAGGTTCTTCCATCTAACCAGATGTATTCATGCTTTAGATGAAAAATGTCATGAAACTCAAAATCTCTGCATTTCCAACTATCAGAACCCTCTGTTTTCCTCAAAGCCTATCTGAAATCCAACTTCTCCAAAACCCTTTGTGCTTCCCAAATATCTCAATGATTTTTTTTGTTTCCCTGAAATCCTAACGCACTTATAACTAACCAGTAGGACATAACCTAGCAGTTGATCATATATCTCCCTAAAGGGTTTGAAAGTATACAGAGGATCTTTTCCAAGAAGGTAGAATAAGGCAAACATATTTACAGCATTTAGCCCAGTAGTAATCATGGAACACACAGTAATATTTATTGAATAAAGAGTTATTTTCTTCTTTATTTTCACATTTTCTAAGAATTAAAATTTCACCAACATGTAAAATTACCAGAATTATTCAGAATGTAGGTGAAAATATCTTAGCATTTATATGTAAAACCTTTAAAAAATAAAAAAAACTGTTCTTAAAAGGACAGTGGAAATCCAGCCACTCGGTACCCTGTAGGCAGGTTTGGCAACACAAGTGAAGTAACTGTTACTGTTTGCATCTACAAAAGGCTGTGTATATGTTTAGTCCTTGACAGGCTAACAAGTTATTGGCAATGCTCTATATCTCTGCTGAAAGTGGAAATAGGTTTTGTGATGTGGACACTCACCTAGGAAAATTCCCTTCCATTGGGAAGCAAGCTGCAGCCAGAAACTATTTTTACATGGGCTATTTATTGATAATTCATTGGTGGTAAGCTTCTATTCATTGAGAAGCAAATTCTCAGTCCCAAAAGACACTGGCTTCATACTGACCAGAAGATAAAATTGCCATTAGTGTTGTGCACTATTAATTATCCTACAACTCAGTAGCACCAGACTTGCATTTAAAAATGACAAATAAAACCTCAGCTAAATTAGATACATCATCAAATCAATACCAGTGTTACCTTAGTGGTATATGATTACTAAGGAACATCTCAGCTGTGTTAATCAACTCTGCTGTGGTCTCATGTGCAGGATCAACTATGAAAACCTGTTGAAGAAAGGGAAAAGAACACATGAAATGACATTTATTCAAATATCTGTGGGCCGAGAAAAATTTTATGAGTCACTGTACATGAAGCCAACCTTTTTCGAGCTACGCTTGAACCACATAAAAGATGAATTACACACATAGCAGCTACCTCCCTCTATGTTCAAAAAACCTGGTACTGAAGGGCTAAGTGATTTTCTCATGGACTTACGCTGATAACAAGGGAACTGTACTCCAAAGCGATGATGCCGCTTTTTCTACTACACCAAACGAAAACCAAGTTTAGCAACTCTCTCACCTTAAAAAATGGAGCCTGCCTTTTTGTATATTCATTTCTGAGGATCTCTGAATTAAGAATTCACTTAGAACCTAATTCTTAGACCACAGTCACAGCTGTCAGGCAAGCATATAAACATGTATTATGTGTTAAGCAACTTAGACGTATTCTCTCGCTTAATAAAGTTCAGACATGTGGTATAACAGAATGAGATTTAAATTCTGACTAGAAAGGAAAGAAGTGGTTTCAAGAGACAGAAAAGTGGCCAGGCATGGTGGCTCACGCCTGTAATCCCAGCACTTTGGGAGGCCAAGGCAGGTGGATCACCTGAGTTCAGGAGTTTGAAACCAGCCCAGCCAATGTAGTGAAACCCCGTCTCTACTAAAAATACAAAAATCAGCCAGGTGTGGTGGCATGCACCTGTAATTCCCACTACTGGGAGGTGAGGCAGGAGAATCGCTTGAACCCCAGGGGGCAGAGGTTGCAGTGAGCCGAGATCCTGCCACTGCCCTCCAGCCTGGGCAAAAGAGCAAGACTCTTTCTGCGGGGGGAGGGGGGGGGGAAGAAAAGAGACAGACAAGAAGAAAAGTAGAGAGGGTAATCTTCCCTGCAAGTTCTGAGGAGGCCAACCTTGGCACTAACCCTACCACTATCTCTTTCCCGGCTGTGTGAGGGAAGGGAAAGAAATGAGAGGGAAAAAGTGGGCCAATGAAGAACCCTCTTTCTCTCTCTCTAAAGCAGTGCAAGAAGGAATAACAAGTAGGAGTTGGCAAACAACCTTATTTAAGGGAATAAATCTGCTGAATTTTAGGGATTAAGATATTAAAGAAAAACAGTAGCAATATGCTGTAATATACTGTAAAAAAAGAGCTATCTTAAAACTAGTAAAACAATATTGCTATGAAACTAAAACTGCCCTAAAAAATATAAAGTCTTAAAATAAAAACAAACACATCACTGAATGGTGTGAAGAGTATGAAAAGAAAACTTATTCGATCTGGAAAAGATGATTAGAAAAAATAAAAATTAAAAAATTAAAAATGTTTTAAAATTAAAAACAAATTAAAAGACTAAAACAATAGTCTAAACCTCCGTGTTAAAAATGAGCATTTCCCCACACTCTGAGGGGGGCTGTAATGCTCCTGTTACATCCCACAGCCCCACAAGTGGTCAGTACACTACAAAGCCTTTCCAGTGTGAACAGGGAAGAGTATTTGGTGAAGGGTGGGGGAGGAAGCAGCTAGTAAAGGTGAGAAGTGACCATTCTACATGACAAAAAAGAGGGACTAGGCCAAGGCAGAAACAGAGTTCACAGCCAGACAATAAGTTTTACTTACCATATTATGTAAGTTTTTCCTGATCTGCCGAATAACACCAGGAAAGGTGGGTCGAAGCAACTCTTGTAAACTAGAAGGCCACGAATTATATCTGCTATCAACCTCCAGGTTGTTGACCCACTACAAAAAATAACACAACAGGATGCATGCACATTAGGAACCAGTTAGTAAAACCTGCAATAATATCAGTAAGACTTTAAAATATTTTAAGAAGAATCATGTGAGACAAGACCATTTTCAAAGATAAAAAGATTGGCTGCAGTGAGTGGCTCACATCTGTAATCCTAGCACTTTGGAAGGACAAGGCAGGAGGATCACTTGCGCCCAGGAGTTCAAGACCAGCCTGGGCAATATTATGAGACCCCCATCTCTGCAAAAAAATATAAAAATTAGCCAGGCATGGTGGCTGCTGTCCCAGCCACTCAGGAGGCTGAGGCGGGATGATCACCTGAGCCCAAGGGGTTCGAGGCTGCAATGAGCCATGATTGTGCCACTGCACTCCAGTCTGAACAACAGAGCAAGACCCTATCTCAAAAAAACAAACAAAAAAGATAAAAAGATCGAGTGGAAAAATGAGTGACTAAAAGATAAGCCACAGAATAGATGAAGACAATAACCTACAAACCCAATAAAGGACTAGCGTCAAGAATGAAGAAGACATAAAAATAAAAGAAAGAAGCGAAATTTTTTTTGTTTCTTTGTTTTTGTTTTTGAGATGAAGTCTCTCTATTGACGAGGCTGAAGTGCAGTGGAGCAATCTCGGCTCACTGAAACCTCTGCCTCCTGGCTTCAAACGATTCTTGTGCCTCAGCCCCCCGAGTAGCTGGAATTACAGGCACCCGCCAACACGCCCAGTGAATTTTTGTACTTTTAGTAGAGGTGGGGTTTCGCCATGTTGGCCAGGCTGGTCTTGAACTCCTGACCTCAAGTGATCCGCCCACCTCGGCTTCCCAAAGTGCTGGGATTACAGGTGTGAGCCACAGCACCCAGCCCTAAACTTTTTAAGAACAAAGGAAAAAAGAAAATGTAAAAAAAAACGGAAAAAAAAAAAGAATATGAAAAATAAACAGCGGAAACCCAAATGGGCAATAAACATAAGAAATGTGTACACCTGCAATTGTAATCTAGGAACTATGAGCTAAGACCTCAATGAAATTTCATACTCGCTAGACAGAAAAAGTGAAAGTTTGTCAAGACCAAGAACAGGAAAAGATATAGAGCAAAGAGAACTCTCATGCAATGCTGGTATGTGGACAAACACTTTAGAGAACTGGATCTAATAAAGTTGAAGACTATATTAGTACTAATTTTTCTAAAATAAATGCAGTACTGCCGGGTGTGGTGGCTCATGCCTGTAATCCCAGCACTTTGGGAGGCCAAAGCAGGCAGATCATGAGATCAAGAGATTGAGACCATCCTGGCCAACTTGGTGAAACCCCCATCTCTATTAAAAATACAAAAATTAGCTGGGCGTGGTGGCGTGCACCTGTAGTCCCAGATACTCGGGAGGCTGAGGCAGGAGAATCGTTTGAACCTGGGAGGCGGAAGTTGCAGTGAGCTGAGATCACACCACTGCACTCCAGCCTGGCAACAGAGCGAGACTGCAATGCAACACAACGCAATGCAACACAATGCAACACAACACAACACAATACAATACTCTAGTTCCAGGTATCTACCCCAAATAAATTCACATGTATACACAAAAAGAGAGGAAAAAAGAGCCTAATTAAAGTAGTGTTTACAACAGCAAAACATCAGAAACAATTTCATGTCCACAAAGAGCAATTGTTCAGGAGGCTGAGGCAGGAGGACCTCTCCAACACAGGAGTTTAAGGCTGTGGTGAGCTATGACTGCATTCCTGCATTCCAGCAGAGTTTCACCATGTTGGCCAGGCAGGTCTCCAACTCCTGAGCTAAAGTGATCCGCCCACCACGGCCTCCCAAAGTGCTGGGATTACTGGCGTGAGCCACCGCGCCTGACTGGATTATCCCAATTTTTTTTTTTTTTTTTTTTTGAGACAAGAGTCTCATTCTGTCGCCCAGGCTGGAGTACAGTGGCTTGATCTCGGCTCACTGCAACCTCTGCCTCCCAAATTCAAGTAATTCTCCTGCCTCAGCCTCCCGAGGAGCTGGGATTACAGGTGTGTACCACCACACCCAGCTAATTTTTGTATTTTTAGTAGAGATGGGGTTTCACCATGTTGCCCAGGCTGGTCGCGAACTCCTCACCTCAAATGATCCACCCACCTCGGCCTCCCAAAGTGCTGGGATTACAGGCGTGAGCCACTGTGCCTGGCCTCAAATTTTTAGAATATTAAATAGGAGTCAGGTAAGGTGGTGCATGCCTATGGTTCCAGCTATTCAGGAAGCTGAAGCAAGAGGATTGCTTGACCCCAGGAATTTGAGTCCAGCCTGGGCAACATAGTGAGACTCATCTCTAAAAAAACAAAAGAAAGAAAGAAAAATATATTTGATAGAAAATAAAAGGATAAAATAAGGGACAAGGGAATGCACACCAACTTGAGAGAAGATATGAACTTCAGGAAGGAGAGGGGTGGTTGGTAAGGGACAAAGAAGGGCTTCAAGTAAAACTGTTTTTTTCCCCCAAGAAAACAGTTAAATCTGACACAAAATGATTAAATGTTAACATTTAGTAAGCATGATGATGGGTCCTATGGTTGTTAGTCCCTTTATGTTTGCATAAACATGTCATGTTGATGTTATTATCTTTTACTCTTTATAAGTACTTTTAACAGAAAAGCAAATGACATTAACAATGTCTTCATCAAAATAAGTTATATCACCAAGTATGAATTCAAGTAATGATTATCTACATTCTACATTATTTCTCTTAAATAAAATTTTTCTAAAATGAATGCAGTACAGAAACCAAGAAAAAATAAGATCAGCTCTCCACTCACCTTATTTTTTACCACAACTGCCCAAGATGGCACTATTCCCCACATTCTCTATTTTTTGTGTGTGTGTGTGTGACGGAGTCTTGCTCTGTCACCCAGACTGGAGTGCAGTGGCGTGATCTCAGCTACCTGTAACCTCCACCCCCAGGTTGAAGCAATTCTCCTGCCTCAGCCTCCCGAATAGCTAAGATTAGGAGGTATGTGCCGCCACACCCGGCTAATTTTTGTATTTTGAGTACAGACGGGGTTTCACCATGTTGGCCAGGCTGGTCTCGATCTCCCGACCTTAGGTGATCCACCCACCTTGGCCTCCCAAAGTGCTGGGATTACAGGCATGAGCCACCAAGCCCAGCCCTATTCCCCACATTCTCTGACAGATGACAAGACAAAGGCTCAGAAAGATCATATACGGCAGGCAAAAGTCTATATAAATCCTTCAAATCTCAAATATCAAAATCCTACTAAAGAAGGTTCTTAGCTAAAAAGTGACATTTTCAATAGTAGTTTTAATTTACAGATGTCACATCACACAAGATCTGTATGCAATTGAGAAAATACAAACTAAACGCTCTTTCCCAAGAGATGCTCAGCTGAATACCAGGGGCATGCTCAAGTGAAAAAAATCACTGTCTTGGCCGGGCGCACTGGTTCACGCCTATAATCGCAGCACTTTGGGAGGCAGAGGTGGGTGTATCACCTGAGGTCAGGAGTTTGAGACCAGCCTGACCAATATTGTGAAACCCCATCTATACTAAAAATACAAAAATTAGTCAGGCGTGGTGGCAGGCTCCTGTAATGCCAGCTACTCGGGAGGCTGAGGCAGGAGAATTGCTTGAACCTGGGAGGCAGAGGTTGCAGTAAGCCAAGATCGCGCCACTGCACTCCAGCCTGGACAACAGAGCGAGATTCTGTCTTGAAAAAAAAAAAAAATCACTGTCTTAACCACATTAGCAACAATAACTCAACTTTTTGAAGCATTTAAGGGCCTACTTTATTACATACACAAAGTCCCATATAAGCAATTATAAATCTTTCACACCAACAAAAGAGATGGTGGGAGTAACTTCACCCTCATAAGAGACAAATCAGAAACCATAAAAAAGATTCCTGGTCAGAAAGTCCTTTGATCACCCTAACAAAATACTCACTGAAATAGCAGGACTCCGGATGTCTACGGCATAGTCTGCCTCAGAGGGCTGGATGTTCAGCTTCAAAACATTATGCAGAGAAAGGCCTTCTATTCCCAATCTATGCAGACCCTCCATTACCCGAGCTTCATTCCTCAACACATCAAACAGACTGGGGGGAAAAACAAAAAGAGGTATTTACTAGGAAAAAAAGCTTTTAAAAAAAATTCTCACCATGAAAAAAAAATGTATCAGTTCAACCTCAATGCCAAATCAAATTAATTGAGAAATTTAAAAAAGCAATAAACACACAAATTGAGGATAAAATAACCCTAAATCTATACTTTTACACCACATTTTAAAAACAGTACATTAATCTCTCTGTATTCTTTCTTATAACTGCATATGTATTTACAATTATCTCAAAATAAAGATTAAAAAGAGATACTACATTATATATGCTTAATATATGTTTCAATGTCAGTACCAATTCACAGAGGCAAACATATGATCACAGAAAAAAGCCTGAAAGAATCCACACCCAACTTAGAGGTTTGCTGGGAGAGACAGAAGAGATAGAGATGAAGGGCTGGGCGCGGTGGCTGATGCCTGTAATCCCAGCACTTTGGGAGGCCAAGGCGGGCGGATCACAAGGTCAGTAGTTTGAGACCAGCCTGGCCAACATGGTGAAACCCCATCTCCACTAAAAATACAAAAAAAATAGCTGGGCATGGTGGCAGGTGCCTGTAATCCCAGCTACTCAGAAAGGTGAGGCAGGAGAATTGCTTGAACCCGGGAGGCAGAGGTTGCAGTGAGCCAAGACCGTGCCACTGGACTCCAGCCTGGGCAACAGAGTGAGACTCCGTCTCCAAAAAAAAAAAAGATAGAAAGGAAGGAGAAATAAGATGTGATAAAAAAAATTTCTTTTGAGACTCTATCTCAAAACAACAAATGAATAAAGTCTGAATTGTGCCTGTCTGCTACCCACCCCAAAATCATGAAGACAATCGAATGCAATTTAATACTGAACCACATTTTACCAAAAAGTGGATATTCAAATAATATATGTAGACAGAACACCTTCTGAGACACAAGAGACAGTTTTTTTTTGTTTTTTGTTTTTTGAGATGGATTCTCACTCTGTTGCCCAGGCTGGAATGCACGGGTGCAATCTCAGCTCACTGCAACCTCCGCCTCCCAGGTTCAAGTGATCCTCCTGCCTCAGCCTTCCAAGTAGTTGGTACTACAGATACACATTAGGCATGGCTAATTTTTGTTATTTTTAGCAGAGATGGGGTTTCACCATGTTGGCCAGGCTGGTCTTGAACTCCTGACCTCAAGTGATCCGCCGGCCTCAGCCTCCCAAAGTGCTGGGATTTCAGGCATGAGCCACCGTGCCAGGCTCATAGGCAGTTATTTTTAATAAATCTACTTCACACTGTTCCAAAAGCCAAAGAACCTGTTCTTTTCTATGTTCCCATGGTTAAGTGGAAAAGTATAGCTTCTAAAAGGACAGCCTCAGAAAACACTCAGGCCTTGAACACACACTGTAACACAAGATGGAGACATGTCATCCTGCCCACCCATCACGGCATGTGCCTACTACCTACGTCCACCCAGTGGGGGCTGGTAAGCCATCAGACTTTGCATCATGCCATAACAAGAAGGAACGGCAATATGAACATGTTACAAGGTGCTATGCATTACAAAAACTTTTCAGAGAATGAAAAATATTATCCATACCTGAATATATCCTGTGTATCTAAATCCATGTGAAGTCCATTGATGAAGAGGGCTGAATCTCCAGGTTGTAATCCTAAAGTTCCCTTGAAATACTGAAAAATTTTAATAATTATTAGGGAGCTGTGAGAGAATGTTTTAAAAAAATTTTATTGTTTCTGGGCTTCACTACCTGTACAAATCTTGGCATCCTAAGGCAGGGCTAAGATTTGCTTCAAGATGCTGTTGGGATTCAATGGCAAGTAAGACAGGGGATAATACCATAGTGTATACCCATTTCAAACATGTTGTACACCACAAAAATATGCAATTTTTACTTCTCGATTTTAAAAAGAAGAGAAAAAAATAAGGAGATCATGGAAAGGTGTATCAATTGTGAACTGGAATTTCTTCCGAGAGAGAGGAATTCACATCTACTCACTCCCTGGCTGGGTGTGCAGCACCATCAGACGATAAAAAAAGGCTGACCCAGGCCAGGCACAGAGGCTCACACCTGTTATCTCAGCACTTGGGGAGGCCAAGGCAGGTGGATCACTTGAGGCCAGGAGTTGGAGACCAGCCTGGACAACATGGCAAAACCCCGTCTCTATTAAAAATACAAAAATTAACCAGCTATGGTGGTGTACTCCTATAGTCCCAGCTGCTTGGGAGGCTGAGGCACAAGAACCGCTCGAACCCAGGAGGTAGAGGCTGCAGTGAGCCGAGATAGCACCACTGCACTCCAGCTTGAACGACAGAGCAAGACTGTCTCAAAAAAACAAAAAACAAAAAAAAACTGACCCTGAGATGGTGAATAGCATATCTATTTCTAGGTCTGGATACTGGTAATATAGATGGGTTCATTTTGGGAAAGTTCATCAAACGAATGACTGAGAATTTGTGTGCTTCCCTCTTTGTGTTTCATATATACATTTTGGGCAGGGCACAGTGGCTCATGCCTGTAATCCCAGCACTTTGAGAGGCCGAGGCGGGTGGATTACCTGAGGTCAGGAGTTTGAGACCAGCCTGACCAACATGGTGAAACCCCATCTCTACTAAAATTACAAAAAATTAGCTGGGCATGGTGGCAGGTACCTGTAATTCTAGCTACTTAGGAGGCTGAGGCAGGATAACTGCTTGTACCTGGGAGGCAGAGGTTGCCATGAGCCTAGATTGTGCCACTGCATTCAGCCTGGGCAACAGAGCAAGACTCTGTCTCAAAAAAAAAATACATTTTGGTCAAGCATGATGGTTCATGCCTGTAATCCCACCACTTTGGGAGGCCAAGGCGGGCAGATCATGAGGTCAGGAGATCGAGATCATCCTGGCCAACATGGTGAAACCCCATCTCTACTAAAAATATAAAAAAATTAGCTGGGTGTGGTGGCACGCGCCTGTAGTCCCAGCTACTCGGGAGGCTGAGGCAGGAGAATCACTTGAACCGGTAGGCGAAGGTTACAGTGAGCCGAGATCATGCCACTGCACTCCAGCCTGGGCGACAGAGCAAGACTCCATCTCAAAAAAAAAAAAAAAAAAGTATATATTTATGCTTTAATAAAATGTTTTACTCAAAAATTTAAGACTCCATGAAACAGCAATATAGTATAATTTTGTCTTCCTTAGGGGGAAAAAAGGCCCTAAATTTAAGATAATATTTGATATTTTTACTTTGGAAACTAAAAAGTAAATAAAAACTCCCAATAAGGTTTTTCAATTTAGTAAACATTTGAGAAACATTTATTTATCCCTCAGATGTACTTAATTCACTAATATCTCAGATATAAAGATTAAGGAAATTTGGGGTAAAGATAGTGAATTGAACATAAGAACTTTTTTCCCTCCTGAATTCTACTGAAATGTCACTAGAGCTACTTTTTCAGTTATAAATCCACAAAGACAAAGAGAACAGGAAAGAAAAAGGCCACCAAATTTTGGAAGCTGGAAGAGAGGTGGGTGAGGAGTCACTGTCCCAACAGCCCTGAGAAAGCTGAATGTTAGACCAACAACAGGAAAGGTCAACAAGAAACCTGTGTCACCCTGTGGAACTCACCAAAGGCTCAGGAACTGGCAGCACACAGGACATGTACAAGGGGTGATTATTAGCTAAGTTCTGATATAAAGCCCTTTAAGACAAAACCCCCAGCCCCCCAGCTGATTTCCCACAGCCAGGTGCCTGCAGTCGGTGCTATCCCCTACTCCAGCAAAATGAAGGCTCATTCCCTGGAAAAGAACAAAACAGAACATCTGTGGACAATGGCAAATCGAGCACAAGGAGGACAGGGACCCCACACACATAATGGGGAATCGAAGGCAAGTCACCAAACGCTCTTCCCTACTGTGCTTCTACAGCTCTAGCAAACAGATTTCACCCACCAGCCAGAAGACTGACGGATCCTTTCCTGGAGACTGACAAGGACTGACCAACCCAAAAGAAAAGGAACAAAGATACTGTAATTGGGGTTCCCTAGGAAATGGTCACAACAGAACACCTTACAGTCACAAAGCCACATCATTAAGACTTCCAACCAGGTCCTTAGTGCCTCACTCTGAGTGTGATCACCAGACACCTAAGGAAGGCCTCCACCACCGAAGAGACCAAAACCCAAAAACGCAGCTTAAGAGGAAACAGACTTTGCAGACAGAAAACACAAGCACCATTGTCTTCAGAGATACACGGGAACACCATAAAAAGAACAAAAAAAAAACCCTGAAAATTAAATATTTGACAACTAAAGGAAAAAAGATACACACAGGTTAAAAACTCTTACCAGAAAGTTTTTTTTTTTTTGAAAAAGAGAAAAGAATAGGAAAGAAGAGACTTTTAAAGTTAAAAGGCCAAACTAGTCAGAGGTGCAACATTTAAAAAATAAATAAATACATATTTCTAGGAAAAGAGGAAAGAGAAACCAGAGAGAAGAAACACAAACAAAGAATTTAAGAAAATTTCCCAAAGCTAAAGGAAATGATTTTCAAGATTTTAAGGGCCCACCAACCACCCAACAGTACAGAGATTTTTTAAAAAACACATATAATTATGAAATTTCAGATAACTAGAGTCAAAGAAAAGATCCTTAAGAGATCTCATACAAAGGCTTCAGATTTCTCAACAGCCACAATGGAAACTAAAATTCCAAGAGGCGATGCCTTGTTTCAAATTTTGAAATGACTTCCAACCTAGAATTGTATAACCTGCCAATATTGTATAACGAGCTATCAATAAAAACAAGTAGAAAGTTGGCTGGGCACGGTGGCTCATGCCTGTAATCCCAGCACTTTGGGAGGCCGAGGCGGGTGGATCATGAGGTCAGGAGATCGAGACTATCCTGGCTAACACGGTGAAACCCCGTCTCTACTAAAAATACAAAAAAATTAGCCGGGAGTGGTAGCAGGCGCCTGTGGTCCCAGCTACTTGGGAGGCTGAGGAAGAAGAATGGCGTGAACCTGGAAGGCGGAGCTTGCAGTGAGCTGAGATCACGCCACTGCACTCCAGCCTGGGTGACAGAGCAAAACTCCATCTCCAAAACAAAAACAAAAACAAGTAGAAAGTTGATTTCTCAGAATTTCAAATTTGCCTCCCAGGCAACTTTTCTCACAAAGAATGATGAGCTGTACCAAAACAAGGAAATAAACCAAAAACACAAAAGACATGGACTCAAGCAACAGAGGATCCAACAAAGGAGGTTAAAGGAAGGTCTCAGGATGACCGGCATGCCCTGGGCATAAAGAGCAACCAGTCCATCTCAGACCACATCAAAACCAGGTAAAACCACAACATCCAATATTGAGAAGATGGATAGACAGGAACAGTGCCAATATAGAATAGTGGTGGGACACTGAGGGGGAGGCAGTGAAAGAAAGTTAAACCACACTGTTTAAATAGGAGGCCAATATATAATGTCTGAACGTGAAAAATAAAGTACCAATGTAAGCTAGAATTCTGGAGAGAAATATCAGAAGAATCAGCTAAATGTCGAAAGTGAATGTCTTCAGGAACGGGGTGAGACATGATAGGGGTGCTGCTTTCCTAAACAACACGGTAGCACCATTTCATGCTTTCAGTTACGTGCATACTGAACTTTCATTAAAAACTAAAAATACAAAGATCACAGAAATGAAAAAATCACCATCTTAGATAAAAGAAGAGTGACACTGTTAAATGCTGCTGATTAAACTCAGATTTCCTTATCTTTAAAGATAGAATACAAAACAGGTCAGTATTTTCTATCGGTGAATACCTTCTGATTCTCTTCCACTTCGGTTCTAAGTTCTGAGCTCACAGCTGTTTTTGTTATTGCTCTAAGGAAATAAAAACATTATGAGTGCTTGGCTTAATATTTGATATAAAGTCTTCAATTTCCATATTTTAAAATATGAAACACATTATTCAATAAATTAGAAAAAACTGAATGGGAAAAACCTTAAATTTTTATAATTGATAAATATATTTCTCCTTTCTCAGATGTGTATATTTTTTGTAAGATACAAAATCAAAGAAATGTAGCAGCTATAGCATTATAAAACAGGTGCAGCTGTTTCCAAGTTCTTAAAACATATGCACCCCATTTCTATATATGATCTCTACTACTCTCAGGCTAAAAGGATAATGTTGAATACACCAAGGCAGCAGATTGCTCTTCCCACTTAAGCAGTTATGGTGGAGGTGGAATCATTCATGTATACCTTCAAGTAGCAGCTGGACTAAATGAGAATTCACTACATGATGTCTAAGTCCCAAATAAACAAACTTAGTTATAAAATATCTCACATCAGAAGTCAAAACACTTCATTCAGTGACTCAAGAAAATGACTGGGAACCATTCAAGTCAATAGTTTCTAAAAATGTGGCTTTTAAAACAATTTTGCCTTGCATTTATGAGATGTGCAACAATATTACAGAATTGAAGGCAATGTCAGAAAACGTACAAACAAAATCTTTTTTTTTTTTTAGACGGAGTTTCGTTCTTGTTGCTCAGGCTGGAGTGCAATGGCATGATCTTGGCTCACTGTAACCTTTGCCTCCCAGGTTCAAGCGATTCTCCTGCATCAGACTCCCGAGTAACTGGGATTACAGACCCCTGCCACCACGCCCAGCTAATTTTTTATATATTCAGTAGAAAAGCGGTTTCACCATGTTGGCCAGGCTGGTCTGGAACTCCTGACCTCAAGTGATCCACCCACCTTGTCGTCCCAAAGTGCTGGTATTATAGGTGTGAGCCACCATGCCTGGCCCACTTCCCCCTTTTGGGCACCAGACAAGGCAGGTGGATCACCTGAGGTCAGGAGTTCCAGACCAGTCTGATCAACATGGCAAAACCCTGTCTCTACTAAAAATACAAAAATTAGCCAGGCCTTGGCCTCCCAAAGTGCTGGGATTACAGGCGTGAGCCACCAAGCCCAGTCCAAACAAAATCTTATTCTGTCACTATGAACTAGTCACTTAGCCTCTATGACTCAGTTTCTTCAAGATTCAATAAGATGACATATGTAAAACCTTTCATGAAGAAAACCACTATGGTCTGGGACAGACTCTAGATTAGTTAGTTATATGAGCAAGACTCATCCAATCCTGAAAGGCAGGTATTTTAATTCTCGCTCCACTGCTGAGGAAACTGAGGTTGTTTATTTGCAAAGGTCACACAACTAATAAGTGGAAGTGCTAAGAACATAACCTAAATCTGTCACTTCAACCACACAACGCATGGTCTTGCCATCTTCAAGACACAGAGCACCATCTGCAATAGTAGTGGTGGTGGTCATAAAGAATCTTAATTTTCGCCGGGCGTGGTGGCTCACGCCTGTAATCCCAGCACTTCGGGAGGCCAAGGCGGGCAGATCACTTGAGGTCAGGCATTCAAGACTAGCCTGGCCAACACAGTGAAACCCTGTCTCTACTAAAAATACAAAAACTTAGCTGGGCATGGCGACGCACGTCTGTAGTACCAGCTACTTGGGAGGCTGAGGCAGGAGAATCGCTTGAACCTGGGAGGCGGAGGTTGTGGTAAGCCGAGATTGCACCACTGCACTCTAGCCTGGGCAACAAGAGCGAGACTCCATCTCAAAAAAAAAAAAAGAATCTTAATTTTCTAGGAATTTTCATATTGTTATTACCTCATTTGGCAAGTGAACATGACAATAACTGGGTATGATGTTAAGGAGAAGAGCATTATTCTACATTACCTGGCTTTGGTAGGAAAATTCTGACTAAGATCCTTCATGACAACCAAAGCCAACTCAACAGGAGAAGCCAAGATTCGAGCAGCAGTCTGGAAACTGAGATCTGCAACAATGTCAAATATAATTAAAAGTGGATTAATCTAATGTAATGAGAAGCAGAAAACAAAATCCAAATTTACTTCCCACTCTTTTCATGGTAATTAAGAATGTCTTAGAATGCAACCATTCCAGAGAGTGCCCATGATTTAATTTCAGGTTTTATTCACTTCAAAGATCTCTGGAGTATTCAGTTGAGCCGTTTCTGATATATCTGCAGAAAACACTAGGGCATACACTAACGCATGTAGCAGAGGCTGAATCAGGCCCAAGTCCTTTTCCCTTTTCTAAATTTATAATACATCACAAAATACAGCATGAAGACTTTTAGTAAATGATGTTGGGGAAAAAAACTTGAAAAATAGTTCTTTGGAACAGAGAAAAACACATACATCCTGCCACAATGACATGTCTTAAACACTCTATAGATAAATAGTTGAAGTAATGTATATATGATAGGAACTTAGGACTATGACCTGCTTCTCGTATTACAAGTTTATGTATGGTCACACAGAAAGACGTGCCACTTGTTTATATATATTACTTCCACCTAGTGTTATCTGTTTACAAAAGGACTTCCTTTCTTCCCTGATTAATCGTAATTAATCACTCTTATCTTTAAAATCTGAGGCACCTTCAGAATCACGTACTACATACAATTAAATACAAATTTTGCATTTTTTAAAGCCATAAAACTTAGCCAAAAAGTAGGCCAATGACCTCTCCCTGTTTTCATTACCTTGCAACTGCCAAACTTTTAAAGGTGCCATTTCATTGGTGCTCTCTACAAGATGCTTTCTGAGTTCTTTCAACTGTCCCTCCAGGTCGGGGTGCAGATCTCTAAAAGAAACATAAAAATCAGTCCTTTTCATTATTTTTTCTTTCCCGGAGCATAAGAAGAAGTAAACTAACTTTATCTTCATGGTTTTCCTCTCCCAACCCTAGGAAATGTTCTACGACATAGGGGGAAAAAATGAAGTATAATTATTCCTCTTTAAAAAAAATAGAAAATTAGAAGCTAGTTTAAAACTCATAAAATTTATAGAAAAATTGCTAGAATAGTGATTCCCTATGAGGTAGATAAGGAGACTGAGAGTGGTTAACAAAGGAGACTTTTCAGGCCAGGTGTGGTGGCTCACGCCTGTAATCCCAGCCACTGAGGAGGCCAAGGCAGGAGGATCACTTGAGCCCAGGAGTTCCAGGTCAGCCTGTGCAACACAGCAAGACCTTGTCTCTTAAAAAACAAAAAAAAAAAAACAAAAAGAAAGAAAGGAACAAAAGAGACTTCGGCTATACCTGCAGTGTTTACTGACCTGTTTTATTTTTTGTTTGTTTTCCTTTGTTCTTAAAGTAAAAAAAGGCTTATACTGGGAAAAAAAGAAAGCTTAATAAATAGTTCTATAGAAGAGAAAAGCAAGTATGACAACAGCAATCTATTCTGGGTTGTAAGTATGTGGGAATAAATTTTTCTCTATGCTTTTGTGAATCACTGTAATTTCTCAAAGTAAAACTGAGGGGAAAAAAACTGCTGCCAGTCCCAAAATGAGTTTCCTTTAGCCTACATGCTCATAAATCTCTTAGTAACATGAATACAATTTAGGCTAACCATAGTTACTGGGTTTTATCTTTAAATATAGCATATTCCACTATAGTAAAGCAGAGGTGATCTGGGGCAGAGATATAACATGTACATCAGACAGACGGCTAGTACATTACTTTTTTCTTTTAAATGCCATAAACTCAAAATTTCTTTTTTTTTTTTCTTTGAGACAGTTTCATTCTTGTTGCCCAGGCTGGAGTGCAATGGTGTGAACTCCTGACCTCGTGATCTGCCCACCTCAGCCTCCCAAAGTGCTGGGATTACAGGCGTGAGCCACCACGCCCGGCTAACTCAAAATTTCTTAATACAACATACAGAAATTAAAATTCCCTCAGACTGTTCACTGTCCAACCAACCCACTTCCTGTCAGTTACTACAGCCTGAGCATCCCAAATCCGAAATTCTGAAATCCAAAATGCTCCAAAATCCAAAACTCATTAAATGTCAACATGACATCAAAGTAAATGTTCATTGAAGCATTTCAGGTTTCAGATTTTCAGACTTGGGGTGCCCAACTGGTAAGTATCATGCAAATATTCCAAAATTGAAATCTGACACTCTAGTTCTAGTTTAAGCATTTCAGAAAAAAGACACTCAACCTATACAAACTCTTAAATACCAAAAATGAGGCCAGGCGCGGTGGCTCACACCTGTAATCCTAGCACTTTGGGAGGCCAAGGTGGGCAGATCCCTTGAGCCCAGGAGTTCAAGACCAGCCTGGGCAACATGGCAAAACCCCATCTCTACCACAAATACAAAAACTGAAGTGAGAGGATCACCTGAGCCTTGGGAGGTGGAGGCTGCAGCAGGCCATGATGGCGCCACTGCACTCCAGCCTTGGTGACAGACTGAGCCTGTCTCAAACAAAAAAAAAAGGTCTAATTACTTTGGATAGCTAAATAACTATTCTGAATGTCCAAAAGGTAAAACAGCCTCAATATTCTTGATAATACCTTTGTGCTGTGAATGCATAAAATCATAATGCTACCCAAAAAATAAACATAAACAACATAAATGTGAAAAAAGATTCTGAAGCTGGGAGTGGTAGCTCACACCTGTAATTCTAACACTTTGGGAAGCCAAGGCAGGACAATCACTTGAACCCAAAGTTCAAGACCAGCCTAGGCAATATAGCAAGACTCTATCTCTAAAAAACATTTGAAAATTAGCCAGGCATGGTGGCACACAACTGTAGTTCCAGCTATTCGAGAGGGTGAGGTAGGAGGATCCCTTGAGCCCAGGAAGTCAAGGCTGCAGTGAGCCGTGATTGTGCCACTGCTCTCCAGTCTGAGTGACACAGCAAAGCCCTGTCTCGAAAAAATTTTTTTAGAAAAGCATTCTGAAAGCCTGAGTCAAATAAAAATAGAATATGATTACATTCTAACAAGGTCAAAACTGATGTTAAGAAGAAATGTATATATATGTAGGATGAACTCAACATGTAATTCAATGTAAACTAAGATATCTCTTCTAAATTGTTAATCTGGTTATTTCACTTGGCCAAATCTCAAAGCTGAAGTATATAAAACTGAGTCTAGCATATACTATTTCTATTTGATCACTTTCTCTCTCTTTCCCTCTCTCTCTCTCTCTCAGACACACACACACACACACAAACACACACACACACACAAAATGTCCTAATAAAAACTGCCAGATAAAGCAGAATTCAGGGCTCTAAACAATTATCAAGCCATGAGGGAAATAACTTCAACTTTTAGAATAACAGCTAAGAAGATGTTCCAGGCCAGGCACGGTGGCTCACGCCTGTAATCCCAGCACTTTGGGAGGCCAAGGCGGGCGGACCAGGAGGTCAGGAGATCAAGATCATCCTGGCTAACACAGTGAAACCCCATCTCTACTAAAAAAAAAATACAAAAAATTAGCCGGGCGTGGTGGTGGATGCCTGTAGTTCCAACTACTTGGGAGGCTAAGGCAGGAGAATAGCGTGAACCCAGGAGGCGGAGCTTGCAGTGAGCCAAGATCGTGGCACTGCACTCCAGCCTGGGCAATAGAGCAAGACTCCGTCTCAAAAAAAAAAAAAAAAAAAAAGAATAACAGTTAAGAAGACTTTCCAGCTATAAAATACTACGATGCTTACATTAACAGGTTATGATGATGCTTTCATTAAATGATTACGTAATTATGGAATTTTTAAAAATACCATTTCCTTTCACATAAAGCAAATTCTAATAAAATGTTTTTTTCTGAGCTGGGGGCCATGGCTCACGCCTGTATTCCCAGCACTCTGGGAGAGCGAAGCAGGCAGACCACTTGAGGCCAGGAGTTCAAGACCAGCCTGGCCAACATGGCGAAACCCCGTCTCTACTAAAAATACAAAAGTTAGCTGGGCATGGTGGTGGGTGCCTGTAATCCTAGCTACTCAGGGGGCTGAGGCAGGAGAATCACTTGAACCCAGGAGACGGAGGTTGCAGTGAACTGAGATTGCACCACTGCACTCCAGCCTGGGCAAAAGAGCAAGACTCTGTCTCAAAAAAAATAAATAAATAAAAATAATAATAATAATAAAATGTTTTTCCCATTGAGCATGTATAAAATTTACTATATCTATTTCGCATTTTTCTTCAGACTATGTTTGAAAAAAACTTTTAAATACATTTTTTCCTGGGAAAATATTAAGTGAAACAATTCAATTTCTCCTCTTATGGCAATCAAAAAACGGTATGTAACTTAATGCCATCAACTGAGAGGCAAGAAAAACGCACTTAAACTGTGGGCAGGTAGCCATAGTATCAATTAAGAATAATGTGCTTCAGGCTGGAAGCAGTGGCTCACGCCTGTAATCCCAGCACTTTGGGAGGCTGAGGCGAGCGGATCACTTGAGGCCAGGAGTTTGAGACCAGCCTAGCCAACGTGGTGAAACACCATCTCTGCTAAAAATACAAAAATTAGCCGGGTGTGGTGGTGCATGCCTGTAATCCCAGCTACTCGGGAGGCTGAGACAGAATAATCACTTGAACGTGGAAAGTGGAGGCTGCAGTGAGTCGAGATCACGCCACTGCACCAACCTGGGCGACACAGCAAGACCCTGTCTCCAAAAAAAAAAGAATAATGTGAAATCATAAACTGTACTATAAACTAAGTGGTTGACTCTCCATGTAGGATTGCATACATAAAGTACTGTTAGGAGATGAGAAACTCAGACAGTAATGAGTAAGATGATGCTTAAAATGCAAGAAAGCCTGGAGGCTTAAGGAAAATGAGGGCGTTTCCCAAAATACACAGAACATACATACCTTAATTTTCCAAAGAGGAACCCCTGAACCTCATCAATAGGATCATTTTCACCAATCACTGTGGTGTTTACCTCAGTTCCTATGAAAGAATAGAAAATACATATTATTAATAATTGCTCAGATTTGAAACAAAAACGTTACTAGTCTCATAAACTTCATAAAATTGAATAATGTGAAAAAAATCAGAAACCCCTGAAATTATACCATTTAAAATGCTGACTATCACAATTACCCTTTGGCAATGGGTCTTTAAACAAACAGAATAAATGCATTTTAATATCTCCTGTGTTCCTGGATAAAGAATACATTTTTCCTTAAACTTTGGAAAATTTTACATGCTAAAAACTTCAAAATTAATACATTTAAACATTATGGACAATTACGAAATTAATAGTTTTAAACACTATGAACAAAGAATTTTTCAATATTAAAATTCTGAAGAATTTATAATTAGTCAACTTAATCCTAATACAATTATTGAAGAAAATAGAATGAGGTAGTAGTTTATTTTCCATCTGCTTTACTACTCAAATTGATTTTTTATCTTTAAAATGAGCATAAAAGAAAGAAAAGAAAAAATAGCATTTAAAACTTGTAGATAAAATAATAAATTCAAAACCCTAGAGTATTACAACAGAAAGTATCCACAGTAAACTGTTCCATGTACAGAAATAATAAACAACATAAAATTGTTTGTTAAATATAGAATACTTTAAGATTTCACGTTGGAGTCACAAATAAATGGCTATTTGTAAATCCCCTATAACATCAACAACAATAGCTACTACTTGCTGAACGTTTTTGGGCAAACCACTGTGCCAGGTTCTTTTTTTGAGGGTTTTTTTTTTTTTTTTTTTTTAGTACATGAAAAAATTCTTTCCTTACACATCTTATTTATTCCTCCCCAATACTGGAAGAGACATGTATCATTACCTGCACTTTACACAAGAGAAAACTGGGATCTAGAGAATCTGCTTAAGGGTCACCCACTCAGGTGTAACAGAACCAGGATGCAAACACAGGTTCAGCATACACCTAAATCTATTATTTTTCATATGGAAACAAACTCCCCTTTAACTCATATTTGAAGAAAGCACACTGGTCCCATTTTTACAAATTCACCTTTCACCTGAGTATCATCCTTGGCCTTGTACTCAGTGCTCTTAATGGCCAATTCCACGCCATAGCCAGAGAGGTAAACAGGCTCCTTCCTAGGATTCTGCAAGTAAAGCAAGAATTCCATCATTACCACCTAGCTCTTTCTATGTCACAGTGTACATGCATGACCATGTTAATGTTGCATCTACTAGCCATTACCTAGGATTATGCCCTCAAAATATCTTTAAATTGTTTTTTAACGATATTAACTATATGGCTAAGAAAGTTCACTAAACAAATTTTTTTAGTCCAAAACCTACCAAAAACTCAAGAGTAATAAAAGCACGTATCTACCATTAAAATATTGATTATATGTTTTAAAAATCAATTCAGAGTCTATATTCTCTCCTTATAAAATCCTAGGCTCCTTTACATGTTGTAGGCTGCCACAACTGTGGGAATGGAATTCCAAGGTAGAAGCAAAACCAGATGAATGGACAGCTGAAGGTGCTATGGTCCCAACCATAAGAAATGGAGAAAGAGAAAAAGAAGTTCCAGAACCTACAGAGCAGGGTTGAAAGCTGGTGAGGTCTCAGTCCCAGAGGTGTTTTTTGAGGCCCATGGGAGTATGCTTTTTATTAAATTTAAATGCCTTCAAGCAGAGCTTGGAGTGACCAGATGTCACAGGCTCACCAGCATCCTGACTGAAGATGGTCCTTCAGACATTAACATCCATCCTAACAGCAATGAAGGGGGCAGAGGGAGAGTCAAAAACTGGACTTCAATAAAACTTTCTGCTTGTACAAATTTTCATTTAAAATTTTATGGCCAGGCACAGTGACTCACGCCTGTAATCCCAGCACTTTGGGAGGCTGAGGCGGTCAGATCACCCGAGGTCAGGAATTCGAGACCAGCCTGGCCAACATGGTGAAACCCCCTCTCTACTAAAAATACAAAAAATTAGCCGGCATGATGGCGAGTGCCTGTAATCCCAGCTACTCGGGAGGCTGAGGCAGGAGAGTCACTTGAACTCAGGAGGCGGAGGTTGCAGTGAGCTGAAATCGTGCCACTGTGCTCCAGCCTGGGCGACAGAGCGAGACTCTGTCTCAAAAATAAATAAATCAATAAATAAAATTTTTATTTTTTTTGCATGAACTTAGTACTGAGCTTATTATGACATAGAAACTTTAAAGGGCTAACAACCTTTACATATAAATATTTTAAATGACTAAATATTACACAGAGTCTTAAAAGCTTAATATTACATCAAGTCTACCTATGAATCGCCTGTTTAGAAAATCCTCCCCCTTCCACCAAATAAAAAGGTGGCAAAGAGAAAACGGAAGAAAAAAGGTTGGAAAAGAAACTGAATTCAACAATCAGTTCCATAGTATGATGACCATATTAAAATCAGAAAAGGTTATTTACATGGTTCATTTTGAAATAAAATGTAAACTTTATCGAGCCACTTTTTTAGCATGTTTTATATTTCTTCAGAAAGCCAAGCAAAGCACATCATATGTGCAAATAATAGACTCAATGAAACTACTGGATTTATCAAAAAAGGGATTCAAATAACTAGATTTTTTTATAAAGAGGGAGATTATTAGCTTATGTTCTAAGGTCATGCTAGGCAAATTACATTCAAAACATGTGTAAAATAAGTCAATACTTACAAATATATAATGTCTGAATACATAATTGATTTTGCCTGCATTGCTTTTTGATATAAGCTGGCGGTGAAAATTGGAAAATTCCTCAGAGCCAATCTCAGAGTAGAAAATCACCACAGGGCTTTCAGGATTAGACGAGGGATATCTGTGATCTCCTTTGAACAATAAAGGTTTGGGTCTGAAAATAAATAATAAAAGCTCAAAACTTTAAAAATAATTGTGAAACACTAAAAATGTCACAAAATATAAAGTACAGTTATGAAAATTCAAATAAAGATTATAAGCATCTTAATATGAAGGGTAGCATGATCTTAAATATTTTTCACTTACTAAGTTTACTATCAGGTATCAGTCTTATTTATTCATGATTAAAAATAACAAAAGTACATTATAAAAAATACTAACTATAAAATGTAAACACTGGCAGGTCCAGTGCATGATGCCTGTAATCATAACTAAGACAAAGCCTGGGCAACATAGCAAAACCTTGACTCTACAATAAATAACGAAAATTAGCTGGGCATGGTGGCATACACCTGTAGTCCAAGCTACTTGGGAGGCTAAGGTGAGAGGATCACCTGAGCCCCAGAGGTCCAGGGTGCAGTGATCCATGATCATTCCACTGGACTCCACCCTGGGTGACAGAACGGGACCCTGTCTCAAAAAAAAAACGAATAAAATAAATCTCAATTAATAACAGCTACCAATTCCTAAAAGGGGAGGAAAAGGGCCAAAACAGGATACATATTCAAATGACTACTAAAACTTGGGTATGTATGTATGTAATATATATATATAACATAGTATTTTTGGGGTTTTTTTTTTTTTTTTTGGAGATGGAGTTTCATTCCTGTTGCTCAGGCTGGAGTGCAATGACATGGTCTCGGCTCACTGCAACTCTCCCTCCTGGGTTCAAGTGATTCTCCTGCCTCAGCCTCCTCAGTAGCTGGGATTACAGGCATCCACCACCACCCCCAACTAATTTTTGTATTTTTAGTAGAGACAGTGTTTCATCATGTTGGCCAGGCTGGTCTCAAACTCCTGACCTCAGGTGATCCACCCACCTCAGCTTCCCAAAGTGCTGGCATTACAGGCAAAAGCCACCAGGCCTGGCCAATATAATATGTTATATTATGTTATATTTTGAGAAGTCCTCAGTCCGTCACTTAGGCTATAGCACAGTCGCGTGATCGCTCAGCTCACTGCAGCCTTGACCTCCAGAGCTCAAGGAGGGACTACAGGTGCACGACACCATGCCCAACTAAATTTTGTATATTTTGTAGACATGGGTTTTGTCATGTTGCCCAGGCTGGTCTCAAACTCCTGACTCAAGCGATCCACCCACCTTAGCCTCCCAAAGTTCTGGGATTACAGGCATGAGCCACCACGGCTGGCCAAGTATATTTTTCTACCATATAAATAGAATATGATTAGCTTTTTATTTAAAAATATAAGTATAGGCCGGTCGTGGTGGCTCACGCCTGTAATCCCAGCACTTTGGGAGGCCAAGGTGGGCGGATCACGAGGTCAGGAGATCAAGACTATCCTGGCTAACACAGTGAAACCCCGTCTCTACTAAAAATACAAAAAACTAGCCGGGCATGGTGGTGGGTGCCTGTACTAGGGAGGCTGAGGCAGGAGAATGGCATGAACCCGGGAGGCGGAGCTTGCAGTGAGCCGAGATGGCACCACTGCACTCCAGCCTGGGCGACAGAGCGAGACTCCGTCTCAAAAATAAATAAATAATAAATAAATAAATAAAAATATAAGTATAAATAATGCAAAAAGCACAGGATGACATTCAGCATATTACTTGCCAATTCTACTAAGTTTATCTCCTCTACTATTTTTACTACTATGATCTTCCTAATGGACGTTTTTGTTTCTGTTTTTGTTTTGGAGTCAGGGTCTCACTCTGTTGCCCAAGCTAGAGTGCAGTGGCATGAACAGGGCTCACTGCATCTACCTCCTGGGCTAAAGTGATCCTCCCACCACAGCCTCCGGAGTAGCTGGGACCAAAGGCGTGTGCCTGGTTACTGCCACCACACCCAGCTACTTTTTGGAGAAACTGGGTCTCACTTTGTTGCACAGGTTGGTCTGGAATTCCTGGGATCAAGTGATCCTCCTGCCTCAGCCTGCCAAAGTGCTGGGACTACAGGCTTGTGCCCCCAATGGACTTAACATTTCAGTTTTCCTCATAAATTTTAAAACTTCTCCCAAAAAAACTTATCTACGGATGGCATCAAGATATTAACAGATCTTAATGCACAGACTTTATGACCTACCAGTCTCTATAATAATAAACTATATAACTCAGCAGAAAGTAAAGACATGAATACAGATGCTCCATATAGCCTTATTGTAACAGGAGGAAATGACTTAAAAATCCATCGGTAAGAGGTAAATTTCCAATTATGGGACAGTCTTACCTAGGTTATGCATGTGTTAAAAATAATGAGGTATACCCACTTGTACTAAATTGAAAGATACCTTTTATAAAAATAAAACTACCTACATGTATAAATTTAAAACCACAGAAAAAAGTCTGAAGGTATATATGCCAAACCATTAAAAGCAGTTACCGCCTCTCAGAGAGAGGAGACACCGTTGTTCTTTTCTTCATAAAGGTGTGCATTATTGTTGTAGCAAATTAAAGTTTTTTAAAAGAATTACAAAGCCATCAATTTTGTTTCCCCCAAGAGACAGCACTACTGTATCACCATGCAGCCATTTCTGAATGTCCATGCCTTGACCCGGAGATGGCTGGAACGCACACTGTTTTTTGGTCGGCACTCTGAGTAAGAAGCACTAATGCCACTCGGTGGGCAGAGGATGGGTGCTGGGCAGCCAATCTCACTAAAGAAGACCTACACCACCTAACTGCCATTAGCAGCACTGAGAGGGCCGGCCAACCCCACGTAGAGATCACGGTTCTGTTTATGAACAGCATTAGAGGAGGTACAGAGGGCTTGCTGCCCTAGCCAGTCAGCAAAATGATACATAGCAGAGTTGTCTACCACAGGAAACCCACCTTTGGGCAAAAAGCTGGTACATTAGTTACCAAATTAATATTCAAATCAAGCCTGCAATTATCTTTCAAATATCCTCCTTTGTCTGAAACTAATAATATCCTGAGAGATATTATCATTAATATCATTATTTCAGGCATTGGCTTTAATACACACAGTATTCCTTACTAAGCCAATGACAAAATCTATGTCATTGCTCAGATGCAGTCATTACTAAACAGTAACAGTTAATACTAAATACTTGTATTATCTCCATTTTGAAATGAGATTAGGAAAGAAAGTAATTTGCCACATTTCACAAAACTATTTTAAGTGACGGAGCTGAGATTCAAATATAGTCAGTCTGGTTCCAGAAGCCATACTCTAAACCATTAAACCTAATGATACAAAACAGACGAGAAAATCAGAAGGTAGACCAAATGCAGAAGCAGCACTGGAAATGCATGACATGAAAATAAAGAAACACATAATCTACCTTTCAGAGGCTGTCAGTAGAAGAGCCTCAAGGGTATCAGATTCACAAGTCTTCTTTCCATGCACTGAAAAAAACGAATTACATCCTTCTGGTGGAGGTTCATCAGCTGCTATCTGTCACATAAGACACAACACATACTTTTTAAATTTCTAACCAAAGACGAGATAAAGACATGTATAATCAAAATAGGTGATTAAATTATGACAAAACAACATTGTTGAAACTGGCTGAGTGTGGCAGCTCGTGCCTGTAATCCCAGCACTTTGGGAGACCAGAGTGGGAGCATCACTTAAGCCCAAGCCTGGGCAGTTAAGCCTGCCACTTAAGCCTGGGCAGCATAGTGGGACCCCATCTCTACAAAAAATAAAAAAAATAAAAAATTAGGCACAGTGGCATACACCTGTAGTCCCAGCTACTAAGGAGGCTGAGGTAGGAGGATTGCTTGAGCCTGAAAAGTTGAGGCTGCAGTGATCCGTAATCACAGAACTACACTCCAGCCTGGGCAACAGAACAAGACCCTGTCTCAAAAAAACAAAATCAATAAATGCAAAAACAGGCCAGCCACAGTGGCTCATGCCTGTAATCCCAGCAATTTGGGGGGCAGAGGCAGGCAGATCTCCTGTGGTCAGGAGATCGAGACCAGCCTAGCCAACACGGCGAAATCCTGTCTCTACTAAAAATACAAAAATTAGCTGGGTGTGGTAGCAGGCTACCCCAGCTTAGGTAGGAGAATCACTTAAACCCAGGAGGTGGAGGTTGCAGTGAGCTGTGATTGCGCCACTGCACTCCAGCCTGGGAGACAGGGCGAGACTCTGTCACAAAATAAAGAAAAATGAAAAAAAAAAATCACTTTATTGTGTGAAGATGTACCTTTGGGCAATACAACAATACAGTAACAAGCAAGTGATTCCAACAGAAATTAACAGCATGGTTGGTTTCAGGGGTGAAAGGTGGCCACAATCAGGACACAGTACATGGAGGGCTTTCCATGGTGCCAGACTAAGTCCTGCTTCTTGACTTGGGTGAAAATTACAAGGATGTTCACATTATAATAGTCCATTACTATATATTTTTTGTGAGTGGTTTTTCCATGTTTTATTTTATAATAAAAAATAATTTTAAAATTAGCATTGCTTTCATATCAAATATCAAGTTGGTGAAGACATCTTTGACTGTCTCTTCTTAAGTCTCTCTTAACTTGAGGTTCCTCTGTCCCTCTTTTTCTTTTCAATTACAATAGAAATTTCCACAATTTATTTACTGAAGAAACTAGATTACTTTACTACAACGATTCCTGAATTCTAGATTTTCCTGACTGCATCCCTGTGGTGATGCTAAACATTTCTTGCCTCCTGTATTTCCTGTGAACTGCTTTTAGAACTACAGGCTGTGACTAGATGCTGGCTCATTGGTTTAACAAGATTACATCTCCCAGGCTGCAATGCATAAATAAAATATTGCTGTCTCTTTTCTATATAGATATTCTTTTTCTTATTTCTTTAAATCTGTGGGTTGAAGACTTAACATCAATTTTGCTTATTATTTTTTTAAAAAATCATAAATCCTAGAAAATTTCAGGCAAAAAAGTGATAATAGCTCTGTAATTCAATTCCAGGACAACTGCAGTCCATCCATTCATCATGATATACACTCTAAAATGCTGTTCTTTAAGAGCACTGGACCCACCTGCTGGAAGGCTTGGATTGTAGCTGAGTAAGAACGAAGGGACAGACAAAATTTCAACAAATTCTGCTGGAGGGGTGACAGAAACTGAAATGCAGCTTCCAATATTGCATGATAGTAGGAATAATCGGTACCTGTCAAGGAAGAACATTAACCAAAGTAATTGCGTATGACTAGAGATATCTAAAGAAGATAGTTCACGAAGCACAAAGCTGTGTTTACAAAGGTATGTGAAGGCAAGTTTTACCAGTATATTGTCTTGAACTCTCATCAAATGCTTAAAACTCCCTGGAGTACACAATGCAGTTGGGCTCTTCCTCTCTTCTCACCTTTCGAACTATTCCCTCCCCTGGACCACTATTTTCCCACTTACCTGGATGACTTACAGCTACATACTTCCTCAGAAATAATTCAGCTGTGAAATTACCTACTCCAGGAAGTCTCCACAATCCCTACCCCATGCTTCAATGGACCAGTTAAACCTCTTCCTCAATCCCAGAACACGTCTTTGTTTACCTCTTTCACTTATCATATCATTTACTAAATTATTTATTCACTGTCTATCTATACCCCACTTAGACTTCTGGTCCCCAGAGGAAGAGGCTATGACCTATTTATCCTTATATCCATGATGCCTAGCATATGGTAACTACTCCAAAAACTAAACAAAACTGAGCAGTGTCATGAGGAAGTTACACAGTATTAAAGAATACTAATGAAATTGTAAAGTTTGAAAAGAAGCATTTAAACAAAAAGTTGGACCAAATTATTTTAAAGAAAAAAAAATCCAAATACGAATGTGAAAAAATCCCCAGGATAAATGAAAAGCAAAGGCACAAAACAATGTACATAGTAACTTTTTTTTAAACCAGGAGAAAGAATGAGAAATAAGAATACATATGTATATATTTGCTGTAAAAAACACTTAAGGCTAAAGAAATTAATTTAAAATTTATAAAAAGCAGGAAAGAAACGGAACAGGGTCAAGGAAGAAACAAGATTTCTCTGTGTATAACCTTTTATATAGCTTTGACTTCGGAATCACATATATCCATGCAAAAAACTTAAATTTTCCATTTTAAAGGACAAGCACAGTGGCTCTTGCTTGTAATCCGAAAACTTTAGGAGGCCAAGGCAGGAGGATTACTTGAGCCCAGGAGCTCAAGAGATCAGCCTTGGTAACACAGTGCGTCTCTTTTTAAAAAAAATAGAAATAGGCAGGGCACGGTGGCTCATGCCTGTAATCCCAGCACTTTGGAAGGGGGAGGTGGGTGGATCACCCGAGGTCAGGAGTTCAAGACCAGCCTGGCCAACATGGTGAAACCCCATCTCTATTAAAAATACAAAAATTAGCCACGGGAGCTGGCATGCACCTGTAATCCCAGCTGAGGCAGGAAAATCACTTGAATCCGGGAGGCAGAGGTTGCAGCGAGATTGCGCCACTGCACTCCAGCCTGAGCAAGAGGAGACTGTCTCAAAAAATAAATAAGTAAATAATGAAAATAAAATGTTCCATGTAAAAAAGAAAATATAAATATTAACATTTTATGAAGCAGAATATAAAAGGTTTTATACTGCAATAGCATCCTGTACGTAAAACTAGATAAGAAATATCTCAAAATGATGCCAGAATGTTAATGGTGTCAATCTTTGGGTGGCAGGAATATAAATAATATTTCAAACAAATAAAATGTTTAACATGCTTTTATGTTGTTCATAGAATTCATACTCCTATAGCTTTAACTAATATTATCATTTTTACTGAAAAAATGTTATTTTAAATGTCAAAGTTCAAATTTGATTATAAACCCACTTTGATAAATTTGTTCTATAAAATCTTAAAAATAAAGTATTTTTTGATAACTTAATTCTAGTTGCCTCTAAATTAGTAAAACCTACAGATGCTTGTTTAAAATCTTTACATACCTATATCTCCAAAAAAAAAAAAAAAAAAGATTCAGGTTGGGCATGGTGGCCCACGCCTGTAATCCCATCACTTTAGGAGGCCAAGGCGGGAGGCGGGGCAGGGATGTCTTGAGGCCAGGAGTTTGAGACCAGCATGTGCAACACAGCTAGACCCATCTTTACAAAATTTAAAAATTAGCCAGGCCTGGTTGTACACAACTATTATACCAGCTACTGAGGAAGATGAAGCAGGAACACTGCTTGAGCTCAGGAGTTCAAGATTATAGTGAGCTACACCACTGCACTCCAGCCTCCAGAGCCTCCAGACTCTGTTTCTAAAATCAAAACTAGGCCAGGCTTGGTGACTCACACCCGTAATCCTAGCACTTTGGGAGGCTGAGGTGGGTGGATTGCCTGAGGTCAGGAGTTTGAGACCAGCGTGGCCAGCATGGCGAAACCCCGTCTCTGCTAAAACTACAAAAATTAGCTGGGCACGATGGTGGGCACCTGTAATCCCAGCTACTCGGGAGGCTGAGGCAGGAGAACAGCTTGAGCTCAAGTGGCAGAGACTGCAGTGAGTCGAGATCGCGCCACTGCACTCCGGCCTGGGCAACAGAATAAGACTCTGTCTCGAAAAAATAAATAAAATAAAATAAAATAAAATAAAATAAAATAAAATAAAATCTAGCCAGGTGCAGTCACTCACGCCTGTAATCCCAGCACTTTGGAATGCCAAGGCAGGAGGATCGCTTGAGCCCTAGAAGTCTGAGACCAGCCTGGGCAACACAGCGAGACCCTGTCTCCACAAAAAAAAAATTTTTTAATTAGCCCAAATAAAAAATAATAATAAATAAAATAAATCTTTGGCTAGATCACAGAGTGAAAAAAGTGAAATAAAATAAAAATAAAACAAAAAGATTCAGACAACTTTTAAAATATGAATTATTTTAATAAAAATAAAAAGTTAAAAAAATCAATACAGGCCAGGTGCAGTGGTTCATGCCTGTAATCCCAGAACTTTAGGAGGCCGAGGTGGGAGGATCACTCGAGTCCAGCAGTTTGAGACCAGCCTGGGCAACACAGTGAGACCTCATCTCCGTTGTATTAAAAAAATAATAATGAAATAATTTTAAAAGAAGAAAAAAAAACAACCCATTAACATCAGCAGCAGTCACACAATTTTGAAACATTTCCTCTTCTGTAAGAACTTATATCTGGCCAGGCACAGTGGCTCATGCCTGTAATCCCAGCACTTTGGGAGGCTGAGGCGGGTGGATCACTTGAGGTCAAAAGTTCAAGACCAGCCTGGCCAACATGGGGAAACCCCATCTCTACTAAAAATACAAAAATTAGCCAGGCGTAGTGGCGAATGCCTGTAATCCCAGCTACTTGCAAGGCTGAGTCAGGAGAAATGATTGAACCTGGGAGACGGAGGTTGCAGTGAGCCCAGATCGTACCACTGCACTCCAGCCTGGAAACAAAGCAAGACTTCATCTCAAAAAATAAAAATTAAAAAAAAAAAATAATAACCTATATCTGTCAATGTAAATTAATATTCAAGGTTTTAACTACTCACATATCAGCATCTCCAACTATTAATGTTTACACCCTATATAGCTTATACGAAGTTTAAAAAATGTGAAAGCACATCATAAAAACTGCAAATAAGGTTTTACAGGATAATCATTCATTTGATACCTTAACACTCAAGTTGTGGGTGGCTGGCAGGCATAACGGAAAACACTCTGGATGATACTAACTTAATGATAATGAACTTAACAGATAATAGCTCAGTTGTGTAGTTCATAACAAAAATAGTGAATCAGATTAGATGGTTATTAATACTGAATGATTTAAAATGAAATGTACTTCCACAAAATATTCACATAGCACTTTAATAAAGGATCATGATAGAACAAAAACAAGAGGGGAAAAAACAAAGGTACCACTTATAGCCAAAGGTATACACTGCTTCAAAAATAATAATTTGTGTTGTGTTGGCTCTTCCTGACCACCATCATAACTCCAGTCATTAAAGACAACAATGTTTTCCATTAACTGCCATGCCACACATACTATAAAGAGACAATTTTTTCCTAATATTTTCCCAGACACCAAAGTCAAAGAAGCATTTGCTTCAATTTTACCGTCATGATCTGATGATCCAATATTTTGACTGGCTTCTACAAAATTCCAAAATTTCTCTTGACTGTCTTCTGCTAAAAACTCACTGGGAGAAAAGATCAGAAATAAAACAACTTAATAAAATTTTCTAATATAAACTATATTACTAAAGAGAGTAAAAATAAGTTTTGAAGTTTCCAAATGTCCATAGTTTGACTTTTAATCTATAATATATAATACTCTTTTATGTATAATATATATATTTTTAATGATAATCAAGTCCTATCTTATTAGTTATTAATAACTTAGCCTATGAACTTTTTCACTTAATAGCTATTTCTTAAGAAACCTGGAATAATAAAAACATAAAAGGGAAGTCTCAATATAAAGAAAGCTTATGAAACCCCACTGACAAAAATACTATGAGTAGTGGAAGAAGAATTAGGAACTGATGATTCTAGTACTAGTTCTGCTTACTTATTTTCTGAAAGGCCTTACAAAGAACAAAAAATATGTTTTGCCTAAAGTTCTCCCACAGTAAAATATGAACCGTAGAAAAATTTCTGAGAATAAAGGCAGCATGTTGTAATCTTTTAACACTCTTAAATCCAAATTTTCAAGATCACCAAACTTAGTTTAAAATTAGTGCTGATCTAACAAAATCAGATCCAAGAACTTAATGCCATCTTAATTTTTTTCGACTTTATCCTACTAAAATAATGGCCAGTCTAAATTTCCCTTCATTCAAGAGTCTAAAACCCCTACAAGGAAATGCACGTAGTAATTGAATGATTCATGTCAATTGCTTATCTTCTCCTCTGATCCATAATACTAATGCAGTGGTGATCTTTCACTGTCTTAAAGCAAACTGCAGATCTGGATCTCAGCTTACCTAGCCAAAGGAAGACTTTCCCATTACTTATCAACACTGGGGTGTACAATCTCACTCTACTCCACAGCTAGACACAGAAATATGGGAAAAATAAGAAACATTTCCTGGTAATGCACAGCTTCTCCAAAAATAGGTTTCTGAAAATACCCATTATCATAATATATTAAATTTCTCAATGCCTCCTTGAAAGTAGTATTTTTCTAGGCTTTCTAGTAACTGACACAGACACCACACCAAGCTTAGCAAAGCTTATAGTCTAAGAAAACAAGTACTAAGACAGATACACCAGGATGTGCAAATAAACACTAAATTAATTAATTAAAGGCACATTCACAAGATAAGCAGAGAGGGGCAAGGTGACACACTCACCAGTGTGGTGAGAACTAAGATTCAATCAGACTAAGACTCTCCCAGTAAAGGCCACACACGAATAAATACATGCTTTTCATACAATTACAGGGAAACGTCTTAAAACATACATTCTTTTCACCCCACTGCATACATAAGGTCTTACAAGGTCTAAACTTGGAACAGTCCTAATATTACTTACTAGATCCACTGAAACAACCCAGAGGAGAGAATAACAATACAAGATATTATTAAAGAAATGCTGCCTTTTTTTACAGCATATTTTTGTTGCTTTTTGTTTTTTTAGCTTCTTATATAATACTTATTCCACTGAGTATAAATTATGATTTTACAGGCCAGGCGCCGTGGCTCACACCTGTAATCCCAGCACTTTGGGAGGCTGAGGTGGGTGGACCACCTGAGGTCAGGAGTTCCAGACCAGCCTGGCCAACATGGTGAAACCCCATCTCTACTAAAAATACAAAAAATTGGTCGAGGGTGGTGGCGGGCGCCTGTAGTCTCAGCTACTCAGGAGGCTGAGGCAGGAGAATCGCTTGAACCCAGGAGGTGGAGGTTGCAGTGAGCCAAGATCATGCCATTGCACTCCAGCCTGGGCAACAAGAGTGAAACTCCATCCCCAAAAAAAAAAAAATTATGATTTTACAAATTATATGATGTCTGGGATTTGCTTTAAAATATTCTAGTGCGGGAGGAGAGAAGGGGGTGGTGATGGTGGTTATTGTACTTAAATTGATAATTGTTAAAACAGGGTGATGGGTACAGAGAGAGTACATTATACCATTCTCTCCATATATAAATGTTTTGAAATGCCATAATCCAGGACAAGTTTTTAATCTACAACACAGAAAAAACTACAAACAACCAGAATGAATGCCCACAAGATAGTACAAATCGGGTGACAACTTGTTTTCTTAGATTTCCAAAGCTATTGCGGGAGATCAGCATTGGTCTTCCTTCTATGTAGAACTAGGAGGGAAGAAACTAATATTTAAGGAGGGTCTACGATGTTACAGTCACTAAGGTTGGCATATTTACTCGTATCCGCAAATCCACACAGCCACCCTCAGATATAACCGTTTTTCAAATAAAGAAGCTGCCATTCAGAGATGCTACTGACTTTCTTAGGGACATAGAGTTAGTCAATGGAAAAGCTGGAATATAAATTCATGTCTATTTAATTTATACCTCTAACATGCTACATTCTTGGGTCATTACAAAATTTAGCACTCAGTAAATGATTATTGGTTTTGATTTTAATAATACCTCCTTATATAATATTTCTGTAGCTACAGCTGCAGAAAACATATTTAGTGTTTTACTTCAATTAAAGATAAATATCACTTCACAGACAATCACAAAGCTACAACTCCTTCACAAACATCAGGTCCAATCTAAAAATACACAACAGGAATATTTTTAGTCCCTAAGGGATAGATGCAAGGAAGGCAAAAGATCTGTGGTGGTGGCATGCCATAAAGTGTAGTAAAAGATTTTGACCCTTCATCCTTAACCAGATGGACATAGTGCCTTGATCCAACATCAGGGTCTCCCACAGACATAAGAAGGAAGAATGGTGGGCTCTGCTAGCTCTGGAGGTGAATACTAAGTGGATTCAAATAAGCATAGCTCATTTCTATGAGTTGCCTACATGTCGTATTACCTTGGGAAACTGTATACAAATAGCCACAGGAGAAGGGGCCTAAAAATAGTAAACCAAAAGGGCAAATGTAGCTCTTACTTCACATGCCAAGGAAAAAAATTAATAAAAATAAAACAAAATGGCAAACGACCAGGGATATCATGAAAGGGGGAGATGTCTGTGATAAGGAAGTTGGTGAAGAAAACAGTATACCCTGTCCATTTCACAGTGATCAAAGAAACTGAAAATATTGAGCAATTAGGGCTGGCAATTTTAGCATTCTTTCTCAAAAGTCCATAGTTTTATGCTGTAAGAATCTTCAAGGACAATGATCAAGAATGTACAACTATCAAGAAATTAGTGTAAATAAAAGTGAAAGTAACAAAATGTAATTCAGGGTAAGAATGTTAAACAGAGGCCGGGCGCGGTGGCTCACACCTGTAATCCCAGCACTTTGGGAGGCCGAGATGGGTGGATCACCTGAGGTGGGGAGTTCCAGACCAGCCTGACCAACATAGAGAAACTCCATCGCTACTAAAAAAAAAAAAAAAAAAAAAAAAAAATACAAAATTAGCCGGACTTGGTGGTGCATGCCTGTAATCCCAGCTACTCAGGAGGCTGAGGCAGGAGAATCGCTTGAACCTGGGAGGCGGAGGTTGCGGTGAGCCGGGATCACACCATTGCACTCCAGCCTGGGCAACAAGAGCGAAACTCCATCTCAAAAAAAGAATGTTAAACAGAATATCACAAAAACACCTGTTACAGTTAATTGTACAAAATGATTCAGAAAGTGATAGTAAATCTTGGCCAGGCCCGGTGGCTCACGCCTGTAATCCCAGCACTTTGGGAGGCCAAGGAGGGCAGATCACCTGAGGTCAGGAGTTCAGACCAGCCTGGCGGCCAACGTGGTAAAACCCCATCTCTACTGAAAATATAAAAATTAGCCAGGCATGCTGGCACACGCCGGTAATCCCAGCTACTTGGGAGGCTAAGACAGGAGAATGAGAATGGGCTTGAATCTGGGAGGCAGAGGTTGCAGTGAGCCAAGATGGCGCCACTGAACTCCAGTCTGGGCGACAAAATGAGACTCTGTCTCAAAAAAAAAAGTAGGGTGGGGGGGGGGGGTTGTAAATCTCAATGACAGATTTTATACCAAACAAATCATCCAAAATAAGATTAGCAAAAAGGAAAAGAAAAACTTTAGTTTTTAGAGTCCAGCTCAGGCAGTCCAGCTCAGGCAGTCTTAAAATATCTTCAGTCACTGCTTTTTTGTTTGTTTGTTATTTGCTTTGTTGGGCTTTTTTTCCCCATAATAAGAACTCTTAAAAAAGAGCCACTTCACTTTTACAACTATGCTGTATCAAATAAAGTTCTGACATTTGAGAAGCTTGACCCATTTATCAAGTTAGTTATCACTATGAAATACATATAATGGTTTTGTCTTTGTTTTGCCACTTCTATGCTGAGAAAGAAAGGCAGAGAGAGGCGATGGAAGGAAGTCTATTTAGCAGAAAGTCTGCTAGGCTCCTGAGCTAGCCAAGACCGGCTGCCACATGCCCCCTCCCACTGGTCCTTCTAGCAGTATCAAATGAGGCTTTTTCCTTAAGAGGTGCAACCATTCGTTCACACAATCAACATGGCAAAATTCCTCATCCACTTTTTTCTAGGAATTAAGGGGAAAATGTTAGAATACAAAATTCTAGAGGCCAGGCATGGTGGCTCACACCTGTAATTCCACCACTTTGGGAGGCCAAGGCAGGTAGATCACTTGAGCTCAGGAGTTCCAGACCAGCCTGGCCAAGATGGTGAAAGCCCATCTCTATAAAAAATACAAAAATAAGCCAGGGGTAGTGGCTCACGCCTGTAGTCCCAGCTACTAGGGAGGCCTAGGTGGGAGGATGGCTTGAGTCCAGGAGGCAGAGGTTACGGGGAGCTGAGATCACACCACTACACTCTAGCCTGAACAACAGAGACAGGCCTTGTCTCAAAAACTCTCAAAAAAAAAAAAATTCTAAATTGAAGATGAAGAAGACAGACCACAAGGCTGATCGGAGTGATGTGACAGTCCAAATTTCTAGCACGTTCAAACACTAAGACTTACCAAGTGCTTGCTGCTCAATCTACCCACATTTATCCTTCGGAAAGTCTCTGCTAGTTTCACCTCTACATCACTTGAGATACAATCAAATAACCTTCCATCCATAAGCATTTAAGCCCTACCTATACAGACAGGTATCTCATTATATTTATTTACAAACACTAGCTAAAAAGCACACTTGGAATACAAAATTTCTCATGAAATTACTTACTATATTATGTTTCACTAATTTTAAGACAACTACTGTCTTATGAAAAATTCTACCCATTTCAATCGTAAGATAACTTCTTTCCCTTTTTTTTTTTTGAGACGGAGTCTTGCTCTGCTGCCCAGGCTGGACTGCAATGGCGTGATCTCGGCTCACTGCAACCTCCGCCTCCTGGGCTCAAGTGATCCTCCCAGTCAGCCTCCCAGGTAGCTGGGACTATAGGCACGAACCACCATACTCAGCTATTTTTTTTTGGAGAGACGGGGTTTCCCCATGTTGCCCAGGCTGGTCTCAAATTCCTGGACTCAAGCAATCCATCCACCTCAGCCTCCCAAAGAGCTGGGATTTACAGGCATGAGCCACCGTACCTAGCCACCGTTTTATCATTTAAAAAGAAAGACTGAGCTGCATGGGCATAATGTCCTAATCTGATGCTCAGGCACACGCCAGCACGCTCAGCTAATTGTTGCCAGGCTGGTCTTGAACTCCTGACCTCAGGTGATCCACCCACCTTGTCCACCCAAAGTGTTGGGATTACAGGCGTGAGCCACTGTGCCCAGCCTTCTTCCAGATTCTTAAGGGAAATATGTCCTCTTTCCCCCACGTTGCTAAGCCCTCTTCTCTTCCTTTTATCAATCACCTCTTAAAACTTCCTTCAAATAAGGAGAAAATTTGAATACAACTGGCCAGGCACAGTGGCTCACATCTGTAATCCCAGCACTTTGGGAGGCCAAGGTAGGCAGATCACATGAGGCTAAGGAGTTTGAGACCAGCCTGGCCAACATGGCAAAACCCCTTCTCTACTAAAAATACAAAGATTAGCAGGGTGTGGTGGGGTACTTCTGTGATCCCAGCTACTCAGGAGGCAGAGGCATGAGAATCCCTTGAACCCAGGAGGCGGAGGTCGCAGTGAGCCAAGATCTCACCACTGCACTCCAGCCTGGGCAACAGAGCGAGACCCTGTCTCCAAAAATAAATAAATAAATAAATAAACACAACCCTCTCTTTCCTTGTTATGCTTTTTGGAAAGTAACATACTAACTTATCCAACACAGTTATTTGTCCAAAGTTCCTACATAGCTCTATAAACCCACATAGCCCTTGTCCTACTGAATGATGCTATGTCCTAACAGCCTTTGTACAATACATCCTACAGTGTACACTGAAAGAGGCTCTTCATAAATGCATTTGATGATAATCTCACTCCTTAAAAAGCTCCTGAATGTTCACTGTCAGAGCCTATATTTATACTCAAATACACAAAGGGAAAAAAAATGTTCTCTTACCTGGCTTCTAACAACAATGGAGTGGAAAACCATTTTGTTGTAAGAGAGGTTGTAATGGCTTTTGAGTCGGCCTTTACTGAGGAGAACAGCCACAGAACAGTGAGTACAACCAGAACTCCCATTTTATAGCAAACTCCTAAAAGGAAAAAAAGAAAAGAAGTTTTGCTACAAGGAATTTTTTTTTTTTTTTTGAGACGGAGTCTCGCCCTGTCGCCCAGGCTGGAGTGCAGTGGTGCAATCTTGGCTCATGCGACCTCTGCCTCCCAGGTTCAAGCAATTCTCCTGCCTCAGCCTCCCCAGTAGCTGAGATTACAGGCACGCACCACCACACCCTGCTAATTTTGTGTATCTTTAGTAGAGACAGGGTTTCACAATGTTGGCCAGGCTGGTCTCAAACTCCTGACCTCGTGATCTGCCTGCCTCAGCCTCCCAAAGTGCTGGGATTACAGGCATGAGCCACCATGCCTGGCCTGCTACAAGGTAATTTTAACCTCATACTTGGAGACACAAAATAACAATCCTAATACTTGGAGACACAAAATAACATAAGTTAGCGAAACAGAAATGCCTCTGACATATAATAGCACTTAATATCTAGCTAGTCCAACAGATATTTGCTGAGTGACTGACATGTAACTGAAGACACTTGGGTTATTACATTCTTTCCTACAAAGGCTCTGCTTCATCTCCCAAGCAAGCTACACTATACAGGGGTATAAAAATCAGTTGGTGGCACACCAGGTTGCACACAACCATATTTTATAAAGGATGAAAGCAAATAAAGCTGAGATAGATGAAAATATAAATGATAGGTATTAAGGGTTGAATTGTGTCCCCCAAAAAAGATATGGAAATCCTATCCCCCAGTACCTCGTAATGTCAACTTATTTGTAAATACAGTCTTTACAGAGGTCATCAGTTAAAACAAGGTTATTAGGTGGGCACTAACCCAATGACTGATGTTATAAAGAGGAGAAATCTGGACAGAGAAAGACAGCACAGAGGGAAAACTATGTAGAGACACAGGAGACCACCAGGTGAAGACAGAGGCACACACTAAAATTATACTGTAAGCTAAGGAATGCCTGAAACTACCAGAAGCTGAAGAATCAAAGAAGGATTCTCCTCCAAAGATTTCAGCGGGAACGTGGTCCTGTGAAACCCTGAGTAAGGATTTCTAGCACTGTGAGACAGTAAATGTCTATTGTTCTAAGCCACCCAGTTTGTGATACTTTGTTGTGGTAGCCCTAGGAAACTAACATAATGGGTCCCAAATGTAAACTCAGACAGGTTCTGAAATAAAGAAATGTAAAATTTTAGTGGCTTCCCAAGCCAACTGTCCCATCTACAAAATAAGGGATCTAGGGTCACTGGCAAAGTGGATGGCCACAGAATGCAGGCCTCTTGACACCCTCCGCAGCCGCTCCAAGCCTGTCAAGATCCTCACAGACAGCATCCAGACAGTTTCAGAAAAAGGTCTCCAGCTGCAGATTTCTCTGATTTTCATCTCCAAAGTCCACCTAACAGAACCCTAATCGGACCTCCCCTGAGCTCTACCCATTTGAATGAGAACTAAAAGGGGGTGTGAATATGTGGGAAGCACTAAACTATCCTTGGGCTTCAGAATGTTAGCTCTGGTAAGGCTCACTTCGGTCTCATCCCAGTTCCTTAATATTGGTTACAAAATCTATCATTGAGGGAGGCTGTCCACATTGGGGACCAGTCAATAGCTGCTTTTTATAAAAAGCATCATTTGTGTTAACATCCTGCTTCATAGAACATACAGTATCTCTGAAGAACGATGGTCAAAAGCAAAATAAATTATAACAAATAGAAAAGTGGCTTTCAGAAGCATTTTAAGTTCAGGCACTGCCAGCTTCTTTGGAAACCAAAAAAAATTAATAAATCAGTCAGGCATGGTGACATGCACCTATGGTCCCAGCTACTTGGGAGGCTAAGGTGGGAAGATAGCTTGGGCCTAGGAGGTCCATGCTGCATCTGGGCAACAGAGCGGGACAGGAGAAGTACGGGACAGGAGGAGAGCAGGACAGGAGGAGAGTGGGGGAGGAGGAGGAGGAAGAGGAGGAGGAGGAAGAGGAAAGAAAGAAGAAAGAAGGAGGAAGAGGAGAAGGAGGAGGGGAAGGGGAAGAGGAAGAAGAAGAGGAAGGAGAAGAAGAAGAAGAACATCCCACTTATAAATAAAAACACTCAGAAGTGTTTTTCAAAATCAACGTTTGTAAAAACTGCTATAGAGGCTGCAGAAATGAAAGAATACACACACAAAAATGAAACCTACTGAAATTAGAGATAACCAAACTAGATTTTACACAATGAAACCTGATAGCAGTGATTCCTGGCTGGGTGAGTGAAGAGGATGTAGGCCTTTTCTGGAATCTAGTAAAGTTACTGACATTTCCCACAGAGGAGCAAGCAAGGACCCAAATTTTATGTACAACTTAAGAATTCTCTTGGGACTGGCCCAGCGCAGTGGCTCACGCCTGTAATCCCAGCACTTTAGGAGGCTGAGGTGGGTGGATCACCTGAGGTCAGGAGTTCAAGACCAGTCTGTCCAATGTGGTGAAACCCCGTCTCTACTAAAAATACAAAAATTAGCCAGGCATAGTGGCAGGTGCCTGTAATCCCAGCTACTCAGGAGGCTGAGGCAGGAGAATCGCTTGAACCCGGGAGGTGGAGGTTTCAGTAAGTCGAGATCGCACCACTGCACTCCAGCCTGGGCGACAGAGAGAGACTCCGTCTCAAAAAAAAAAAAAAAAAAGCATTCTCTTAGGACTAACCATAGACACCCTTTCCCACAGGCCCACAGACTGCAGCCTCAGAAACCTGCTCTATAGGACACAATAGACACGGTTTGTAAAAAAGGGAACCTTTTAGCATCAGGGCAGCTGTGATCAATTCCTGAGTTTGCTACGTACTAGCAGTTTAACCACATATATGTTACCTAACTTCCCAGGCCCTTAGTCTCGAAGACTATTAAAGTAGGAATAATAGTATCTGCCTCACAGGGTCAATGTGAAAATGAAGAGGCAATAAAAAAATCACTTTGTAAAGTGCCAAGTACTATACCAGAATTGATTGTTGTAGTAAAACATTTTATCGTAAGAAAAAACTATCTTCTAAATTACAGAATAGTACATCATCGTTATTAAATAGCCTCAAAAATACACATTGGAAATATATCCTCTGTGGCTGAGAGAAAAAATTCTCCCCAAAAGTTACAGAGTTTTTCTTTTTTTTTTTCATCTGGCCTGAGTCAATGAGTTTATAAACTGGAGACAGCGCATCATATGAACTGTCTAGCAGTATTACGCTATTAGCTATGTTTACAATTTGTCCTGAAGGGGTCTAGATGTGTACACCCCAGAAAGTGGTGATTCCTGATGACGAATTGGACGCCACTGCACAGTAACCCCAGGTGGATGGCATGTAGAGTGGGGAGGAAATTGGGGGTATGACAAAGTCCCCTGAGGAAACCCCAGCATTTAACAAGCAATGACTCTGAGCTAAACATTGTATTAGGTGCTTTACATACACAGTGTTATCTAATCCTTACATACAACAACCCAGGGCACTAACGTTCTCTGAGGGGAGCAACCATGTCTACTTTGTTCACCAAAGTGCACAGCATGATGCCTGGCACTCAGAAGACAGTCCATGAATATGCTGCATGCATGGATGAAACACTACCATCTCCACTTTAAAAATCAGTGAAAGCTCGAAGATGCTGAGTACCTTGCCTAACTAATAAATAGCAGTGCTTAGAACCCACACCTTCCTGCTTTTAAAGTTCTACAATACCGTGCTCTCTTCTCTGGTTCTCTGGCTTTACAAAAGGGTAAAAAGCCATACTCTGTGCAGACTCAGACCGAGCAAAGTGCTTGTGAGAACCAAGGCAAGTCCAAGGATTTTCAGTGGCCAAAGTTCTTGGGAGACAGGTGGCTGAGAAAGGAATCGTTTTAACCTGAAACCAAGGGAGGAGGCCTGAAGCTGGGACCGAAGCAATCCAACCAACCAATCTGACAGATCCACACTTAGGTTGGCTTTGGGGACTGATGGGAGCTCCTGAAGAGCAGGGCGTTTTGTCTTTCATGGTCTCCACGCCTAGCATTATGCCTGAAACATAGAAGGCTCTCAAAATGAAATAAACACAGGCCTCATTCATTAAGGCATGAATGGAAACAACAGGAAAGGAGTGTGGCACCAAGAGTAAAGATGCTATAAAATGCCTAGGACTGCAAGATAGGTAAAATGAAAATCCTATGAACCTGTGGCCTGCCTCGAGATCCCCCTACACTGTTTTCAAAAAGGAGAGAGAGTACGTGTTCTTGGGGAGAGGTACAGCACCATTTGAGATGAAAAAAGGAGGAAAGCTATACATTAAAAAAGAGCTTTGCCACTCTGACCCCACATTCTTAACTCTACAGGTAAAACCAGAGGAAAAGACTGTCCAGAGAAGCAGACGTAAGAATCTCACTGAAGTGGTCTCTGCTTTGAGTATGTCTTCATTTTATAGGATCCCTTATCATTCTGACCCTAGGGGTTCTTAAATGTTGCTTATAAAGACAAACAGTCTGAGATAATGGCCATCAGAATGTGCCATGTGGCTTTGCATGATAAGCATTATACTTGCGGCATGATGAATAAAGAGAAAACACTCTTTAACAAGTTCTAGGCCCAACTATCAACAACCATCCGTAGGAGGCTGAGGTAGGAGGACCGCCTGAGCCCAGGAGGTGGAGGCTGCAGCTAGCAAGATCATGTCACTATACTCTAACCTGGGCAACAGAGCAAGACTCTGCCTCACAAACAAAAAATAAAAATATAAATTAAAACACTATCTCTTGCACCATTGCACTCCAGCCTGGGTAACAAGAGTGAAACTCCATCTCAAAAAAGAAAGAAAGAAAGAAAATTATCACATCATCTTGTATTGTTACAGGGAAACTTAGATAAAAAAAGAAAATGCTCACAGACAGCTGCAGGAAAGTTCTAAGCGAATTTTCTTCATACTTTCATATATTCCCCTGAGTTCAATGTGCATTATAAATGTGCTATGCTACTGTACAAAGTATTATGGTCACTTCCTTTAATAAGTTTCATGTGGCCAGGAGTTCAAGATCAGACTGGTAGGCAACAAGACCTCATCGCTACAAAATAAATAAATAAATAAATAAGAATTTTTTTAAAATAAGCTTCAGCTAAGTTTATCAAAAACAAGTCAAGTGTTGCTAAATTCGACTGGCTTAAAAAAAAAAAAAAGCAAAGTGAAAAGGCTACAATTATTCCAAGTTTTGTGGTGCTGTTAAATAGCTATTTAAAATGTCTTCAAACGCCTGCAAGTGTAAGATTCTTGAAGGAAAGAGGGCACTTTACACTAAAATTGGCTGGCAAGTGCATCGATGAATGTTTCCAAAACAGTTAGTGTAGCACAATAAGGCAAAAGACCCCAGGTCTTCAAACGAACAAAATTGCTCCTTCTCAAATCTGGCAAGAAATGCAAAACAACTGCAGATTCTGGCCAAGGAACAAAAACAGTTCACATCTATAAGTTATTGGCGACGGACGCAGATCTCATTCTGGCAGGTCCCACGCTAAAAGTGAAACCAGATCATCCAATTTTCAGCCAACAGATCACAGTGTTAAAAGAAAACAGTAAACAATACGCATCAACCCGAATTCATTTTAGGAAAAATTGAAATCTATTTTAAAAAGCACGTCGTTCTGCAATCAGGGTCCTGCAAAGTGCTGCTTCTCAACTCACTGAGGATCAAGCTTGGTCTAAATCCTTGGTAGGATACCTCCCCCACTTCCTTCTGCACTTGGCACAAGGATCCAAAGCTCTTCAAAGAAGGTTCAAGACCGCTGAACAGAGCCCGCCGCCACCCCCGCGGAAGCGATACCTTGCCAAGAAGACCACTGAGGGCAACTCGGGGCGCTCGCGAATAGGGGAAGGGATGGGACACCGGAGGGTAAAATGAGTCACCGTAGAGGTGGAAGCTCAATGTGACAGGGGCACAAGGTCGCCTTGTGCCCCAAACCCTCTCTTTGTCCACGAGGCCTCCTCACGCCACCCCTGGGTACCTGTCACCGGCAGCGCACCCGCGGCACACGCACCGCTCGCGTCTCCCTTGCAGCCCATGCCCGGGCCGTGGTTAGTCCGCCACAGTGCCAGAGACAACGCCAGGGCAGGGCGGGGCGAGGCGGCAGCGGCAGTGCAGGCTGCGCCAGTGAGAGGCCGACACGCGCCTTTCCCGCGGCTCGACTCAACACCCAGCCTCGCAAAGCAATTGCCCAGCTGCCGGCCGCCCTTTTACTTCCGCTTCCTACAGGCGAACGCTGGAGGACTTCCGGATACCGAGTCGAGACCTAGTAGCCCAGAGCGTCGCGCGGTTGCCTTCTCATCTCCGAGGGTTGGGGAGGCCGGAGTCCTGCCTCTCCCCTCACTTCCGGCTTTCAGGGTAGAGGGTAGGATGCTGGTGTTCAAGGTCTTGGGAAGGTTCGTTGGGCCAACAGCTGAGACCCGAAAGCTTTAACAGTCAGTCGGTGAAATCCAGTTTGGACTCTGGGACTTACTCCCTTAAACCTTTGTTAAAAGCTTACTCCCTTTAGCCTTTCGGTGGCACAGTAAGGACAATTGTCTTAATGTTTCTGAGCATCTTAGACTTTATACTAAACCCTAAAATTTTGATAGCTACCTTCCAGGAGGCATGATGAAAGGAAGACTTTTTAAATTTTATGAGCCGCTTGAGCTTTTCTTATTCGGACAGCGGCAGCTTAATCTACAGGGACTACTTTGTCCTTTTAGTATTTTTTTTTAACTAATATAAACCAGTTTAAAATTGTTTTGGAATAGGTAGCATTTAACCCACCCAAAAATGAATACCTCTTTGGAGGGTATATTTTTAAGTATATTAAGTCAAAGTGAATGAAAAGCCAAAAATATTTTTTTGGAGTTGGAGTCTCGCTCTGTCTCCCAGGCTGGAATGCAGTGGCGCGATCTCGGCTCACTGCAACCTCCGCGCCCCACCCCCTCCGCCCCCGCCCGCGCCCCACACACCCCAACCCCCCGACCCGCATTCAAGCGATTCTCCCACCTCAGCCTCCCCAGTAGCTGGGATTACAGGCGTGCGCCACCGCGCCCGGCTAATTTTTGTATTTTTAGTAGAGACAGGGGTTCACCCTGTTGGCCAGGCTGGTCTCAAACTGCTGACCTCAGATGATCCACCCGCCTCGGCCTCCCAAGTGCTGGGATTACAGGCGTGACCCACTGCGCCCGGCCCAAAATAATTTTAATAAATAAACGTGAGCCAACATGATGAAGGGGAGGAAGGAGAGGAGGATGAAGGAGATGACTAGTGGAACACTGATGGAGGCCGGGCGCGGTGGCTCACGCTGAGGATGGAGGCTGAGGCAGGAGAATGGCGTGAACCCGGGAGGCGGAGGTTGGTTGCAGTGAGCAGAGATCGCACCACTGCACTCCAGCCTGGGCGAGAGAGGGACACTCCATCTCAAAAAAGAAAAAAGCAGCAACAACAACAACAAAAAACACTGATGGGTTCCAACCTTCCTTTTTTTACATTTTCTCCAGTCCCTGGGAGCAAGTTGCAGTTTTTTTGTTTTTTTGTTTTTGTTTTTGATGTTTCCCTCTTGTGCTCAGTCGCCCTGTTATTGAGGTTTCTTTTCTCTACACTATAGTTCTCAACTTATTTTGGGGGAAATAACTTCAGCAGAATACAATGGGAAAAGAGTCTCTACCCCTTTCTGTTCGAAATTCATTTTTATCCCTTCCTGTCTGAGCAAAAACTGTATAGAATCAACATCACCCAGCTCTGTGGGAAAAAAGAAAAACCTGCTCCCTTCGCTCTGCTGGAAGCTGGAGGGCTCTAGGCCCCTGTGTAGCAGAGCATTCAATTCTAGCTTTCTTCCTGCTTTCTCTGTATATTGGGCTCGGAGAGTACATTGGGTCTCTATGTGAATATGGACAGTTAGCATTTACCAACATCTTTCTGTCTACTTTCTCTTGTTTAAAAAAAGAAAAAAACTTTAAAAAATGGGATTCTAGAAGTCAGCAAAGGGTGGATCTGAGATGTTTGGGTGGGTTAAGTGGACATTTTGACAACATGGCTTCTCCTTTGGCATGTTTAATTGCGATGTTTGACACACATCCTTGCAGTTTAAGATGACGCTTTTAAAATAAATTCTCTCCTAATGATGACTTGAGCCCTGCCACTCAATGGGAGAATCAGCAGAACCTCTAGGATCTTATTTGGAATTGACATTCTCTATTGTAATTTTGTTCCTGTTTATTTTTAAATTTTGTTTCACTGGAAAGGAAAGATCATGCTCAGTTTTAAATGTTAAAAGTGTACAAGTTGCTTTGTTACAATAAAACTAAATGTGTACACACACCTACGAAAAGAAAAAAACATGAGCATTTTAAAATTTATTTCACAAGGGAGCTGTTGTGTTAGCTTTCCATAGTGTATTTTCTAGCCCTCTTTAAATCACATCAGCTAATGCTTCAATAAAAAGGAAATTGTTAATTCACCTCATTACAAAGTTGATCATATACTTTTTCTTGGCCTTATCTTGATCTTCTGCTATGTGATCCATGAACAAAACCAAAGTTTGCTTAGTTTTAAAATACAGCTAAGTGGTAGCGCAGAGCTTCTAGGAAAGTTGGATTTCACCTTTTCTAAACCTTTCTCTGAAAAGTGCTACGTTATTTGAATAAAAACAGATTTAAAAATTTTTTTAACTTTTTATTTAGAAATAATTATAAATTCACAAGAAGTTGCAAAGATAGTACACAGAGGTACTTTGTACCCGTAAGCCCATTCCCCCAATGATTACATTTCAAATATCTATATTAAAGTATGAAAACCAGAAATTGACTTGGTACATTGTGCGGGGGAGACAGGTATATTTCCATCATTTTGTATATGTCTGTACATTTGTGTAACCACTGCCAAAATGAAGACCCACAACTATTGCAGCACCACAAAGATCTCCCTTGTGCTACCCCTTTATGAAGTCAGAACTACTTTCCTACCCCCAAAACCCCTAGCCTGTGGCAACCATCATTTTGATCATTAAATATAAAATTTTTCAATTCTAGAATGTTATATGAATAGAACCACATAGTATGTAGCTTTTTTATTTATTTATTCACTCAGCATAACCACCTGGGGAGCCATACAAGTTGTAGATATCAATAGTTTGTTCCTTTTTATTACTGGGTAATATTCCATGGTACAAACATACAGATTCATTTTAGCATCACCTATTGAAGGATATTTGGGTTTTTTCCAGTTCTGGACTATTACAAATAAAGCTCCTATTAACATTCATGTACAGGTTTGTATTTTTATTTATTTATTTATTTAAAATTACAAAAATCAGCCAGGCATGGTGGTGGGCACCTGTAATCCCAGCTACTTGGGAGGCTGAGGCAGGAGAATTGCTTGCACCCAGGAAGCAGAGGTTGCAGTGAGTAGAGATTGCGCCACTCCACTCCAGCCTGGGTGAGGAGCAAGACTCTGTCTCAAATTTTAAAAAAATTATTTATTTATTTATTTATTTAATAGATCAGGTCTCACCATGTTACCCAGGCTGGTCTCGAAATCTTGGGCTCAAGCAATCCTCCCCACTTGGTCTCCCAAAGTCCTGGGATTACAGTCATGAGCCACCAGGCCCAGCCCTATGTAAAGGTTTTTTACATAGACACAAGTTTTTTGTTTGTTTTTGTTTTTGTTGGGATGGAGTGTCGCTCACTCTGTCACCCAGGCTGGAGTGCAGTAGTGTGATCTGGCTCACTGCAACCTCTGCTTCTGGAGTCAAGCAATTCTCCTGCCTCAGCCTCCCGAGTACCTGGAATTACAAGTGTGTGCCACCACACCCGGGTATTTTTTTTATTTTTAGTAGAGATGGGGTTTTGCCATGTTGGCTAGGCTGTTTTCGAACCCCTGACCTCAAGTGATCCACCTGCCTCAGCCTCCCAAAGTGTTGGGATTACAGGCACGAGCCACCATGCCTGGCCTAGACCTAAGTTTTTGTTTATCTGGGATGAATGACCAGGAGTGCAATTACTTGATCATATGGTAAATGTACATTTTGCTTGTAAGGAACGGCTAAACTATTTTCTAGAATGGCTGTACCATTTTACATTCCCACCACCAGTGTATGAGAGATCCATTTTCTCTGCATTCTTACCCACAATTGGTACTGCCATTATTTTTTTTATTTTTGTTATTTTGATAGGCACATAGTAATTCCTCATCATGGTTTCAATTTGCATTTCCCTAGTGGCTGGTGATGATGAGCATATTTTCACATGGTCATTTGCAATCTGTGTATCCTTTTATGGAATGCCTCGTCATGCCCTAGCTTATTCTCTAATTATTTGGTTTTCCACCATTGAGTTTTGAGGGTACTTTATATATTTTAGATACAAGTTATTTGTCAGATATGCCATTTGGAAACATTCTCTCCCTGTGTATAGCTTGTATTCTCGTGCCCTTAACAGGATCTTTCTCAGAACAAAAGCTTTTAATTTTGGTGAAGTGCAGTCTATCCATTTCTCTCTTATGGATCTTGCTTTTAGTGACATGTCTAAGAACTATTCACTAGAGCCGGGCGCGGTGGCTCATGCCTGTAATCTCAACACTGGGAGGCCGAGGCGGGCAGATTGCCTGAGCTCAAAGGAGTTCGAGACCAGTCTGGCCAATGTAGTGAAACCCTGTCTCCACTAAAAATGCAAAAATGAGCTGGGCATGGTGGCACATGCCTGTAATCCCAGCTACTCTGGAGGCTAAGGTAGGAGAATCACTTGAACCCGGGAGGCAGAGGTTGCAGTGAGCTGAGATCACACCACTGCACTCTAGCCTGGGTGACAGAGCGAGACTCTGTCTCAAAAAAACAAACAAAAACAAAGGGCCTTTCCTGACTTTTTGAAGTTCAGTCCTCAAACTATTTACTATCGCTCCTCCACCTTTTCTATTTTTTTCTGTTTTATGTATGTTGATAGTTTGCACCCCCCCACTAGGTGTCACTCCATGAGGACAGGGACATCATTTAGTTCAGTGCTACATCCTTAGCCCCTAGGACATTGCTCAACCAATATTGGGTGAACATTTCTCTCTGCACCTCCCTCCTCTACCCATGAGGTACACTCAGCTGAGATGGCCAGCTGTTGCTGTTCACGTCCAGGTGGCTGCTGGGCAAAGGACGTGCCTTGAAATCAGTAAATGCCCCTTGAGCTGCTGGAGACACAGCATAGAATCCTCTAGGTTTCTAAGCTCCCACCCAAATCTCATGTTGAACTATAATCCCCAGTACTGGAGGTGGGGCCTTGTGGGAGGTGTATGGGTCTGGGGTGGGGGCAGATCCTTCAAGGCTGGGCGCTATCTTCATGATATTGAGTGCGTTCTCTCAAGATCTGGTCATTTAAAAGTGTGTGGCACCTTACCCCTCCCCACTCTCTCTCTTACTTGCTCCTGCTTTCACCATGTGGCATGCCTGTTCCCCCTTCACCTTCTGTCATAATTGTAAGCTTCCTGAGGCCTCCCTAGAAGCCACGCAGATGCCTGCATCGTGTTCCCTGTAAAGCCAACCGAACTGTGAGCCAATTAAACCTGTTTTCTTTTTAAATTACCCAGTCCCAGTTATTTCTTTATAGCAATGCAAGAGTGGCCTAATGCAATAGCCAAATAAATTGATTGTGGAAAGCAAAGTTGGCATTTAATGTTTGATTTCCAGATGGAAAAGGAGTGCAACTCAACGAGATTTATAGTGATGAGGCCGAGTGCAGTGGCTCACGCCTGTAATCCCAGCACTTTGGGAGGCAGAGGTGGGCAGATCACAAGGTCAGGAGTTCGAGACCAGCCTGGCCAATATGTTGAAACCCTGTCTCTACCAAAAATACAAAAATTATCCAGGTGTGGTGGCGCATTCCTGTAATCTCAGCTACTTGAGAGGCTGAGGCAGGAGAATTGCTTGAACCTGGGAGTTGGAGGTTGCGGTGAGCCAAGATCACACCACTGCACTCCAGCCTGGGTGACAGAGCAAGACTCCTATCTCAAAAAAAAAAAAAAAAAAGTATAGTGCTGGATTGCACATGTGCAAAAGGTGACACATGAGAAGGCCATCACTTGCACTCCAAGTTGGTGAGACAGAATAACGAAAAAGTGTTATGGTCACCAAAATATTACTCTCCATAGACTGCCCGTTCCAGGGGAAACTTGTTCAGCCATGAAAAGCAGAGGGTAACCCAGAGGGGGAAGATGAGTTCATCAGAGGTACAGGAGGGAAATCACTGAGATCAAGATTTGGGGGCTGGGCAAGGTGGCTCATACCTGCAATCCCAGCACTTTGGGAGGACGAGGCAGGAGGGTCTCTTGAGCCCAGGAGTTTATGACCAGCCAGGGCAACATGGTGAACCACCCCCCGCCACAAAAAAATACAAAAAAAATAGCCAAGCATGGTGGCTCGTGTCTGTAGTCCCAGCTACTTGGGATGCTCAGATGGGAGGATCACCTGAGCCTGAAGAGGTCGAGGCTGCAGTGAGCCGTGATTGCACCTCGCCCTCCAGCCTGGACAACAGAGCAAGACCCTATCTCAAAAAAAAAAAAAAAAGAAAGAAAAAAGATTTGGGGATTGTTTCCTTCTAATTCCTAGACTTTGGGGCAGGAAGGAGAAAAGTATGGCCAAACAGTCTGTCTACTGAAGTGGAGTCCCTTAGAAGAGCTAAATGCTTTCTAGCAAGTAGGACAACCTCCCAGAAAATCTCACTTACTGTCCCAAAGCCCTCTCACTCCCATTGTCAGGTACTCTGTATGTTTTGTCTTGGACTAGAAATTAGCAACATCCATTTTGTGTGTTGTGGCCTCCATGAATCACGTCTTTCTGTTGTGTGATGTTACTATTCCTGCCATCCAGAAGTGGAGTCTGTCTTCTTACCCCTTGAATCTGGACTAACCTTGTGACTTGCTTTCACCCAGAGAATGCAATGGATATGTCATTCTAGGACTTCTAAGCTCAAGCCTTCGGAGATCTGGCAGCTTCCACTTTTGCTCTCAGGGCTCAACCTCCAGGTAGAGAAGCCCAAGGCTACCCTGCTGGAGAAAGAGGTCACTTTTTGTTTAAGAACAAGTTGTTAGGCCGGGCACAGTGGCTCATGCCTGCAATCCCAGCACTTTGGGAGGCTGAGGTGGGTGGATCACCTGAGGTCAGGAATTTGAGACCAGCCTGGCCAACATGGTGAAACCCTGTCTCTACCAAAAATGCAAAAATTAACCAGGCATAGTGGCGCACCTCTGTAATCCTAGCTACTCGGGAGGCTGAGGTGGGAGAATTAATTGAACCCTGGAGGCAGAGGCTGCAGTGAGCCCAGATCGCGCCACTGCACTCTAGCCTGGGTGACAGAGTGAGACCCTGTCTCAAAAAAAAAAAAAAAAATTGTTAAATACTTACCAATCTTGGAAGGGAATGAAATATTTCACTCTATCTTTCCTAGCTTTTATCACCTGTATAAAAAATGGGAATGGGCAGGGCACGGTGGGTCACTCCTGTAATCCCTAGCATTTTGGGAGGCCGAGGGGGGTGGATCACCTGAGGTCAGGGGTTCAAGACCAGCCTGGCCAACATGGTGAAACCCTGTCTCTACTGAAAATACAAAAATTAGCTGGGCACGGTGGCGGGCACCTATAATCCCAGCTACTGGGGAGGCTGAGGCAGGAGAATGGCTTAAACCTGGGAGGCAGAGGTTGCAGTGAGTGGAGATAGCGCCATCTCACTCCAGCCTGAGCAAGAGCGAAACTCCATCTCAAAAAAAAAGGCGGGGGAGGGGAGAATCGGCCAGGCATAGTGGCTCATGCCTGTAATTCCAGCACTTTGGAAAGCCAAGGCAGGAGGATCACTTGAGGTCAGGAGTTCAAGACCAGCCTGGGCAACATAGTGAGATCCTGTCTCTACCTTAAAAAAAATGAACTTATTTTAAAAATATATTTCAAACATGGTCCAAACAATAAAGTAGAAAGGAGAAGAGACAGAAAGAATATGCAGATGGAGGCTGCAAGGGAAAGAGAACACCTACAACCCACCCCACCAGTGAGACTGGAGCACTGGCTTGACTGGTCTCCGTGAGCAAGGAGTTCCGCATGTACCTGACTTCTCCCCTGCACAAGAAGCCCTGATTCTATAGTCTAACTAGCTATGGCCCCTCAGAGCTTATGACAAAGCCTGACCTTTAGGGCAATGATGGTGCTGGGGTGGGCCGGCTGTACCATCTGGCAGGACTCCAGGATCGGTCCTGCTGATCACCAGCTTATTTCATGTGTGTATTCCTGAGTGAGCAAGCTCTCCAGGCACAGCTCTGACTCTCCTCATTACCATTCCTTTCCCAGCCCTCTTGGGGGAGACCCAGTTGAGCCCTACCCAAATTGAGAGGATACTAATGCAGAGTTCCCCAGGAATCATCACCTGCCTTCAGTCCATCTTGGTCAGATCACCCCTATCATCTGCATACATTATAATCACCTGACTACAGGGTTCTTCCTGCCTACTGTGCAGACAAAATTAATTTACTGAGACTGGGGCATTGCAGTAGAGAAAGAGTTTGACTCAAGGCCAGCCTACACAGGGAAACTGGAGTTCTCACTCAGATCAGTCTCCCTAAAGGCTCAGAAACCAGGGGAATTTTATGGACAATTTGGTGACTAGGGGGTCTATGGAATGGGTGCTGCTGATTGGTTGGGGATGAAATTATAGGAGTATGGAAATGGTCCTTGTGCACTGAGTCCACCTTCAGGTGGGGGCCACAGAATCAGCTGAGTCAGACCCCCACAGGTGGGGTCAGTCTGAAAAAAATCTCAAAAAGACTCAATCTTAGTTTCTACAATAGTGATGTTATCTATAGGACCAATTGGGAAGGTCACAGATCTTGTGAGCTCTGGCCACATGACTCCTGAGCTGTGAGGGATTATAAAAACTACACCTATCTTGGCTGGGCACGTGGCTCACGCCTGTAATCCCAGCACTTTGGGAGGCCGAGGTGGGCAGATCACGAGGTCAGGAGATCAAGACTATCCTGGCTAACATGGTGAAACCCTGTCTCTACTAAAAATACAAAAAATTAGCCAGGCATGGTGGTGGGCACCTGTAGTCCCAGCTACTCGGGAGGCTGAGGCAGGACAATGGCATGAACCCAGGAGGCAGAGCTTGCAGTGAGCTGAGATCACACCACTGCACTCCAGCCTGGGCAACAGAGCAAGACTCCATCCCAAAAAAAAAAAAAACTACATCTTGTGGTCTGTCATTCGTCTTACAAAGGTAATTTCGGCCCTGGAACAGGAAAGGGGTTAGTTTTAGGGAGGGACAATTCTTATTCTTGTTTCAAAGTAAAACTATAAATTCCTCCCAAATTTATAGTTAGCTTGGCCAAGGACATGACCAAGGACAACTTGGAGGTCAAAAGCAAGATGGTCTCAACTATGTCAAACTTCTCTTACTGTCATAATTTTGCAAGGGCAGTTTTAACATGTACAACAGTCAAACTCAGAGGTCATCGGTCACAGGAAGTAATGCCATCACATGATGTTTTTTCAGATGGCAACTGGACACACAATTCTCAACTATCACCCCTCCCCCTCAAAGCTTATGAATTTGGAATGGGAAGGTTGGTTTCCAAGTCTTAATTTTAAGTACTTCTATATCCTAAGGTTCTTTGTTTAATAAGGCATCCAAGTCATAACAATTTTTTACTGTTCTTGCAATATGGGTTCAGCAATTAGGCATCCTCTCATTCCTAGGCTGATTTCAGTTACATTTTTACAGAACCTTAAAATATCATTTAGATCTACCCTATATGCCAGATTGCTTCAAGAGGTAATGGGGAGGTTTGGAGATGGAAAATTGGGCATAAAACAACTACCCTGTATCTCAACTGTACATAAAAGACTTATAGTAGCAAGCCAGGCATGGTGGCTCATGCCTGTAATCCCAGAACTTTGGAAGGCCGAGGCAGGTAGATCACCTGAGGTCAGGAGTTCAAGACCAGCTTGGCCAACATAGTGAAACCCTGTCTCTACTAAAAACACAAAAAACTAGCCAGGCGTGGTGGCATGTGCCTGTAATCCCAGCTACTTGGGAGGCTGAGACAAGAGAATTGCTTGAATTCAGGAGGTGGAGGCTGCCGTGAGCAGAGATTGTGCCATTGCACTTCAGCCTCTTCAGCCTGGGCAACAGAGAGAGACTTCATCTCAAAAAAAAGAAAAAGAAAGCCAATCACTGAGACAACAATTATTGCCAGGAAAGAAGGCCTTTTATTTGGGAATGTCAGCCAGAGAGATGGAAGACAAACCTCAAATCTGTCTCTCCTGACTGAAATTGGAGGTTTATATAGAGGGGAAGGAATATAGCTATGTGTGGAAAGCAATAAGAGAGAAGTCATGAAGGATCATGGTGCATGAGGGGTCTTGCATCTCGTTGTCTGGATGCTGTGACTTGATGAGTTCCAGTCCCTTGTGTGAGAGTTGGTTTCCTGAGGAAGGAACCCAGGTAAGACAAATGTAAGTATCAAGTTGTAAGACCAGGAAGGGTCAATTTTTGTATTTATTAAAAGAAAAATGGTAAACATTAGTTCTATGGGACAATTGAGCCAGTTTCACAACCTCAAGAGAGACCCCAAGGCAAAATCACTCAGTTTTAGCCACTCATAGATTCCCAACTTATAGAAACTATGTGAGATCATGTTTCTTGTTTACTGTCACTATGTTTTTGCAAAATTTGTTACACAACCCAAGGCCACAAAGAAGTGTGGCCCTGTGCTAGTGCACACAGTGTGGCCTGGACACACAGCCCAGGCAGACCTGGAGGCAGATGGCAATCGGGGAGGTCACAAATTTTGTGACCGTTGGCCACATGATTCCTGAGAAGTAAGAGATTATAGAAACTATACCTGGCCCAGTGTGGTGTCTCACACCTGTAATCCTAGCACATTGGGAGGCCAAGGCTGGCGGATCGCTTGAGCTCAGGAGTTTGAGACCAGTCTGGGCAAACATGGCGAAACCCTGACTCTACAAAAAATACAAAAACTATCTGGGTGTGGTGGTGTGTGCCTTTAGTTCCAGCTGCTTAGAAGACTGAGGTGGGAGGATGGCTTGAGCCCAGGAGGCAGAGGTTGCAGTGAGCCAAGATCATGCCATGGCACTCTATCCTAGGTGACAGAACCAGACCTTGAAAAAAAGGAAGGAAGGAAGGAAGGAACGGAAGGAGGGAGGGAGGAGGGAAAAAAGAAGAGAAAGAGAAAGAAAGGAAGGAAAGAAGGAAGGAAGAAGGAAGGAAAAGAGAAAGAAAAGAGAGAAGCAAGGAAGGAAGAAAGGAAGGGAACTAGACCCACCTTTTAGCAGAATTCAAGCTCCTTCCTAATCATTGGCATTTCATTAGTTTCACAAAGGCAGTTTCAATCCCCAAATAAGGAGGGGGTCAGTTTTAGGGAGGTGCTGTTATCATCCTTGCTTCAGGGTTAAACTATCAGCTAAATTCCTCCCATGGTTAGCTTGGCCTACAGCCAGGAATGAGCAAGGACAGCCAGCCTGTGAGACTGGAAGCAAGATGGAGTCAGCCATGCTAGACTTCTCTCTCTGTCAGAATCTTTGCAAAGGCACTTTCACTAAGAATCTGTTTTTTCCTTTTTTGTCTTTTGAGACAGGGTCTTGCTCTGTCACCCGTGCTGGCGTGCAGCAGTGTGATCATAGCTCACCAGAGCCCCAAACTCCTGGGCCCAAGGAATCCTTGCACCTCAGCCTCCAGAGTAGCTGAGACTATAGCCATGAGCAGCCATGTATGGCTAATTTTTGTAATTTATTGTAGACACAGAGTCTCCCTTTTTTGCCCAGGCTGGTCTCAAACTCCTGGCCTCAAGCAGTCCTCCTGCCTTAGCTTCTTAAAGTGCTGGGATTACAGGTGCGAGGCAGCCAGAAGTTTGGGTTTTTGTTGGTGGTGGTGGTGGGTTTTTGTTTGTTTGTTTGTTTGAGACAGAGTCTCGCTCTATTGCCCAGGCTGGAGTGTAGTGGCATGATCTCAGCTCACTGCCACCTCTGCCTCCCAGGTTCAAGCGATTCTCCTGCCTCAGCCTTCCCATGTTTTAGTTAGTTTTTCCTACCAGACAACACAAGAAAGGATAATGCTGAATTTATTTTCATTCTCCGAAGCAACTACCACAGGGTTATTTATACACTTAGGAGGTAATTAGTAACTATCTACTCAGCTAAATGTTTTGCAGTTTTGTAAAGTTTGAAAAAATGGCGGCCAGGCACAGTGGCTCATGCCTGTAATCCTAGCACTTTGGGAGGCCGAGGCAGGTGGATCATGAGGTCGGGAGTTCAAGACCAGCCTAGCCAAGATGGCGAAACCCTGTCTCTACTAAAAATACAAAAATTAGCCGGGCGCGGTGGCAGGCACCTGTAATCCCAGCTACTTGGAAAGCTGAGGCAGGAGAATCACTTGAACCCGGGGGGCAGAGGTTGCAGTGAGCTGAGATCCGGTCACTGCACTCCAGCCTGGGGGACACAGCAAGGCTCCATCTCAAAAAAAAAAAAAAAAAGACAAAATGGCTGAGTACTTTCTGAATTCACACTTAGGATGTCAACACAGACTATATGTCTATAATATACTTATTATAGCTTGTGATTCAAATGCAGTCATGCATGGTTCTTACTACTGTAAAAGGTCTGCCTCAATGGATGGTATTATGACTTGGTATATTTGATCCTATTCCCTGGAAAAAAGACTCTGGAGATAAAAAGTTTGGGAGAAGTGCCCCTGGGATCAGCTCCTGGGGAAATGTAGAAGCTGGAATTGGGAAGAGGGAAAAGCTGAACTACAGTGCAGGTGCAACAGAGGGCTCAGTTTATCTCACATGGAGCTATGGAGCTGGAATAGCCACCTTGAGATAGGGTTCCATGCTTTTCTAGTGCTGCATCTACAGTAGACGGATGCAGACTGTCTCTGAAGACGAGGGATGACATTGAATGAGATGGTTGAGTTGCCCTCTAGTTGAGGGCAACTTTCAGAGAGCAACTCAATAGAGAGCTTTCAGCCTCCAATATTCCCAAGAAACTAGAGAAACGAGTGCCTCCACCCTAAAGGGGAGCTATGGTTGGCATACTACAACATCCACCAATGTATCCCTTTTTTCACTGAGATGCATTTTTTCACATAAGTTTTGGAATCAGCTCTTCCAGGATTCTGATGGGTCTCTCTTCTAGAACAAACTTTCAAGAGGAAGACAAGTAGAAAAAGATGCAGCTCCTACCATTGTAACTAGTCTCAAGGTCACAAGTGACGCTCATGTTTTCCTGCTTTCCTTCTGGATTTCCTCAACCTGAGCTAGCACCTCTGCTGGTCTAAGTGATTTACCTTGTGGGTGACCCAGAACCCCATCTCTAAGGGGTCTGAACCCCTATCATCATCATGCTCTTCTCAGAGACGGCTGTTCAATTCGTCCATTTACCATCAAAATTGGGCAAAGCGTACAAAAGAAACACAGTAGGTGACCTAACGGCAAACATAGTCTTCCTTGCCCCATGATGTGACAACAGCCCCGATAAACAGCCCTCGTGATTACCAGAGTCAAGCACTTCTGCCAGGACAGTGACTTCAATCCTAGCCTGCTGGTCTCTTGACAAGAAGGGCTTGAAGTGAGTGGGTGGCAGTCACTGCTTAAAGGTTAATCTCACAGAGAATTCTGGAGTTAGGATGTCCTTCAGAATGATCGCACCTTGGGGCACAGGCCGCTACAGTCAACATAAATCAGGCATTAGATGCAGGCTGCACTAAGGGAGAGGGCATGACCTTGAGGAAGACCCTCTCATTGGATGAGGCCGACTAATGGAGAGAGACTCAGTGAAAGTTGTTAACCACTGACACTCCCAGCAGTGAGAAAATGAGTGCCTCCATTCTGAAGGGTGATCTGAATGGCACATCACAGAATCCACTACACTTGATCACAAGTCCTTTAATTTGTTCTGTGACGGCTACTGCTATGAATGCTTTACAAATTATTTTATGGCCGGGCATGGTGGCTCATGCCTGTAATCTCAGCACTTTGGGAGGCTAAGGTAGGTGGACCACCTGAGGTCAGGGTATTTGAGACCAGCTTGGCCAACATGGCAAAACCCGGTCTCTGCTAAAAACACAAAAAATAACTGGGTGTGGTGGCACGCACATGTAATCCCAGCTACTTGGGAGGCTGAGGCAGGAGAATCACTTGAACCTGGAAGGTGGAGGTTGCAGTGAGCCAAGATTGCGCCACTGCGCTCCAGTCTAGGCAACAGAGTGAGACTCAAAAAAAAAAAAAAAAAAAAACTTACCACCTGCCCTCTATTTGCCTGAAATTGCCACCATAGAGTCTCTTCTGCCTTCAAACCCTAATGCAGGCCAGATGAGGTGGCTCACACCTGTAATCCCAGCACTTTGGGAGGCCTTGGAGGGCAGATCACTTGAGCCCAGGAGTTCGAGACCACCCTGGGCAACGTGGCAAAACCCTGCCTCTACTAAAAATACAAAAATTAGCCAGGCATGGTGGTTTGTGGCTACAGGCCCAGCTACTCGGGAGGCTGAGTTGGGATGATCACTTCAGCCTGGGAGGTTGAGGCTTCAGTGAGCCATTATCCCACCGCAGCACTCCAGCCCAGGTGGCAAAGCAACAAAACCACCTAATACAAGGGAAAATAAAAGATGAATCACGGCCGGGCACAGTAGCTCATGCCTGTAATTCCAGCACTTTGAGAGGCCAAGGCAGGCAGATCACGATGTGAGGAGTTCAAGACCAGCCTGGCCAACATGGCGAAACCCCGTCTCTACTAAAAATACAAAAATTAGCTGGGCATGGTGGCACATGCCTGTAATCCCAGCTACTCTGGAGGCTGAGGCAGGAGAATTGCTTGAACTAGGACCCAGGAGGCGGAGGTTGCAGTGAGCCAAGATCGCCCCACTGCACTCCAGTCTGGGCTACAGAGCGAGACTGTCTCAAAAAAAAAAAAAAAAAGATGAGTCATGAATGTTTTGTGATGCCATGAAATAAAGTAGTGCATGAATAAATATGGGGGAATCTCAAAAGGACACAGAGCCAACCAAAGTAGTACTCAATGCCCAAATCCAGACCAATCTGAGAAATGAACTAAACAATGAGCGTAATGGATAACAACACAGAATTTTTTTAAAGTCCAGGATTACATGCTGATATGAATAAATAATTGAATAAATAAATTAATAGGAGGGATAGGAGGGAAGAAACAGCCCTGCCTTGTGGAAGAATACCAATTATGCATGTAGAAGGGGCTGGGCGCAGTGGCTCGCGCCTGTAATCCGTGTTCTTTGGGAGGCCAAGGTAGGTGGATCACCTGAGGTCAGGAGTTTGAGGCCAGCCTGGCCAACATGGCGAAACCTCGTCTCTACTAAAAACACAAAAATTAGCCAGGCGTGGTAGCACATGCCTGTAATCCCAGCTACTCAGGAGGCTGAGACAGGAGAATTGGTTGAACCCAGGAGGCGGAGGTTGCAGTGAGCTGAAATCACACCACTGCACTCCATCCAGCCTGGGCAACAGGGCAAGACTCCGTCTCAAAAAAATTGTAGAAGTAATAAGAGAAATGTAAAATAACCATCAGGCAAACAGTAGGGTAACAATCGTTCCAGGCAAGATTCACAATGGAATGCTAAAATCGGTGGGCAAAACGGGATATTTACATAATCCCAAGTATCTCTCCCAAGACAGTTCCCCTAAGATAGTTCCTCAATTATAAAGTAGAAAAATAGTGATTTTTTTTTTTTTTGAAACAAGGTCTCACTCTGTCACCCAGGCTAAAGTGCAGTGGTGCCTTGAACTCCTGGGTCCAAAAGATCCTCCCACCTCCACCTCCAGAGTAGCTGGGATTACAGGTATGCACCCCCATCCCCAACTTTTTTTCTTTTAGAGACAGGGGTCTTGCTATGTTGTACAGGCTGGTCTCTGACTGTTGGGCTCCCACCCAAGCCTCCCAAAGGGTTGGGATTATAGATGTGAGCCGCTGTGCCTGGCCAAAAAATAGTGATTTTACATTGGAAACACCCAGCAGATACCACCTGAAACAAGAGATGAAGATTGGCCTCCTACAGCTCCGCTTGCGTGTGCTCCTGCATAACTCACACTAAAGAACCACGAGCAAAAAAGATCTTTAAAGGATTTTTAGAAGCTGAACTTGTGGGCAGTTTGGGAGCATATTTTTTGTTTAATTAGATGAACAGAAGCCACAATTTCAGGCAAATAATGAGCAAGAAATTTCCCATCATTTTGGAAGTTTATTACAAATCCACTGAACAGTCTGAAATGTGTGGAATTGAAACGGCCTTTGCAAAAATTATAACAGTGACAAAAGTGTGACAGTGACAGAGACCTGACCTAACCAACACTATCTTGCTTCTAACCTCCAAGCTGCCCTTGTTCATTCGTGGGCATAGGACAAACTAACTTTGGGAGGAACTTAGTTTGCAGTTTAACTTTCAAAGAAAGATGGTAACAGCCCTTTCCCCAAACAAACCTCCTTCTTGCCTGGGGACCAGATGGCCTTCGCAGAACTAACAAATTAGCCACAAGATTTGCAACTTCCTGCCGGGTGGGGTGGCTCACGCCTGTAATCCCAGCACTTTGGGAGGCCGAGGCGGATGGATCACAAGGTCAGGCGTTCAAGACCAGCCTGACCAACATGGGGAAACCCCATCTCTACTAAAAGAAAAAAAATACAAAAATTAGCCAGGCGTGGTGGCACGTGCCAGTAATCGCAGCTACTCTGGAGGCTGAGGCAGGAGAATTGCTTGAACGCGGGAGGCGGAGGTTGCAGTGAGCCAAGATCTCACCCCTGCACTACTCCAGCCTGAGCAACACAGCAAGACTCTGTCTAAAAAAAAAAAAAAAAAAAAAAGATTTGCAACTTTCTCAATTACTCCTGCAGAAAACATCACTATTTAGAACCTAAGATTGACCTTTTGAGATGTCTTTTGAGGTTTTTTCATTTCTAAAGGCCAATGGCTCTACCCAGACCCACCAACTACTTGTCCTGTGGCCACACCCAGAAGCGGACTCAGTGAGCAAGAGGCCCATTTTCCACACCCCTATGATTTCACTCCCAGCCAATCAGCAGTACCTATTCCCTAGTCACCCTCTCCTCCCCCAAATTATAAAAAAATTCCAGTATCCCGTGGAGCCAGCTTTGTGTGAATTAAACTCTTTCTCTACTACAGTTCGCCTGTCTTGATAAATTAGCTCTATCTGGGCAGCAGACAAGGAGGACCCACTGGGTTGTTACAGGATCAGAGAGTAAGAGCAAGAAAAATGGTTGAACAGCAACAATTAGGAATATGCCACTAATCAAGGTTTACCCTGCAGAGAAATACCATAGTATCAGGCAAGGTTAAAATTCCAAAATTGACATGGATGGGTTTTAGAATATTTAAGGCACGAGGTAAATTTTTTCTTTTTTTGTTTTTTTGGGGTGTTTTTTTTTTGAAACAGGATCTAACTGTGCCACCCAGGCTGGAGTGCGGTGGCATGGTTATGGCGCACTGTAGCCTCAACCTCCTGAACTCAAACAATCCTCCTGCCTCAGCCTCCTGAGTAGCTGAGATCACCGGCGTGCACCACCATGCCCGGTTAATTTTTTTTTTGTAGAGATGAAGTCTCGCCATATTGCCCAGGCTTAAAATGTAAATTTTAGGCCGGGCGCAGTGGCTCACACCTGTGATTTCAGCACTTTGGGAGGCCAAGGCAGGCGGATCACCTGAGGTCAGGAGTTCAAGATCAGCCTGGCCAACATGGTGAAACCCCATCTCTACTAAAAATACAAAAATTAGCCAGGCATGGTGGCGGGCACCTGTAATCCCAGCTACTGGGAAGGCTGAGACAGGAGAATCACTTGAACCCGGGAGGCGAAGATAGCAGTAAGCCGAAATCGCTCCACTGCACTCCAGCCTGCACAACGGAGTGAGACTCCGTCTCAAAAAAAACAAAAAGAAAAAAAAGTAGATGTTAGAGATCTTATTCTTTGGACTGTAAAAAAATTGGTGGAAGATATGTTTATTATGTTAGAAATGAAGCTTTGCTTGTACTATTGAAAATAAAGAGATTTTTCCTTTAAAAAGAAAAAACAGGCCAGGCACATTGGCTCACGCTGTAATCCCAACACTTTGGGAGGCCGAGGCAGGCGGATCACCTGACTTCAGGAGTTTGAGACCAGCCTGACCAACATGGAGAAACCCTGTCTCTACTAAAAATACAAAATTAGCCGAGCGTGGTGGCATATGCCTGTAATCCCAGCTACTCGGGAAGCCGAGGCAGGATAATCACTTGAATCCGGGAGGCGGAGGTTGCAGTGAGACAAGATCGCACCATTGTACTCCAGCCTGGGCAACGAGAGCGAAACTCCATCTCAAAAAAAAAAAAAAAAAAAGAAAAAGAAAAAGGCGAAGAAAAAGAAAAAACAAAGATTTATCTCCTTATAGGATGCACTAAGGGCACAATATCACATGCATAACTTAAATCTAGCCACGAGAAAACTTCAGACTCACACAGGGAAACACTCTACACAATGTCTGACCAATACTCATCAAAGTGTCAAAGTCATGGAATACAAGGAAATAAATTCAAGAATAAGGATACACAAATTGGAGGAGACTAGTGATATACAAAAACTAAATGCAATGTGGGATTCTAGATTAGATCCCGAAACATTAAAAGGACATTAGGGGAAAGCTGGGAAAATGTTAAGGCCTACGGTTTAGTGAATAGTACTGTACCATTGTTAGTTTCCTGATTTTAATAATTCTACTGTGATTAAGTTGTTAATATTAGGGGAAGTTGGGGCTGGGGGCAGTGACTCATGCCTGTAATCCTAGTAGTTTGGGAGGCTGAGGCGGGCAGATCACTTGAGGTCAGGAGTTCAAGACCAGCCTGGCCAACATGGTGAAACCCCATCTTTACTAAAAATACAAAAATTAGCTGGGCGTGCTGGCATGCGCCTGTAATCCCAGCTACTTGGGAGGCTGAGGCAGGAGAATTGCTTGAACCTGGGAGGCAGATGTTGCAGTGAGCAGAGATTGCACCACTACACTCCAGCCTGGGCAACAGAATGAGACTCTGTCTCAAAAAATAAATAAATAAATAAAATAAATTAGGGGAAGTTGGGTGAAGAGTATATGTGAACTCTGTATACTATTTCCACAAATTCCTGTAAGTCCAAACTTTTTCAAAATAAAAATTGTTAAAAATATTTATGCAAGTGCTTCACATTGGCAGACTCTAACTTGGAATAGTATGGGGAAAGGGGTTGTGACTGTTATAATTCCGGGCTCCCTCTCTGTGATATAGAGGGTCCTGGCAGTGACGAGAACTTCACAACAGACCATGTGGCGTCTTCCACCCCTTTGGGAGCTCAGCATACACACCCACCCTCTATGCACAATTTTTTTTTTTTTTTTTGAGGCAGAGTCTCACTCTGTTGCCCAGGCTGGAGTGCAGTGGCGTGATCTCAGCTCACTGCAACCTCCGCCTCTCGGGTTCATGCCATTGTCCTGCCTCAGCCTCCTGAGTAGCTGGGACTATAGGTGCCCGCCACCATGCCCGGCTAATTTTTTAATATTTTTAGTAGAGCTGGGGTTTCACTGTGTTAGCCAGGATGGTCTCCATCTCCTGACCTCGTGATCCGCCCACCTTGGCCTCCCAAAGTGCTGGGATTACAGGCGTGAGCCACCGCGCCCAGCCCTCTATGCACATTTTTTTGGGGAAGAGGTGTATTCGTTGACTTTTTTTTAGATTCAGGAGGTACATGTGCAAGATTGTTGCATGGCTATATTGTGTAATGGTGACATTTGGGTTCTAGTGCATCCATTACCAAATAGTGAACATTTTACCCAATAAATAATTTTTTTTTTGAGACAGGGTCTAACTCTGTCACCCAGGCTGGAGTGCAGTGGTGCAATCTCTGCTCACTGCAACCTCAGCCTCCTGGGCTCAAGGGATTCTCATGCCTTAGCCTCCTGAGTCAGAGATGGTGTTTCACTGTGTTGCCCTGGCTCGAACCCCTGGCCTCAAGTGATCCTCCCACCTTGGCCTCCCAAAGTGCTGAGAAGCCAGGTGATAGCCAGTATGTCCGGCCTCCATAGATAATTTTTAATCTACTCATATTTAATATGCCCACAAACAACTGTAACCCCATCATCTAGGTCCTGCCTAACATCCTGTTACTAGACCTTGTGCCATTAGAGATGCTGCCGTATTCTCCCTAAGAAGCAGACACCTCAAGGCCTATCAATCACTGTTAATCTCTCTCTAGGTGATGTTCATTACTTTTCTAGCTCAATTACAGTCCACTTCTGATATACAGTCATCTAAAGACTAAATTATCAAGTCCAATAGAGCTTAAAAAAAAAGCTGGCTGGGCTCGGTGGCTCATGCCTCTAATCCCAGCACTTTGGGAGGCTGAAATGGGAGGACTGCTTGAGCCCAGGTGTTTGAGGCCAGCCTGAGCAACATGGTGAAACCCCATCTCTAACAAAAATACAAAGCTGGGCTCAGTGGCTCGCACCTGTAATCCCAGTTTACTTGGGAGGCTGAGGCTGGAGGATCACTTGAGGCCAGGAGTTCAAGACCAGCCTGGGTAACATAGTGAGATGCCATCTCTAAAAAAAAATTTTTGAGGCCAGCCACGGTGGCTCACGCCTGTAATCCTGGCACTTTGGGAGGCCAAGGTGGGCAGATTGCCTGAGCTCAGAAGTTCGAGACCAGCCTGGGCAACATGGTAAAACCCCATCTCTACTAAAAATACAAAAATAAATTAGCTGGGCGTGGTGGTGCATACCTGTAATCTCAGCTACTTGGGAGGTTGAGGCAGGAGAATCGCTTGAACCTGGGAGGCAGAGGTTTCAGTGAGCCACGATTGTGCCACTGCACTCCAGCCTGGGTGACAGAGTGAAACTTTGTCCACCAACACCCCGCAAAAAAAAAAAAGAAAGAAAGAAAAAATACAAAAAATTAGCCAGATGTGGTGGCACATACTTGTAGTCCCAGCTACTTGGGAGGCTGAGGCAGAAGAATTGCTTGAGCCTGGGAGGTGAAGGTTGCAGTGGGCCAAGATCACACCATTGCATTCCAGCCTGGGCTACACAGTAAGACTATCTCAAAAAAAAAAAAAACGCTCAAATTATAATGTTAGCACTAACAAATATGCCTTAAGATCAGTACTAGCATATTAATATAGCATGCAGAAGTATCTGGGATGGGTGGGAATAAAAAGAAGTATCTATACGCCAGGTCTGAGAAAGAAACCAATCCTTCTTCACCAATTGGTAATAGGCAATTGCCTGTGAACACATAACGTGGGTTGAGAGGGAGGTGTCAATAAAGCAGTAGTACCTACCATGGAAATCTAAGCTATTGCTCATACAACTGCCTTGTGCCTTCAGAACATGTACAGGCATAATATCAAATATACAGTTTCCACTGGATGCTGAATTGTTGGTATGCATGATCAACTTACGGCTTCATGGATTCAATAACACACCATTATAAGCAACTGAGGTCAGAGGATAAGTTTCTCTATGATCTCTACCAGGGCTCAGGAATAAATCAAAAGCTCTTTCTCAAAAAAAGAATAGTTGCCTTCCCAAGATGGCATGATTTTGCTCCCAAATTCTACAAGTCTGAGTCGACATTCTTGATTGGGTTTTCTCAGAGGCTCCATCATATCTGCCGGATATACCATGGTAACTGTTGAATCTGCTGGATCATAAGGCTCAAGCGGCAGAGCAGCTAGCAATAAAGCTTGAGTCAGCTGCAGTGGTGCCTTGTCGTGCTCTAGTTTTTATTCAAAACTGAAACATTATGGGTTAGTCAGTAAATGGGTCAGAAAACACACTCAACTGAATACGCTGCCTCCAGAATCCACATTGGCCCACCAAATGCTGTGCCTCATTATTAGTGGCAGGAGTAGAAGATGCGCTAACTCGCCTTTCATTTGAGAGGGGCTATCTCAACACACTCCGCATCACAGAATTTCTAGAAACTTCAACACTGTGGCAAACTTTTGGATTTTTATGAGGTTTATCACCCATCCTCAGTCTTGAAGGTATCTTACTTAGAAAGACATCCAGGGTATTTGAAGTATTTTCATTATTACGTCCAACAGTATCATGTGCTCAATTTATTTATTTTTATTTGTTTATTTTTAATTCATTTATTTATTTTGAGACAGAGTCTTGCTCTGTCACCCAGGCTGGAGTGGAGTTGTGCCATCATAGTTCACTGCAGCCTCAACCTCCTGGGCTCCAGTGATCTTCCCACCTCAGCCTTCCGAGTAGCTGGGACTACAGGCACATGCCACCACATCTGACTAATTTTGTTTTTATTTTTTTATAGAGATGAGGTCTCACTATGTTGCTCAGGCTGGTCTTGAACTTCTGGGCTCAAGCGATCCTGCCTCGATCTCTCAAAGTACTGGGATTACAGGCATGAGCCACCACGCCCATCCTGTATGCTCAATTCAGTATTACATTGGTGCAAAAGTTATCGCAGTTTTTGACATTATTTTCAATGGCAGATCAGAATGATGACTTGATTAAAAAAGATCAAGTTTCTTGCAGACTAGATTATAACATAGAGCCGAAGATTTAACATAGGCCTAAGAAAGTGAAGATATACCACTATTCTTTCTAGGTGAAAACAACACCTTACAGTTTTTCTTAATTGGTTGTTAGAAAAAAGCATTCGCATGGTGGCTCACACCTGTAATCCCAGCACTTTGGGAGGCCAAGGCAGGCGGATCACCTGAGGTCAGGAGTTCGAGACCAACCTGGCCAACATGGCGAAACCTCATCTCTACTAAAAATACAAAAAAAAAGAGCCTGGCCTGGTGGTGGGCACCTGTGATCCCAGTTACTTGGGAGACTGAGGCAGGAGAATCACTTGAACCCGGAAGGCAGAGGTTGCAGTGAGCCGAGATCACACCAGTGTACCCCAGCCTGGGTAACAGAGCAAGACTCCATCTCAAAATAAATAAATAAATAAAAGATGCAATAGGAATTTTTTTTTTGAGATGGGGGTCTCGCTCTGTCGTCCAGGCTGGAGTGCAGTGGCGCGATCTCAGCTCACTGCAAGCTCCGCCTCCCGGGTTCACGCCATTCTCCTGTCTCACCCTCCCAAGTAGCTGGGACTACAGGCACCCGCCACCACGCCTGGCTAATTTTTTGTATTTTTAGTAGAGACGGGCTTTCACCGTGTTAGCCAGGATGGTCTCGATCTCCTAACCTCATGATGTGCCTGCCTCGGCCTCCCAAAGTGCTGGGATTACAGGCGTGAGCCACCATGCCCGGCTGCAATTGGAATTTAAATTTACAATAATCCATTATCTCCTCAAAATCATTTTTTTGCACAGAACTAATAGGTAAATTAAGTGGGGAATCACTAATTCCACATCTTTGTGTTCTTTAATGGTGATATGAATCTCTGAAATTTCCCAAGGGATGCTATATTGCTTTTGAAGGCGTGTGGGGGCAATTTCAGGGCTTCCACTTGGCACTTCCTACCATAACAGCAGCCTTCCTTCCATGGGTTAGAAAGCCAATGTGAGGATTTTACCAGTTATTGAGTATAGAAAAAAAAATACAGAGTGGGTTCACAGACCACTAGACTTACTGCTGGATGAACTTAGACGATAACTCCATTTATCATGACTCCAAAAGTTGCCACTTTGACTAGTGTGGAGACACTAGTGACTCCATCTTGGACGCTAATCTTCCATGTTGACTTCTGATTAACCCACGTCCTGGGAATGCCTCCAGGATTTCCACTTTATTTACTGTCTTTAGTGTAAGAGCATGTCAACCTTGGTGTTATCAAATTATAGGCTATGACTCATATACTGTCCTTGGAGGGTTGCCTTAGATTGTCCTGCACTTTTCTTTTTTTTTTTTTTTTTTAGATGGAGTCTCGCCCTGTCACCCAGGCTGAAGTGCAGTGGTACAATCTCGGCTCACTGCAACCTCTGCCTCCCAGGTTCAAATGATTCTCCTGCCTCAGCTTCCCGAGTAGCTGGGATTACAGGCATGTGCCACCACGCCCGGCTAATTTTGTATTTTTAGTAGAGATGGGGTTTCTCTATGTTGGTCAGGCTGGTCTCGAACACCCGACCTCAGGTGATCCGCCCGCCTCAGCCTCCGAAAGTGCTGGGATTACAGGCGTGAGCCACTGCGCCCAGCCACCCAGTTGATTTTTTTTAAGAGATGGGATCTCATTATGTTGCCCAGGCTGGTCTTGAACTCCTGGGCTCAAGCAGTCATCCCACCTTGGCCTCTCAAAATACTAGAATTACCGGCGTGAGTCAACATGCACAGTGCCTACGGCCCTTTCAGGAAACAATTAGAATTTGAAGTCTTACGGTTTTGGAGGTCAGGAGTTTAAAATGGGTTGATCAGCTGCATTATTTTTGGAGGCTCTAGGGGAGAGTCTGTTTTCTTGCCTTTTCCACCTTCTAGAGGTTGTCTGCATCGCTTGGATCGTGGCCCCACATGCTCCAATCTCTTCTTTGTTGTCACATGTCCTGTCTCTCTGACCTTCCCAACTCCCTCTCATGAGGACCTTTGCGATCACGTTGGCCCCACATGGATAATCCAGGATAATCCCCCCGTCTAAGATCCTCAGCTTAATGACATCTGCCAAGCCACTATTCCCAGTTTCTACTCCAGGGATTAGGAAGTGGACTACATTTTGGGGGGATATTATTCAGCCCACCACACAAAGATTCCTCAGGACATTGCATCAATTAAGAGACAGCATCCAGCAATCCCTGACAATTCTGGGTATTTTCTTTTCTACAATACACAATCACTATGGTAAAAGGCTACAGATCTCCTGTGGCGTGGCAAGGCAAGGAAGAAGACGCCATTTGTCTGTATGGCCACACTGCAGGGTCATTCTCCCCGGGGCTTTTCCTCCCCTTTATTCAAGCAGCGCTAAGTCTATAAACTGGCTCAAGTGTGAGAATTGGATGAGGGATAATGACCCTACAATCAGGTCTGGGGACTCCATAATTATAACATTTGTACATATTCAGCCAGGTGCGTTGGCGCATCCTTGTAATTTAAGCCCTCTGGGAGGTCAAGTTGAGTGAATCGCTTGAGCTCAAGAGTTAGAGACCAGGCCTGAGCAACATGGCAAAACCCTGTCTCTACCGAAAAAATTAAAAAATTAGCTGAGAGTGGTGGCACATGCCTGCAGTCCCAGCTGCTCTGGAGGCCGAGGCAGGAGGATGGCTTGAGGCCCAGGAAGCAGAGGTTCCAAGATCATGCTACTGCACTCTAGCCTGGGTGACAGAGCGAGACCCTGTATTGGGGGGAAAAAAAAGAACATTTGTACTTCTTAATATCGAGTAAGGCCGGGTGCAATGGCTCACACCTGTGATCCCAGCACTTTGGGAGGCTGAGGCAGTAGGGTCATCTGAGGGTCAGGAGTTTGAGACCAGCCTGGCCAATACAGTGAAACCCCATCTCTACTAAAAATACAAAAGCTAGCTAGGCATGGTGACACGCACATGTAATCCCAGCTACTCAGGAGGCTGAGACTGGAGAATTGCTTGAACTCAGGAGGCAGGGTTGCAGTGAGCCGAGATCACGCCACTGCACTCCAGAGAGTGTGATACTCCGTCTCAAAAAACAAAACAAAACAAAAAAAATCAAGTAAGACTTTAGTGCAGTTCCCATATGTTTTATGCCTAGGGACATCACAATCAGTGAGACATCAGGGAGAATATCTTGAGTAAAACCATTCTGATTATTGTCCATCCATGCTTACTGTCCACTACGATGACGATGACCCTATTTCTTTTTTTTTTTTCTTTTTTTGGCTAGTCAGGAGATGCAGTGGAAGTGGAGAAGGAACAAATAAATCTGTAACTGGCTGTGATCAATTGGTTGTAAACACCACTGCACTCGGACCAGCAAGATGACCCTGTTTCTAATGATGCTTGGCCTGTACTTGGCCTCTGACACTCTGGAAACTAACTAGCAGCAGTCAAAACCACAGTTGCCCTTTTTGTTTTACATGCGTGTTTTTTTGAGACAGGGTCTTGCCCTATCACCCAGGCTGAGTGCAGTGATCATAGCTCACTGCAGCCTCAAACTCTTGGGCTCAAGTGATCCTGCTATCTCAGCCTCCCAAGTAGATGGGACTATAGGCGTGTGCCACCATGTCAAGCTAATTTTTTTTTTTTCATAGAGACAAGGTTTTGCCATGCTGCTCAGGCTGGTCTTGATCTGCTGGGCTCGAGCCATCCACCTAACTCGGCCTCCCAAAGTGTGGACGTTACAGGCATGAGCCACTGTGCCTGGCCAGGAGCTCCTTCTTTACACTGTCAGGTACCAGGGCTCTGCCTTTTGGAGTAATTTCAACCACCAAGTCATCAACAGTAATGTGCTCCAGTCCTTTCTTTCTGATTACTTTTACAATTCCAGCCACATTCAGCTAATTTAGCTCTCAGCAACTCTTTGAGGTGTTTTCTTTCAGCAGTTTCTATTGACTTTTGGTTAATTGCTGCTCTCATCTGCACTTTTTTTTTTTTTTAGATGGAGTCTTGCTCTGTTGCCCAGGCTGGACTGGAGTGCAATGGCACAATCTCAGCTCACTGCAAACTCCACCTCCCAGGTTCAAGCGATTCTCCTGTCTCAGCCCCCAAGTAGCTGGGATTACAGGCGTCCACCACCACGCCAGGCTAATTTTTTGTATTTTTAGTAGAGATGAGGGTTCACCATGTTGGCCAGGCTGGTTTCGAACTCTTGACCTCAAGTGAACCGCCCGCCTTGTCCTCCCAAAGTGTTAGGAGTACAGGCATCAGCCACTTCCCCGGCTCATCTGCACATCTTTATCTTGCTAACCATATACTCTTTGGTGGCCTGGACTTAGACCCTCACTCTAGTCACATGCTTTTATTTTTATTTATTTATTTATTTATTTTGAGATGGAACTTCACTCTGTCACCCAGGCTGGAGTGCAATGGCATGATCTTGGCTCACTGCAACCTCCGCCTCCTGGGTTCAAGCGATTCTCCTGCCTCAGCCTCCAGAGTAGCTGGGACTACAGACGTGTGCCACCATGCCTGGCTAATTTTTTATATTTTTAGTAGAGATGGGATTTCACCGTGTTAGCCAGGATGGTCTCGATCTCCTGCCCTTGTGATCTGCCCGCCTCAGCCTCCCAAAGTGCTGGGATTACAGGCATGAGCCACCGTGCCCAGCCTTATTTTTATTTTTATTTTTGAAAAGGAGTCTCGCTCTGTCTCCCAGGCTGGAGTGCAGTGGCTTGATCTTGACTCACTGCAAATTCCACCTCCCGGCTTCAAGCGATTCTCCCACCTCAGTCTCCCGAGTAGCTGGGATTACAGGTGCCTCCCACCATGCCCGGCTAATTTTTGTATTTTTAGTAGCCGGTTTCACCATATTGGTTGGCCAGGCTGGTCTTGAACTCTTGATCTCAGGTAATCCGCCCGCCTCAGCCTTCCAAAGTGCTGGGATTAGAAGCGTGAGCCACCACGCCCAGCTTATCTGCACATCTTTATCTTGCTAACCATGGTCTTTGGCTGCGTGGACTTAGACCCTCATTCTAGTTACATGCTTTTAAAGTATTGTTGGAAACATGTGCAGAACAGTATATATAATGTGCTACTGTTTCTGTAACGAAAGGGAACCATATATACACACAGATTTTCTTGTAAGCATGTAGGCAACCTTGGGAATGACACACTAGAGCTGGTAACGTTGTTTTCCTCCAGAGAGAAGTAAGGAAGCAAGAGACAGAAGTGGGAGGACTTTGCCGTGTACACACATTTATAATGTGTGAATGCAAGGCCTATTTTTCGTTTGTTTGTTTTGTTTTGAGACAGAGTCTCACTCTGTCACCCAGGCTGGAGTGCAATGGTGCAATCTCGGCTCACCACAACCTCTGCCTCCCTGGTTCAAGCGACTCTCCAGCCTCAGCCCCTCGAGTAGCTGGGACTATAGGCACAAGCCACTGCGTCTGGCTAATTTTTTAATTTTTTTTTTTTTTTAAGTAGAGATCGGGTTTCACCATGTTGGCCAGGCTGGTCTTGAACTCCCTACCTCAGGCGGTCTGCCCGCCTTGGCCTCCCAAAGTGTGCTGGGATTACAGGTGTAAGCCATCATGCCTGGCCTTTTTTTTCCTTTTCTTTTTGAGGTGGAGTCTCACTCTGTCACCTAGGCGGAAGTGCAGTGGCACGATCTCAGATCTCGGCTCACTGCAACCTCTGCCTCCTGGGTTGGAGCGATTCTCCTTCCTTAGCCTCCTGAAGTAGCTGGAATTACAGGCGTGCGCCACCATGCCTGACTAATTTTTGTATTTTTAGTAGAGGCGAGGTTTCACCATGTTGGCCAGGCTGGTCTCGAACTCCTGACCTCACGTGATCCACCCGCCTCGGCCTCCCAAAGTGCGGGGATTACAGGCATGAGCCACTGAGCCCAGCCGCAAGGCCTGTTGAAAAAGAATAAAATGTGAAACATAAAATAAAGGGATTACTGGGTTTTTTGTTCCTAGAAAGCCCGGACTCTGGCCTCTTAACAGAATCAGGACTAGGCCCCACCGAACTATTAAAAGACAGGCTCAATGGCTGGCCCTTGGGAATAGCTGGAGGCAACAGCCTGGCACTGGGTGCCTGCCTGCCCCTACTGATCCACCTACTGAGAAGCCACCTGGGGGAATAACTGAATAATAAAGGACCCAGCTTCTCTGGGGACTCTGGAGCTCATTGTAGCAAGTTAGTGTTGGAGAAAATTATCCTTCTTAGGGGATGCTTACTGAAGTATTTTATAGTGAAGCAACTATGCCTGAATGTGTATTCAGTTCAGGGGGAAAAAGTGGGCGTATAAAAATGTACACAATTATATACATGTATGGGGGATGACTGAGGGCACAAGAAACGCAGATGTCCAAAATGTTAAAAATGGTTGAATCGGCCAGGCATGATGACTCACACCTGTAATCTCAGTACTCTGGGAGGCCAAGGCAGGAGGATCACTTGAACCCAGGAGTTTGAGACCAGCCTGGACAAAAAAAAAAAAAAAAAAAAAAGGTGAGACCCCATCTCTAAAAAAAACAAACAAATAATCACGTGTGGTGGCATGTACCCTGTAATCCCAGCTGCTTGGGAGGCTGAGACAGGAGGATCTTTTGAGCCCAGGAGTTTGAGGCTGCAATGAGCCATGATTGCACCACTGCACTCCAGCCTAGCCTGGGTAACAGAAACTGTCTCAAAAAAAAAAAAAATGTTGACTCTAGGTGGGTGGAATATAGCTGCTCATTATACTTTTTTTCCATGTCTTCTGTGATGTTTGAAAATTTCAAAATCAGATGGAAAAAGAAACATATTTTTAAGTACTTCTGACAGTAAGCTTTAAGGACAAAGTCAAAACTAAACATAATGCAGAACACTGTTTCATCCTAGGAAGAAGCCTAGATGAGATTGGATGTGTACATTTGCCCATTTGCCCAGACTGGTTGCTTTCTAGATATATCCACTGTACCTGTTTGTCAAACTCTGGAATTTTTTTTTTTTTTTTGAGACGGAGTCTCACTCTGTCGCCCAGAATGGAGTGCAGTGGCATGATCTCAGCTCACTGCAACCACCTCCCAGGTTCAAGTGATTCTCCTGCCTCAGCCTCCTGAGTAGCTGGGATTACAGGCATGCGCCACTACACCTGGCTAATTTTTGTACTTTTAGTAGAGACAAGGTTTCACCATGTTGGCCAGACTGGTCTCGAACTCCTGACCTCAGGTGATCCACCCGCATCAGCCTTCCAAAGTGCTGGGATTACAGACGTGAGTCACTGCGCCTGGCCAAACTCTGGAGTCTCCATTAAGGGAGTGCTTGGGTACTGATGGTGAGGCCAGGCTCAGCCTAAGCAGTCATAGATGAATGTTGCCAGTAACCAGAGAGAAAAAACAGACCAGTCAGGGTAAATCAAGTAGGACGTGCTTGCCCAAAGGATACGAAAGGACATCAGTGCATTTGGAGATACGGTCAAGACATGAGCCCCCTTTTCCAGGACAGCTGATGATTTAAGCTCCTGGACCCCCATTCTGTGACCGTGTGGAGCCTCCTTCTCTTCCTCGTTCTTGGAGATCCCTCTAGAGGCCAGAGTGTGCCACTGACACACAGGGAGTGCAGGAGCTGAGCTGCACAGAGTTCTCTCTGGGATGACCTCTCCTACAAATGAGGTTGGTTGGTTGGAGATTTAAGAGTGGTTCTTTCCTGCCACCTGAAGGTATCATTCTGGTCTTATGGGAGCATGGAATTCCTCCAAATGTTGAGCAGGTGCTGGAGTGGGAATGCTAAGGAAAACCAAGGGAGTGGCAAACCTAATTACTGCGAACTGGCAGACGGGCTCTGCAAGGATGCACTGCGGGAGGTGGATATGTTCCATATGGCCACTGACGGGGTTAAGTGAGCAATGGAAATGCGGACGTCTTCAATCTAGAAGGCCATGTGTGGCACTACAAATGCAGGTCATGAGCCAGCCATCAAAATATGAAATGATATGGTCAGGGAAGCCACAGAAGCAGGGCCAAAACCCTCAGGAGGCAGGAATAGGTCCACGGGACGTGGGACTGCAGGAATTCCCATTCTGTACTGCTGATGCTGTTAGCTGTTTTTCTTTTTCTTTTTTTTTTTTTTTGAGACAGAGTCACGCTGTGTCCCCCAAGCTGCTGTACAGTGGCACAATCTCAGCTCACTGCAACCTCCGCCTCCCGGGTTCAAGCGATTCTCCTGCCTCAGCCTCCCTCTTGCAACCACGCCTGGCTAATTTTTTCGTGTATTTTTTTTTAGTAAAGACAGGGTTCACCATGTTGGCCAGGCTGGTTTGAAACTCCTGACCTCAAGTGATCCACCCGCCTCAGCCTCTCAAATTGCTAGGATTACAGGCATGAGCCACCGCTCCTGGCCTGATGCTATTAGCTGTTTCTCTAACGGCGATCGGCTTCTTGGGTGGCCTTGTGGCCTTGGGTGGCTAACATACCTTCTGGCTGGTGCATGGCAGTCCTGAAGTCATGGCACTGTGGGTCATTGCCTGGGCCAGGTGCCAGAGCAGGACCACTACCCTTGAGCTGCACCGCCAGAGCAGAGACGGAAAATGAAGAGGCAGCCTCAGGAAGATGTCAAGTCAATGTTAGGACCAAGGAAGTCCTCAGTTAAAAGAGACTGGTCAGAAGGAGATCTTGGTAGTCGCCAAAAGGATGGAAGCTGGAAGAAACAGATAAGACAAGAATCAAGGTGAAGCACAGAAGAGGCAGGGCCTGAGTCTCTAAGAATAGAGCTGTAGAGATGTCCTTAACCTTTCATTTGCCACAGACCACCTTTGACAGTCTTAAGAAGCCCAGTCATCCTTCTCAGAAAAATGTCCTCGGCCCGGTGCAGTGGCTTACGCCTATAATCTCAGCACTTTGGGAGGTCGAGGCGGGCGGATCACAAGGTCAGGAGTTCAAGACCAGCCTGGCCAACATGGTGAAACCCCATCTCTACTAAAAATACAAAATAGCCGGGCATGGTAGCAGGCGCCTGTAGTCCCAGCTACTCCCAAGGCTGAGGCAGGAGAATCGCTTGAATCCTGGAGGTGGAGGTTGCAGTGAGCCAAGATTGAGCCACTGCACTCCAGCCAGGGCGACAGAGCGAGACTCTGTCTCGAGAAAAAAAAGAAAAGAAAAGAAAGAAAAATGTCCTTAAGTGTGTAAGATAAAATACATAGGGCCCCAAAGGGAACAAATTATATACACACATATTTATTATCAAAATGTATGAAAAACAAAGCTGGGCCAGGCACAGTGGCTCATGCCTGTAATCCCAGCACTTTGGGAGGCTGAGGCGGGTGGATCACTTGAGCCCAGAAGTTCAAGATCAGTTTGGGCAACATGATGAGACCCTATCTCTACAAAAAAATTTAAAAATTAGCTGGGCACAGTGGCTCACGCCTGTAATCCCAGCACTTTGAGAGGCCAAGGCGGGCAGATGACCTGAGGTCAGGAGTTCGAGACCAGCCTGGCCAACATGGTGAAACCCCATCTATACTAAAATACAAAAATTAGCCAGATGTGGTGGGGCACACCTGTAGACCCAGCTACTTGGGAGGCTGAGGCAGAAGGATTGCCTGAGCCAGGGAGGTGGAGGTTGCAGTGAGCCAATATCGCCTCATTGCACTCCAGCCTGGGTGGCAGAGGGAGCCCTTGTCTCAAAGAAAGAGAAGAGAAGAGAAGGGAAGAGAAGGAAAAAGAAAAGAAAAAAGAAAGGAAAGAAAGGGAAACGAAAGGCAAGGCAAGGCAAATCTGTGCATATTAATACCTATGCTTCTTTATCAATGTTTTAAGGAGCAAACTCTATCAGTAAATCTAGTAACCAATATACCTTCAATATGGTGATGATTCCAATTTCTATTTTGACATAGAGTTTGTGCAATGTGATTTGAAATACATGTAATTTCTATTGGTGACAAAGTTACAGGTACTGCTAATATTACCAAAATCTGTTCTTGTATTTATAATGGAAGGAAATGGCAATTTTCAGAGACATTGATGAAAATTAATATGCGCTTTTTTCCCATCCAAGTTCACAGACCCAGTAGATTCTATCTCGACTCCTCCACTTTAGATCAGTGCTCTAGAGTCTTTTACCTACAGAACCCAAAGCCACAGAGGCCATTTCTTTTTCTTAGTCCTTCCCTGGGAAATGTGGGACCAGGGTTTCTCTAAGTTTGCCTTGTGGAAGGTTCTACTTCAACTGTCTTGCTTCAGAGGGAGAGGCAGAAGCTTTCCTTTCTTCTAGCTCAGTATTTTCCATACATTTTGACCTACACCCCATAATAAGAAATGCATGTTGGCTGGGCGTGGTGGCTCACGTCTGTAATCCCAGCATTTTGGGAGGCCGAGGCAGGCAGATTATTTGGGTCAGGAGTTTGAGACCAGCCTGGCTAACACAGTGAAACCCTGTTTCTACTAAAAGTACAAAAATTAGCCAGGCGTGGTGGCACATGCCTGTAGTCCCAGCTACTTGGGAGGCTGAGGCAGGAGAATGACTTGAACCCAGAGGCAGAGGTTGCAGTGAGCCAAGATCGTGCCATTGCACTCCAGTCTGGGCGACACAGTGAGACTCCATCTCAAAAAAAAAAGAAAACAAAAAAAGAAATGCATCTTGTACTGACACCCAGCACACATACTCACAACTGAAACCGCAATTTCAGGAAAGAATATTCTACTCCATATAGTACATTAATTTGCTAGCGTTATCATAACAAAATGCCACAGACTAGGGGGCTTAAACGACAGAAATTTGTTTTCTCATAGTTCTGCAGACTGGAAGTTCTAGATCAAGGTCTCAGCAGAGTTGGTTTCTTCTCCGGCCTCTCTCCTTGTGGTAGCCACTTCCTCGCATGATCTTTCCTCCATGCAGTTGGATGCTCCTGAAGTTGCTCTGTGTCCAAACTTCCTCTTCCTATAAAGACACTGGTCAAACCGGGGAGGCAGAGGTTGCGGTGAGCTGAGATCGCACCATTGCACTCCAGCCTGGGCAACAAGAAAAAAACTCCGTCTCAAAAAAAAAAAAAAAAAAAAAAAAAAGACATCAGTTAGATTCTATTAGGGCCTGTGCTAATGACCTCATTTTAACTTAATCACCTAAAATCTCTGCCTCCAAATATGGTCATATTCTCATGTCCTGGGGCTAGGACTTCAACATACGAATTTAGGGGGAACATCATCCTCCCCATAATATATAGTAAGGAAAAACAACTATATTTACATAAAAATATTCTTTGTTTTTTTTTTTTTTGAGACAGAGTCTCGCCGTGTCACCCAGGCTGCCATGCAGTGGCATGATCTCGGCTCACTACAACCTCCGCCTCCTGGGTTCAAGCAATTCTCCTGCCTCAGCCTCCCAAGTAGCTGGGATTACAGGTACCCACCACCACACCTGGCTAATTTTTTTTGTATTTTTAGTAGAGATGGGGTTTCACCATGTTGGCCACGCTGGTCTCGAACTACTGACCTCAAGTGATCTGCCCGCCTCGGCCTCCCAAAGTGCTAGGATTACAGGCATGAGACTCCATACCCAGCCACATTCTTCTTCTTCTTCTTCTTTTTTTTTTTTTTGACAGAGTCTCACTCTGTTGCCCAGGCTGGAGTGCAGTAGTGTGATCTTGGCTCCCAGATTTGCTTAACCACCTCCCAGGTTTAAGCAATTCGCCTGCCTCAGCCTCCCAAGTAGCTGGGACTACAGGCATACGCTGCCACGTCCATCTAATTTTTTGTATTTTAGTAGAGACAAAGTTTCACCTTGTTGCCCAGGCTGGTCTCGAACTCTTGAGCTCAGGCAATCTGCCTACCTCAGCCTCCCAAAGTGCTAGGATTACAGACGTCGTCCAGGCTGGAGTGCAGTGACTCTATCTCGGCTCACTGCAAGCTCCGCCTCCCGGGTTCACGCCATTCTCCTGCCTCTGCCTCCCGAGTGGCTGGGATTACAGGCGCCTGCCACCACGCCCAGCTAATTTTTTTTTTTTATTTTTAGTAGAGACGGAGTTTCACCGTGTTAGCCAGGATAGTCTTGATCTTCTGACCTTGTGATCCGCCCACCTCGGCCTCCCAAAGTGCTGGGATTACAGGCGTGAGCCACCGCGCCCGGCCCAAAATATTCTTTAAATACAGCAGTGTCTTAGTCCATTTGGGCCACTATAACAGAATGCCATAGACTGGGTGGCTTAAAAAACAGACTTAAAAAAAAAAAAAAGACAGAGTCTTGGCTGGGCCCTTGGCTCTCACCTATAATCCCAGCACTTTGGGAGGCCAAGGTGAGTGGATTGCTTGAGGTCAGGAGTTTGGAGTTTGAGACTAGCCTTGCCAACAAGGCAAAAACCCCGTCTCCACAAAAAATACAAAAAAATTAGCCGGGCTGATAGCATGTGCCTGTAGTCCCAGCTACTTGTTAGGCTGAGTTGGGAGGATCACTTGAACCCGGGAAGTTGAGGCTGCGGTGAGCCGTGATGCTGCCACTGCACTCCAGCCTGGGCAATATTGTGAGACCCTGTCTCAAAAAAACAAAGAGACAGGCTCTCTCTACATTGCCTAGGCTGGAGTACAGTGGCTATTCACAGGCATGACCATAACACACTGCAGCCTGGAACTCCTGGACTCCTGTCCCAGTAGTAGCTTGAGACTACAGTTGCACGCCACCACATGTGGCTAACAACAGACATTTATTTCTCACAGTTCTGGAGGCTGGAAGTCCAGGATCAAGGCGTTGGCAAATGCAGTGTCTCCTAAGGGTGCTCTTCCTGGTTTGCAAATGCCATCTGCTCCTTGTATCCTCAAATGGTAGAGAGAGAGATGGATCATCTGTCTTATGACTCTTTTAGAAGGGAACTAATCCCATAATAAGGGCTCTGCACTTATGACCTCATTATCTCCCAAAGGCCCCCCTCTGAATCCCATCACAATGGGGACATAGGAATGTCAGGAGACACACAACCATTCAGTACATAACAAACAGATAAACAAATCCACTCTCTTACACTCGGAAAAAAAAGTTTCTTATATCATATATTTTATAGTTATATATTAATGTATATATTACTTCATATTTTCTATATATATTGTAATGAGTGTCCTTGCTTCTTGATACATTCAGTACAGCCTGAAACACATGGACAATACACCATGCACAAGAGCCAGGACTCGCTTTTGACTTTAATCAGGTCAGGGTTGCCTTTGTATTTGACATTGGAAGGTCACTGGAAACAGTGATAATAATAACATTACAATCTTTCTACTTGGTAGTCACATTTTTTCATCTTAATGTTTCATAATCATTCTTCAATGTAAATAAGAAATCAGCTTGTTCTTCAGGCTCCACATTTAATTCAATTATCAACACATGGATACTTTATCTCAACATTTTTCTTTAATGTTTCACATTTTTCTTGTGGAATGGCAAGAGCAAAAGTTAAAGTAAGACAGATAATGTGAGATGTAACAATACCTCCCATTTTGTTTATTCAACCTATCTTCATCGTAATATTTTCTTCATATTGTAGCTAAGGCAATCATCTTTTTTTTTTTTTTGTAACTTACTGTAACAATACTGTCCTTTGAGCCCTTAAATATCCTGAATGTGCTAAAATCATGCTTCCCGGCCCTGCGTGGTATGTTGCAATGGTGCCTGCCTGTAGTCCCAGCTACTCTGGAAGCTGAGGCAAGAGAATCCTTTGAACCCAGGAGGCCAAGGCTGCAGTGAGCCCAGATGGAGCTACTGCATTCCAGCCTGGGCAACATCTCAAAAAAAAAAAAGGCGATTGTTTAGAACAAGAGATCTTGCTAAAATCTTTTTTTTTTTTTTAATTTAAGGGTCTTTCTAATTGATAGGATTCATCTTTTGGCCACTGGTTATTAGAATTTCCCATGGTGTACTCATTCCAATAGTGACTCAATTCAATAAGCTTCTTCATGGAAAACACAGAGGTAGTTTTCCTGGTTTAGCATAAGTTTTTACCATGTAAACTAGGTGTTTCCTGGAGAGGGCATCAAGGAGGCAGTCCTGATGATCCAAACCCCCCACTTCAAGAAATTCATTCCCAGGAATAGGCTAAGATGGGAAAAGACCTGTTGCCACAAAAGGTTAAGGATGGTGCTTGTGCACACAATACCTCTAGTATCCCACAAATTTGTGGAGGGCCACCAGTCATGGACCCATTAATCTATGACACCCGGTAGGTCCTCCTGGGCTTGGACTTCCCCGGGACTAACCAGGAAATAAGAGTTGAGATGACAGACTCTTATGGATTGGAACAAAGAGTGTGCTGGTTAAAATCTTACATGTGTCGGCCGGGCACAGTGGCTCACACCTGTAATCCCAGCACTTTGGGAGGCTGAGGTGAGCAGATCACGAGGTCAGGAGATCGAGACCATCCTGGCTAACATGGTGAAACCCTGTCTCTACTAAAAATACAAAAAATTAGCCAGGCATGGCGGCGGGCGCCTGTAGTCCCAGCTACTCGGGATGCTGAGGCAGGAGAATGGCGTGAACCCGGGAGGTGGACCTTGCAGTGAGCCAAGATCTTGCCACTGCACTCCAGCCTGGGAGACAGAGCGAGACTCCGTCTCAAAAAAAAAAAATCTTACATGTCTCCAGGTTCTCAGCCATTTTTAGATTGGCCACCTGACATCATCCAAAAATTACACCTTTCAGATGGTGGAGAGCAAGAGAGTGTTCCAACTTGGTCACAAGTCAAATTCTCAAGGACCTAAAACAAGATGAGACTTTTTATTTTGAGGACCAACAACAAAGTTTATCTAAATAGATGCCAGTATGGTCAGAACCACAAAACTGACCAGTGTGCAAAGCCAACTGGAACAATGGGCTTACGGGGTTTTAGGCCATGTTCTACCCCCATCGTATCCCTCTTTATGACGGAACAACATAGAAAGACTATGGCAAATGACAAGACTATTTCTGGGAGGAAAAAGGTCAGACAATATGAATATTCATACCAAAAATATCCAGAGTCTGTATACCCAACTAGTCACACAAACCTTTCTCTCCCATTTGTAAATCAAACAAAATGACTGAGGTAAGTCTGAATATTTCAGGAGGCTTACTTGCCAAAGTTAAGGACACTCCCAGGAAAGACCTTAGGTCCTCAGGAAAAACCGTGGTCTACGCTTTTTCCAAAAAGAGTCTAAGGGGTCTCAATATTTAAAGGGAAAAGGGAGAGTATTGGAGACAGAAGTAATTTTTAAAAGGGTATGCGTAGGTAAGAGGCAAGTGCCTGCATCCTTTTGAGTCTTTGATCAGCCTTTCTTTTTTTTTTTTTTGAGACAGACTCGCTCTGTCACCCAGGATGCAGTAGAAGTGGAGTGGCACGATCTCGGCTCATTGCAACGTCTGCCTCCTGGCTTCAAGCGATTCTCCTGCCTCAGCCTCCCACCTAACTGGGATTACAGGCATGTGCCATCACACCCAGCTAATTTTGTATTTTTAGTAGAGACGGGGTTTCTCCATGTTGGTCAGGCTGGTCTCGAACTTTCAACCTCAGGTGATCTGCCCGCCACGACCTCCCAAAGTGCTGGGATGACAGGCAGGAGCCACCGTGCCCGGCTGTACCTACCCTTTTTCATAGGGGAGGGAGGACACGGGAATGTACACAATTCTTTTGAAGGGCAGTAAATGATGATTAGGGAGAATGAATGGACAAGGGAGATAAAAATTAACTTACAAATGATTCTGTTTGGAATTTGAATGAGCCTCAGAGGCATGCGTTAGCCTTGTGAAAAAGTGCATCCAGGTATAGGTTGGTGCAAAAGTAATTGTGGTTTTGGACCATGAATTTTAAATTATTATAACTATGCTCAAACACATCTTTATTAATCAAAATAGGAACCATTACAATCAACACATATTTGTCAATGAGAAATAAGTTTGTTTATTCCTGTAGCATAAAAATCCATGCTTCAGGGCCAGGCACGGTGGCTCATGCCTGTAATCTCAGCACTTTCGGAGGCCAAAGTGAGTGGATCAGCTGAGGCTGGGAGATTGAGACCAGCCTGACCAACATGGAGAAACCTCGTCTTTACTAAAAATACAAAATTAGCCTGGCGTGGTGGCACATGCCTGTAATAACAGCTACTTGGGAGGCTGAGGCAGGAGAATGGCTTGAATCAAAGAGGCAGAGATTGCGGTGAGCCAAGATGGCGCCATTGCACTCCAGCCTGGGTAACAAGAGTGAAACTCCATCTCAAAAAAAAAAAAAAAAAAAAAAAAAAGTTCATGATTCTTAGAAAGCATTTTCTGCATCCTGCTGGTTATGGAAGCATTTTCCTGCAAATAGTTGTTGAGATGCTTGAAGAAGTGGTAGTCAGTTGGCAAGAAGTCAGGGTAATGTGGCAGATGAAACAAAACTTTATAGCCCAATTTGTTTAACTTTTGAAGCGTTGGCTGTGCGACATGAGGTCGGGCATTGTCATGGAGAATTGGACCCTTTCTGTTGATCAATGCTGGCTGCAGGCGTGGCAGTTTTCGGTGCATCTCATTGACTTGCTGAGCATTCTTCTCAGACCTGATGGGATTCGCTGAATTCGCTGGGATTCAGAAAGCTGTAATGAATAAAAACATAATAGATGTTGAGCTGGGGCTGGATCATGGCGGATGGGAGGGAGGACCAGATTGCAGCCCTGGACACAGCAGTGTGTGGAGGCTTGCACTGTGAATTGTGGCTCCAGATCCACTACAAGAACAGACCAGCAATCCTGAGAGGACCCACAGACCCTCTGAAGGAAGTGGACTGCTCCTGCAGGACCTGGGAGACACCCCAAATACTGTGAGTGCCCCAATCCCAACCACAGAAGAGGGAAAGGGAGACCCCCCCACTCTCCTGAACATACACCCCCTACTGGAGAAGCTGAAGGTCTGTTTGCAGGAGAAGTTCCCGACTTTACCTGGAGCTGAGTCAAGTTAGAGCCAAGCTGAGTGAAACACAGGGGTAGAGGAAGCAGCAGAAAGGCCCTGGTAGCTCACTGGGTCCCCAAGCACCCCTTTCCTGCCTGGCACCATAGGGATCCATTAGGAGGGTGGCCACAGGAGCAAGTGAGAGGTGAAGCCAGCTGGACTTCTGGGTTGAGTGAGGACTTAGAGAACTTTCTTGTCTTACAAGAGGATTGTAAAATGTACCAATCAGCCTTCTGTAGCTAGTTAGAGGTTTGTAAAATGCACCTATCAGTGCTCTGTAAAAGCGCACCAATCAGCGCTCTGTGGCTAGCTAGAGGTTTTTAAAATGGACCAATCAACACTCTGTAAAATGGACCAATCGACACTCTGTAAAATGGACCAATCAGCAGGACGTGGGTGGGGACAAATAAGGGAATAAAAGCTGGCCACACCCCGCCCCTCAGCCAGCAGCTGTAACCCACTCAGAAGCTGTGTTCTTTTGCTCCTCACAATAAATCTTGCTGCTGCTCACTCTTTGGGTCCGTGCCACCTTTAAGAGCTGTAACACTCACCGTGAAGTTCCGTGACTTCATTCTTGAAGTCAGCAAGACCAAGAACCCACCGGAAGGAACCAGCTCCGGACACAAGGGGTAAAACTCCGCAGGGAGAAGGGATTCTTTAGCTGAACTTAGTAACAATTTGAACCGGGCGAGAAGCCTCCTGGCCAGAACTGGGGCGGCAGCGGCGGGGGCGGGTAGGGTGTGAATCTGGCAGAATTCACATGCAGAGGAAGAACTAAAGCCCAATTCTTTCACAACTGGGAGGTGGGAAGCCATGGGCAAATTTTCAAGCCCGTTTTACCCTCCACATGGAAACAGGCTTGGGGCTATTGCAGGGGGCACAGTGACAGTGAGACTGGCCCTTCAGTTTGTGTGGGAGTAGGGTGAGGCCTGTGACTGCCGGCTTTCCCCAACTTCCCTGACAACCTGCATGGCTCAGCAGAGACAGCCATAATCCTCCTGGGTACACAACTCCAGTGACCTGGGAACCTCACCTCCATCCCCTACAGCAGCTGAAGCAAGAACCACCCAAGGAGAGTCTGAGCTCAGACGTGCCTAGCCCTGTCCCCACCTGATGGTCCTTCCTTACCCACCCTGGTAGCGGAAGACAAAGGGCATATAATCTTGGGAGTTCTAGGATGCTGCCTGTCACTGGTCCCTCTCCACACTGCTATAGCTGATGCTTTATAGAAAACACCATCTCATAACAGGAGGCCAACCAGCACAAAAATAGAGCACTAAACCACCAAAACTAAGGACCTTCCTGGAGTCCACTGCACTTCCCTGCCAACCTACACCGGAACAGGTGCTAGTATCTATGGCTGAGAGACCCGTAGACAGTTCACATTACAGAACTCTGTGCAGACAATCCCCAGTACCAGTCCCGGACCCTGGTAGACTTGCTGGGAGGCTAGACCCAGAAGAGAGACAACAATCACTGCAGTTTGGCTCACAGGAAGCCACATCCATAGGAAAAGGGGGAGAGTGCTACCTAAAGGGAACACCCCGTGGGTCAAAAAAATCTGAACAGCCTTCAGCCCTAGACCTTCCCTCTGACAGAGCCTACCCAAATGAGAAGGAACCAGAAAACCAACCCTGGTAATATGATAAAACAAGGCTCGTCAACACCCCCCAAAAATCGCACTAGTTCACCAGCAGTGGCTCCAAACCAAGAAGAAATCCTTGATTTACCTGAAAAATAATTCAGGAGGTTAGTTATTAAGCTAATCAGGGAGGGACCAGAAAAAGGCAAAGCCTTATGCAAGGAAATCCAAAAAATGATACAAGAAGTGAAGGGAGAGATATTCAATGAAATCGATAGCTTAAAGAAAGAACGATAAAAAATTCAGGAAACTTTGGACACACTTTTAGAAATGCAAAATGCTCTGGAAAGTCTCAACAATAGAACTGAACGAATAGAAGAAAGAAATTCAGAGCTCAAGCACAAGGTCTTCCAATTAACCCAATCCAACACAGACAAAGAAGAATAAGAACATATAAACAAAGCCTCCAAGAAGTCTGGGATTATGTTAAATGACCAAACTAAGAAAAATCGGTGTTCCTGAGGAAGGAGACAATTCTAAAAGCTTAGAAAACATATTTGCGGAATAATCGAGGAAAACGTCCCCAGTCTTGCTATAGACCTAGACATCCAAATACAAGAAGCACAAAGAACACCCGGTAAATTCATTGAAAACAGATCTTCACCTAGGCACATTGTCATCAGGTTATCCAAAGTTAAGATGAAGGAAAGAATCTTAAGAGCTGTGAGACAGAAGGAAGCACTGGGTACCCCACAAAGGAAAACCTATCAGATTCACTGCAGATTTCTCAGCAGAAACCCCACAAGCTAGAAGGGACTGGGGCCCTATCTTCAGCCTCCTCAAACAAAATAATCATCAGCCAAGAATTTTGCATCCAGTGAAACTAAGCATCATATATGAAGGAAAGATACAGTTGTTTTCAGACAAACAAATGCTGAGAGAATTTGCCATTACCCAGCCACCACTACAAGAACTGCTAAAAGGAGCTCTAAATCTTGAAACAAGTCCTGAAAACACATCAAAATGAATCTCTTTAAAGCATACATTACATAGGACCTATAAAACAAAAATACAAGTTAAAAAACAAAAACAAAAAACAAAACTAAGTACACAGGCCAACAAAAAGCATGATGAATGCAACAGTACCTCACATTTCTATACTAACACTGAATGCAAATGGCCTAAATGCTCCACTTCAATGATACAGATGGCTGGGCATGGTGGCTCACACCTGTAATCCCAGCACTTTGGGAGGTCAAGGCGGGTAGAGAGAATGTTGAACACCTGAGGTCAGGAGTTCAAGACCAGACTGACCAACATGGTGAAACTCCGTCTCTACTAAAAATACAAAAATTAGCTGGGCTTGGTGGCACACACCTGCAATCTCAGCTACGAGGGAGGCTGAGGCAGGAGAATTTCTTGAACCCAGGAGGAAGAAGTTACACTGAGCTGAGATCATGCCATTGCACTCTAGCCTGGACAACAAGAGCAAAACTCCATCTCAAAAATAAAAGATACAGAACAGCAGAATGGATAAGAACTCACCAACCAACTATCTGCTTTCTTCAGAAGACTCACCTAACACATAAGGACTCATATAAACTTAAAGTAAAGGGGCGGGAAAAGGCACTTCATGCAAATGGACACCAAAAGAGAGCAGGGGTAGTTATTCTTATATCAGGCAAAACAAACTTTAAAGCAACAGCAGTTAAAAGAAACAAAGAGGGCCAGACTCGGTGGCTCACACCTGTAATTCTGGCACTTTGGGAGGCCGAGGTGGGCAGATCACCTGAGGTCAGGAGTTTGAGACCAGCCTGGCCAACATGGTGACACCCCGTCTCTACTAAAAATGCAAAAATTAGCCAAGTGTGGTGTTGCATACCTGTAATCCCAGCTACTTGGGAGGCTGAGACAGGAGAAACTCTTGAACCCAGGAGGTGGAGGTTGCAGTGAGGCAAGATTGCACCACTGTACTCCAGCCTGGGTGACAGAGTGAGACTCTGTCTCAAATAAAAAAAAATTATATATATATAAATATATATATTATACATATATAATTATATATTATACATATGTAATTATATATTATACATATATAGTTATATATATAATACAAAAGATAAATGAAACAACAAACTGTTTCTTTGAAAAGATAAATAAAATCGATAGACCATTAGCAAGATTAACCAAGAAAAGAAGAGAGAAAATCCAGATAACCTCACTGAGAAATGAAACAGGAGTTATTACAACTGACACCACTGAAATACAAAAGATCATTCAAGGCTACTGTGAACACCTTTACGTGAATAAACTAGAAAACCTAGAAGAGATGGAGAAATTTCTGGAAAAACACAACCCTCTTAGCTTAAATCAGGGAGAATTAGATACCCTGAACAGACAAATAACAAGCAGCGAAATTGAAACCGTAATTTAAAAATTACCAACAACAAAATGCCCAGGACCAGATGGATTCACAGCAGAATTCTACAGATGTTCAAAGAAGAATTGGTACCAATCCTTTTGACACAATTCCACAAGATAGAGAAAGAAGGAACCCTCCCTAATTCATTCTATGAGGCCAAAACCAGGAAAGGACACAAACAAAAAAGAAAACTAAAGACCAATATCCTTGATGAACATAGATGCTAAAATCCTTAACAAAATACTAGCTAACTGAATCCAACAACATATCACAAAGATAATCCACCATGATCAAGTGGGTTTCATAACAAGAATGCAGGGATGGTTTAACATATGCAAGTCAATAAATGTGATGCACCACATAAACAGAATTAAAAACAAAAATCACATGATTATTTCAATAGATGCAGAAAAAGCATTCAACAAAATCAGTATCCCTTTATGATTAAAATCGCATAAAAATCAGCAAAATCGGCATACAAGGGACATACTTTCATGTGATAAAAGCCATCTATGACAAACTCAGCCAACATAATACTGAATGGGGAAAAGTTGGAAGCATTCTCTCTGAGAATGGGAACAAGACAAGGATGCCCACTCCAACCACTCCTCTTCAACATAGTACTGGAAGCCCTAGCCAGAGCAATCAGACAAGATAAATAAAGGGCATCCAAATCGGTAAAAAGGAAGTCAAAATATCCGTGTTTGCTGACAATATGATCATTTACCTTGAAAATCCTAAGGACTCCTCTAGAAAGTTCCTAGAGCTGATAAAAGAATTCAGCAAAGTTTCCGGATACAAGATTAATGTACACAAATCAGTAGCTCTTCCATACACCAACAGTGACCAGGCTGAAAATCAAATCAAGAACTCAATCCCATTTACAATAGCTGCAAAAAAAGAAAAAAAAATACTGTCCAGGCATGGTGGTTCACACCTGTAATCCCAGCACTTTGGGAGGCCAAGGTGGGCAGATCATCTGTGGTCAGGAGTTCGAGACCAGCCTGACCAACATGGTGAAACCCCATCTCTACTAAAAATACAAAAATTAGCCAGGCATGGTGGCAGTCACCTGTAATCTCAGCTACTCAGGAGGCTGAGGCAGGAGAATCGCTTGAACCTGGGAGGCAGAGGTTGCAGTGAGCTGAGATCATGCCACTGCACTCTAGCCTGGGCAGCAGAGTGAGACTCCATCTCAAAAAATAAATAAATAAATAAATAAATAAATAAATAAATGAAATAAACTAAGATAAAATACTTAGGAATATACCTAACAAAGGAGTCAAAAGACCTCTACAAGGAAAACTACAAAACACTGCTGAAAGAAATCATAGACGACACAAAGGGAAACACATCCCATATTCATGGATGGGTAGAATCAATATTGTGAAAATGATCATACTGCCAAAAGCAATCTACAAATTCAACACAGTCCCCATCCAAATACCACCATCATTGTTCACAGAGTTAGAAAAAACAATTCTAAAATTCATATGGAACCAAAAAAAAGCCCACATAGCCAAGGCAAGACTAAGAAGCAGAAAGAACAAATCTGCAGGCATCACACTACCTGATTTCAAACTATACTATAAGGCCATAGTCACCAAAACAGCATGGTACTGGTATAAAAATAGGCACATAGACCAATGGAACAGAATAAACAATCCAGAAATAAACCCAAATACTTACAGCCAACTGATCTTTGACAAAGCAAACAAAAACATAAAGTGGGGAAAGGACACCCTTTTCAACAAATAGTGCTGGGATAATTGGCTAGCCACATGTAGGAGAATGAAACAGGATCCTCACCTTTCACCTTATACAAAAAGCAACTGAAAATGGATTAAGGGCTTAAACATAAGACCTGAAACTATAAAAATTCCAGAAGTTAACATTGGAAAAACCCTTCTAGACATTGGCTTAGGCAAGGATTTCATGACTAAAAACCCAAAGGCAAGTGCAATAAAAAGAAAGATAAATAGCTGGGACCTAATTAAACTAAAGAGCTTTTGCATGGCAAAAGGAACAGTCAGCAGAGTAAACTGACAACCCACAGAGTGGGAGAAAAATCTTCACAATCTGTACATCTGACAAAGGACTAATAACCTGAATCTACAATGAACTCAAACAAATCAGTAAGAAAAAAACCATCCCATCAAAAAGTGTGCTAAGGATGTGAATAGAAAATTCTCAAAAGAAGATATACAAATGGCCAACAAACATATGAAAAAACGGCCACCATCATAATAATCAGGGAAATGCAAATCAAAATTACAATGCAATACCACCTTACTCCTGCAAGAATGGCCATAATCAAAAAAACAAAAAACAGTAGATGTTGGCATGGATGTGGTGAACAGGGAACACTTCTGCACTGCTGGTGGGAATGTAAACTAGTACAGTCACTGTGGAAAACAGTGTGGAGATTCCTTAAAGAACTAAAAGTAGAACTACCATTTGATCCAGCAATCCCACTACTGGGTATCCACCCAGAGGAAAAGAAGTCATTATAGGAAAAAGATAATTGCACACGCGTGTTTATAGCAGCACAATTCACAACTGCAAAATTCTGGAACCAACCCAAATGCCCATCAATCAATGAGTGGATAAAGAACTGTGATATATATATATGATGGAATACTACTCACCTGTAAAAAGGAATGAATTAATAGCATTTGCAATGACCTAGATGGACTGGAGACTATTATTCTAAGTGAAGTAACTCGGGAATAAAAAACCAAACATTGTATGTTCTCACTGATACGTGGGAGCTAAGCTATGAGGATGCAAAGGCATAAGAATGATACAATGGACTTTGGGGACTTGGGGGGAATAGTGGGAGGGGGGCAAGGGAAAAAAGACAACATATATGGTGCAGTGTATACTGCTCGGGTAATGGGTGTGCACCAGGATCTCACAAATCACTACTAAAGAACTTACTCGGGCCGGGCGCGGTGGCTCATGCCTGTAATCCCAGCACTTTGGGAGACTCAGGTGGGTGGATCACGAGGTCAGGAGATCGAGACCATCCTGGCTAATATAGTGAAACCCTGTCTCTACTAAAAATACAAAAAATTAGCTGGGCGTGGTGGCGGGCACCTGTAGTCCCAGCTACTCGAGAGGCTGAGGCAGGATAATGGCGTGAACCCAGGAGGCGGAGCTTGCAGTGAGCCAAGATCGCACCACTGCACTCTAGCCTGGGTGACAGAGAGAGACTCTGTCTCAGAAAAAAAAAAAAAAAAAAAAGAACTTACTCATGTAACCAAATACCACCTGTACCCCAATAACTTATGGAAAAAAATAATAATGAAAAGATAACTGAAAAAAAAAATAATAGATATTGGCATGGGTGTGGTGAACAGGGAACACTTCTACACTGCTGGTGGGAAGGTAAACTAGTACAACCACTATGGAAAACAGTTTGGAGATTCCTTAAAGAACTAAAAGTAGAACTACCATTTGATCCAGCAATCCCACTACTGCGTATCTACCCAAAGGAAAAGTAGTCATTATATGAAAAAGATACTTGCACATGCATGTTTATAGCAGCAAAATTTGCAATTGCAAAAACGTGGAACCAAACAAAATGCCCATCAATCAATGAGTGGATAAAGAAACTGTGGTATATATGGCTGGGCGCAGTGACTCACAGCTGTAATCCCAGCACTTTGGGAGGCTGAGGCAGGCAGATCACATGAGGTGGGGAATTCGAGACCAGCCTGGCCAGGATGGTGAAACCCCATCTCTACTGAAAACACAAAAATTAGCTGGGTGTGGTGGCAGGTGCCTATAATCCCAGCTACTTGGGAAGCTGAGGCAGGAGAACTGTTTGAACCTGGGAGGCAGAGGTTGGGTGAGCCAAGATCGTGCCATTGCACTCCAGCCTGGGCAACAGAGCGAGACTCCATCAAAAAAAAAAAAAAGAAGAAAGAAACTGTGGTGTAAACATATACGATGGAATACTACTCAGTCATAAAATGGAATGAACTGGCTGGGTGTGGTGGCTCAGGCCTGTAATCCCAGCACTTTGGGAGGCTGAGGTGGGCAGATCACAAGGTCAGGAGATCGAGACCATCCTGGCCAACATGGTGAAACCCTGTCTCTACTAAAAATACAAAAATTAGGCTGGGCACAGTGGCTCACGCCAGTAATCCCAGCACTTTGGGAGGCCGAGGCAGGAGGATCACGAGGTCAGGAGATCGAGACCATCCTGGCTAATATGGTGAAACCCCGTCTCTACTAAAAAAAAACAAAAAATTAGCCAGGCATGGTGGCAGATGCATCTAGTTCCATAGTTCCAGCTACTTGGGAGGCTGAGGCAGGAGAATCACTTGAACTTGGGAGGCAGAGGTTGCAGTGAGCCAAGATTGCGCCACTGTACTCCAGTCTAGGCAACAGAGTAAGACTCTGTCTCAAAAAAAAAAAAAAAAAAAAAAAGGAATGAATTAATGGCATTTGCAGTCACCTGAATGAGATTGGAGACTATTCCTCTTTTTGTTTTTCTTTTTTTTTTGAGACAGGGTTTTGCTCTTGTTGCCCAGGCTAGAGTGCAGTGGTGCAATCTCGGCTCACTGCAACCTCCACCTCCTGGGTTCAAGCAATTCTCCTGCCTCAGCCTCCCGAATAGCTGGGATTACAGGCACGTGCCACCAGTCCCAGCTAATTTTGTATTTTTAGTAGAGATGAGGTTTCTCCATGTTGGTCAGGCTAGTCTCAAACTCCCGACCTCAGGTGATCCACTCACCTCAGCCTCCCAAAGTGCTGGGATTAAAGGCATGAGCCACCACTCCTGGCCTCTGGAGACTATTATTCTAAGTGAATTAATTCAGGAATGGAAAACCAAACATTGTATGTTCTCACTCATATGTGGAAGCTAAGCTATGAGGATGCAAAGGCATAAGAAAGACACAATGGACTTTGCAGGCTCAGGGGGAAAGGGTGAGAAGAGAGTGAGGGATAAAAGACCACAAATTGGGTGCAGTGTATGCTGCTCGGGTGATGGGTGCACCAAAACCTCACAAATCACCACCAAAGAACTTACTCATGTAACCAAACACCACCTGTTCCCCAATAACCTATGGAAATAAAAAATAATAATTAAAAAGGAAAAAAGAAAGCTGTAGTGGATCAGACTGGCAGAAGACCACCAAAGAGTGACCATGACCTTTTTTTGGTGCAAGTTTGGCTTGAGAAGTGCTTTGGAGCTTCTTCTTGGTCTAACCACTGAGCTGGTTATCACTGGTCATTGTATAAAATCCACTTTTCTTTCTTTCTTTTTTTTTTTTTTTTTTTTTTTGAGATGGAGTTTCACTCTTGTTGCCCAGGCTGGAGTGCAATGGCTCGATCTGGGCTCACCACAACTTCCGCCTCCTGGGTTCAATTGATCCTCCTGCCTCAGCCTCCCGAGTAGCTGGGATTACAGGCATGCGCCACCATGCCCAGCTAATTTTGTATTTTTAGTAGAGACAAGGTTTCTCCATGTTGGTCAGGCTGGTCTCAAACTCCTGACCTCAAGTGATCTAAAATCCAATTTTTACTGTCATAATTAAATTGAGAAATGGTTCACCACTGTTGCATAGAATAAGAAAATATGACATTTCAAAATGACAATTTTTTAAATTTTCCCTCAGCTCGAGAGGCACCCACTTTTGAGCTTTTTCACCTTTCCAATTTGCTTCAAGTGCCTAACAACCATAGAATGTTCGATGTTGAGTTCTTCAGCAACTTTTCGAGTATTTGTAAGAGAATCAGCTTCAATGAGTGCTCTTAACTGGTCATTGTCAACTTCCGATGACCGGCCACTACGCTCCTCATCTTCAAGGCTCTCATCTCCTTTGCAAAACTTCTTGAACCACCACTGCACTGTTCATTAGCAGTTCCTGGGCCAAATGTGTTGCTGACTTTGTGAGTTGTCTCCATTACTTTATGATCCATTTTGAAATCAAATAAGAAAATTACTCAAATTTGCTTTTTGTCTAACATTATTTCCGCAGTCTAAAATAAACATAAAATAAGCATCAAGTAATAAGTCATTAGCAAAAAAATGAAGCGAGAAATGTGTGCTAAAATGATGCATAACATAACCACATTTATTTATTCATTTATTTATTTATCGAGACAGAGTCTCCCTCTGTTGCCCAGGCTGGAGTGCAATGGCACAATCTCAGCTCACTGCAATCTCTGCCTCCTGGGCTCAAGAAATTCTCCAGCCTCAGCCTCCTGAGCAGCTGGGCTTACAGGCACCCACCACCAAACCTTTTTGTATTTTTAGTAGAGGCAAGGTTTCACCATGTTGGTCAGGCTGGTCTCGAACTCCTGACCTCAAGTGATCCACCCAACTCGGCCTCCCAAAGTACTGGGATTACAGGCGTGAGCCACCATGCCCAGCCCATAACCACATTTATTTAAGAATGAATTCCAATATCAAATGGCAAATTCCAAAAATGCAAAAACTGCAATCACTTTTGCACCTAGGAATTCAAACATCCCTAGGTCTGAAATGAGATTTCAGTAGTTTAGAAGGCAATTGTGTTTCTTTTGATAAGAAGCTTTCTTAGTTTAGATAAGAAAATTTCAGAGAGAGTCCCTCTGTGCACTTTGGGGGAGGGGAGGGGAGAAAGAACAATACAAGACTAGAGGGTCCTTGATTCTGGGGCTTATTTCTGAGGCATTTCAATTTTCAGAAATACTCAGCATGCCCAAGTGCCATGTTTTAGAGAATCATTTCTGCATTTCTCCATGCCAACATCTGGCTTTTCACATATTCTGATGCCTCCTCTTCCCCAGAGGATTCCTCTGCTGTGTTTCTGCTTAGCCTTAGTCTTTGTTTTTTTATGGGGCCAGAGACGGGGCTGGGAAGTTGTCAGAGTTGAAGAATAAAGAGAGACTAGAAGAGCATCAAGGATATTTAGCAAGTGGCAGGGGGATTGAAGACTGAGCTAGCGTTAGAAACAAGTCTTTGTGTCACAAAAGAAATAGCACTGGCACAGAAATTTTCTCAGCAAGGCAAATTTACTTCTGCAGAAGGGTGCAACTTGCATCAGTCACGATTGCAAGAGCACACCGAGCAGGGTAGGGCAGGGGTTTTTATCCCTAATGAAATTGGTTCCTACTGCTGTGTTCTTTCTTCATTGGCTGGGGTGGGACTGCATAGTCTAAACTAACCCAATTGGTTAATGTTTGAAATTGAACACAGCTATCTAGGTGGGAAGGGGAAGGCTATCCATTATGCATGTCTAGGCATATCCGAAGGCATATCTAGGCTTCTTAGGGCATGTCAGGGCATGGCAGGGGTGGGAAGGGTTGTTTACAGCAGGGGTAACCAGAGAAACAAAGAAATGGAATAACAGGGAATTAAAACCTTTTGAAGAGGAATTTATCATCTCTGCCAATTTCCCCCTCTAGATTTTGTAGTTTTTCCTCTTCAAAATGTCTTAGCATATCTCAGCTCTGTTGTTCTTCTTGGGCATCTAGAAGGAAGAGTTTATCTGAATAGGGTGGGGGTGAACTAAGGGAGGTTTTGGTGAGAGCTGTTTCTATAATCTTTGCACTAAACCACGAATACAGTATATGATACAGCATCCTACAAGAATGAGCACACCTATAATGATTACAAGGGAGGTGAGTATTGAGGTCATAATTCCTTTCCATTTTCCAAACCATTTTTCCATGAGGCTTTGTAAAGGGGTCATTTATTCTAGAATTTTTAGCTAACTAATTTGATAAGGAGGTAAGACCTTGTAAGGCTTTTCTTATTGTTCCATTGGGGATGGTGTTATTAGGAATAAAAGTACAACAATGGACTCCAAACATGACACAACCCCCACATTTTTCAGCTAATATCATGTCAAGGGCTATTCTATTTTCCCAGGCCATTTAGCTGGTACAGCCTAATTGTTCAACTATTCCTTTAACAGCATCTCTAGTATAATTAACAAAGTGTTGTTGATTATAAAAGATATAATTTATCTAAGCTACATTCTTGTTTACAGTTGACCACCAGAACAATACAGACTCGAATCCTGCAGCTATTTGATTTCAGGATTTGAATTCATCTGGTATCCCTCATGGTACTCTGGTAGCGTCTATATAAATATGAGGATCAAATGATCCGTGAGAGACATCTCTCTTTTTAAAATATTCTGTTTTCAACTTTCTTGGTTGATGAAATGTCAAGGTGAAAGGGATAGCCAATTGAATTAGAGTGTAAGTGCCGCTCCAGTTACTTGGCAGAGTACCCAGCAATAGTCCCCCGCAATACCACCACGTACCTGCTCGGGGATGAACAAGGGCAGACTGCTTGGTAAGCTCTTGAAAAGGCTTGGTTTCACTGCACCCTGTTAAGTCTCCAAGGAATTCTAACATTTCCCCCTGCCATGAAAGGCATGAGGTGAAGTTAACATCAGGGACTGGAGGCCAGATGGCCCTCAGGGCTGACCCACAGGGCTCTTGACCTCAGGGAACAGCAGTGAAAGAGTCTTGCATGACTCATCACCCCAGGCTGTGGGGTTCTGGAAGAGAGCTACCATACAGCTCATGCCCGGTCATGAGAGTCCGTGAGTGGACCACCCAAGTGGAAAGGGGACAATTCGGGTCTCTGGCCTGCCTGTCGCACAAGCATAACAGTCACTTTTGTTTAGCTTGTGAACAGAATATTTAATCCATTCCAGACAAGCATTTGCATCCTGATACCATGTTTCAATTGCTATAATTTGTTTTAAATCTTTTACCACTACAACAGCTACTTTGGTTTTATCATTGGATATATAACGAGAAAAGGTTTGGTTAGCAGAGAACTTAGGAGAGGGAGAAGGGGGTGCAGGAGGTGGGGAAGCAATGAAGCACATTTCAAAGGATCCTATGGGGTCCTTCCCTGAGACTTCTGCTCCTATATCATAAAAATGGCTTAATGAAGGGGAAGAACTCTGGGGAGCAGAGATGGTAATCTGTGCTGGATTACATTGTTTCAGCTGACAATTGAGAGGGATAATTCCTTTAGTAAAATGAATATATGGTTTTAAGAAACTGCAAGTGCTCGTTGGGGTGGTTCATACTTGCTCTTTAGTATTTCATAGAACATTGGACCAACTTCAGCAGAGAAGCTCTGCTCTAAGAGGACAAGATTCCTGGTTCACACTGGAATCTTCGTCAAACTTTTCCCTAACTAACTTATCCCAGTTAACAAATGCCCAACCTGAGGAGAGCCAGGAAGGACAGAGATACTTTTCTGAGGTGGAGAGTTGCTTTTGACTTGACAAATCTCTGTGGGGTATAACAAGGCAAGCATCAAAGGTAATAGTTTGGGGTGAGCTTGACTTGGTTACATTAATGATAAGGGGACTAGCGATGGTCGGGGGCAGGGAAGGAAAGAAATACAGAACAAGAGGGTTAAACCTGCTTTAGACTTAGTTTGGAAAGAGTTGGTCCTGGAACAATGGTGCATGATTCTGGGAAGGGTGGTGCCTGCTTAACTTGAGTGTGATGAGTCCAGCTCTTCTCAGTGGTCCGAACTGCTGTCTCAGTTGTTAAGAGCACTAAATAAGGTCCTTCCCAAGTGGGCTCAAGCTTCCCTTCTTTCCAACTCCTTATGAGGACGTGATCTCTAGGCTGGTGTTGGTGAACTGGAAATTCAAGAGGTGGAGTCTGGGCTGGAACGCCTTGAGTCTTAAGGGAAGAAAGGGCAGAAGGCAGACCTAATATATAGTTTTTGAGAAACTGAGTGAGGGTTTTCTCACTCAAAGGCAAATAGGTCTCGGCTGTCCTCTGCTATTGGACAAGCCCAGAAGGCATCTTTTAAATCTATTACTGTAAGCCACTGGTGACTGTATGGGATCCTACTGATAACAGTATAAGGATTGGGAACAACAGTGTGTGTAGTTTGGACTATCTGATTAATAGCTCTAAGGTCTTGCACTAACCGGTATGACCTGTCTGGCTTCTTTACAGGCAGTATTGGAGTGTTATAGGGAGACATACAGGGTTCAAGAAGCCCATCACGGAGGAGATCTTTAATTATAGGTTTTAAATTTACCCTGGCTTCTAAAGGAATAGGGTATTGCTTTCGCTTTACTACTTCCCCAGGGGTTTTTAATTTAACAAGAATTGGAGGAATCTGTAACTTTCCTCTATTCCCGTCTTTTGACTATACCTCGGGATGAATGTGTTCTTC